>NC_091753.1:13114960-13418460 GCF_043380555.1 Nothobranchius furzeri | reverse complement strand
CTTCCTGTAACGTTTCAGCCTGATTGGACCTTGTTTTTACACAAATGAACCCAGAATGATGTGAAATTGTGCTTCGTGCAACATAATTCTGGGTGCCATTTAAAAACCATAAGTGCTAATGTCTCCATTCCTTTTTGTGGTTGTAGGGGCTGTTGATTGGAGTACACTAAAACAAACCTGATCGCTCTAGGACATTCAGAAGCCAAGGTTTAAGCCCACAAATGTGTAACTGGACTACTTCTTTAAATTGACACCAGATCCGGTGACCTTTGGGACATGGTTTGACCCCCTTAGGAAAGTGCTATCATCATGAAACATTCAGATCACTTACACCGCAATAGATTCTACCTTCCTGTAACGTTTCAGCCTGATTGGACCTTGTTTTCACACAAATGAACCCAGAATGATGTGAAATTGTGCTTCGTGCAACATAATTCTGGGTGCCATTTAAAAACCATAAGTCTAATGACTCCATTCCTTTTTGTGGTTGTAGGGGCTGTTGATTGGAGTATACTAAAACAAACCTGATCTCTCTAGGACATTCAGAAGCCAAGTTATAAGCCCACAAATTTGTAACTGGACTACTTCTTTAGACACCAGATCCGGTGACCTTTGGGACATGGTTTGACCCCCTTAGGGAAGTGCTATCATCATGAAACGTTCAGATCACTTACAACTTAATAGATTCTACCTTCCTGTAATGTTTCAGCCTGATTGGACCTTGTTTTAACACAAATGGACCCAGAATGATGTGAAATTGTGCTTCGTGCAACATAATTCTGGGTGCCATTTACAAACCATAAGTGCTAATGACTCCATTCCTTTTTGTGGTTGTAGGGGCTGTTGATTGGAGTACACTAAAACAAACCTGACCTCTCTAGGACATTCAGAAGCCAAGTTATAAGCCCACAAAGGTGTAACTGGACTACTTCTTTAAAGTGACACCAGGCCCGGTGACCTTTGGGACATGGTTTGACCCCCTAGAGGAATGTGCGATCATCATGAAACGTTCAGATCACTTACAACTCAATAGATTCTACCTTCTTGTAACGTTTCAGCCTGATTGGACCTCGTTTTCACACAAATGGACCCAGAATGATGTGAAATTGTGCTTCGTGCAACATAATTCTGGGTGCCATTTACAAACCATAAGTGCTAATGACTCCATTCCTTTTTGTGGTTGTAGGGGCTGTTGATTGGAGTACACTAAAACAAACCTGATATCTCTAGGACATTCAGAAGCCAAGTTATAAGCCCACAAATGTGTAACTGGACTACTTCTTTAAATTGACACCAGATCCGGTGACCTTTGGGACATGGTTTGACCCCCTTAGGAAAGTGCTATCATCATGAAACGTTCAGATCACTTACAACTCAATAGATTCTACCTTCCTGTAACGTTTCAGCCTGATTGGACCTTGTTTTCACACAAATGAACCCAGAATGATGTGAAATTGTGCTTCGTACAACATAATTCTGGGTGCCATTTAAAAACCATAAGTGCTAATGACTCCATTCCTTTTTGTGGTTGTAGGGGCTGTTGATTGGAGTACACTAAAACAAACCTGATCGCTCTAGGACATTCAGAAGCCAAGTTATAAGCCCACAAATGTGTAACTGGACTACTTCTTTAAAGTAGTTTGGTTAACAATGATCATCGTCGTGTCCCATTGTAAACGGGCGCGCCATCGCACACATCGTACATGTGTGTTAACCCACCTGTATGCGACAGACTTTGTGTGTTGCTTGACATCGAGATGTATTGACGTCTGTGTCAATACAGGACTCTATAAGCCGGGAGCTGGACGCTAACGACCTGTGCTTGCACCACACAAAAGGTATTGTACATGTGTTAACCCACCTGTATACGACAGACTTTGTGTGTTGCATGACATCGAGATGTATTGACGTCTGTGTCAATACAGGACTCTATAAGCTGGGAGCTGGACGCTAACGACCCGTGCATGTGCCACACAAAAGGTAACTCGACTAACTACAAAACGCATATTGTGATGTAGAAAGTTGGCTCGACTGTTTGAATCAGCTGCAGCTGCGGTTTACTCACGAAGTGAATCGCACGCTTGTTAGAAATACATTCGGAGCACTTAAAAAATACATCGCTCTCATCGAGTTCCGTCTCAGCGTTCACCGGCTGATGGGCAAGAGCGTGACATGGGATCGCCAGGAACTTACTTAAGGACTATCATCTCATTTGGCATTTACTCACGGACCCAAGAAACCAGTTCCGAAAAATGGTCGAGAATTATAACTTGTCTAATAGCAACTGGAAGATATGTTGCGTCATAAGCCTCTGATGGTTCACAAGGTGCACGGTCCACTCGAAATCCTAATGCTGTATTTGTAGTACATACACTAAGTCTTCTCTGTTGATGTCAGACTAGAGTTTTATTAGAGTTTTACTTTGCAACAATGGGATTCGAGCAATTGATGTGTATATTTTTAATAGTGCACAATGCTACTATTCCTAGGCTGAATGTATGACATGGCTCTTATGTATCATTATGTATCGTTTCCATTAAGTACTAATTTAAATAAAGTCCCTCTGTCCTCAGTGCTGGGTTGTGGGTTTAATACACATTATTATGATCAACCTGTTGACTAGTATAATAACAATATTCCTGTAAAAGTCATTTAGTAATGAACAACCTCAGTTCTGTGAAAGAACATCATGTCTGATGTGTACACTGCAGGCCTGACCGGGGTTTGCACGCAAGGGCCTGTGTGTGTGTGTGTGTGTGTGTGTGTGTGTGTGTGTGTGTGTGTGTGTGTGTGTGTGTGTGTGTGTGAAACAAATAAAGATAAATATAGCTAGTGCGGCCACGAGCTGTCGTGCAGGGTAGAGGCTGCGCGAAAACGCCTCTAAAACAAGCTCGTGCCCACGCCCGATCCGTGGAAGCACGTAGAACTAGCAAACGTACTAGCAGAAATCAACGATCGCACACGGGTCATTGAGTGTGTACAGGGTTCGTCTGCGTGTGTGGCATTGGGCAATCTAGCGGCAACCGAGTGGCCTGAAGGCGGAACCGGCCAACCCGTCGCCCTCACAATCGTTGCGCTTCGAGATGAACTATTGCTAAAGATGATCGTCCTCGTCAACCACGGCGCTACCAGAGTTACCACGACATGCGCCTTAAAAGCGTTCTCGTTTGGGTCAGCGCCACCAGAATTGAATCGGCAAGTCAGCGGATATTACACAACTCGTAAAGAAAACCCTCTCCGCGACCTCGCGGCCATTGTGCGCAGTGTACAGCAAATGACAAACGATGTTGCGAGCGATATATCGGAAAAACTTTGCACTGACGCGACGGTCGCCACTGCAGGTTGTGTGAGTCTCGCACAAAGTGCCATATCAAACGTGCGCAAGCTAGTGACAAGCAACTTCACCAGATCCGTAGATTCTGCATACGCTCGGATACGAATGAAAGTATCGAGAGATAACAGGAAGGAAGGTAGAATCTATTGAGTTGTAAGTGATCTGAACGTTTCATGATGATAGCACTTTCCTAAGGGGGTCAAACCATGTCCCAAAGGTCACCGGATCTGGTGTCAATTTAAAGAAGTAGTCCAGTTACACATTTGTGGGCTTATAACTTGGCTTCTGAATGTCCTAGAGAGATCAGGTTTATTTTAGTGTACTCCAATCAACAGCCCCTACAACCACAAAAAGGAATGGAGTCATTATCACTTATGGTTTGTAAATGGCACCCAGAATTATGTTGCACGAAGCACTATTTCACATCATTCTGGGTCCATTTGTGTGAAAACAAGGTCCAATCAGGCTGAAACGTTACAGGAAGGTAGAATCTATTGAGTTGTAAGTGATCTGAACGTTTCATGATGATAGCACTTTCCTAAGGGGGTCAAACCATGTCCCAAAGGTCACCGGATCTGGTGTCAATTTAAAGAAGTAGTCCAGTTACACATGTGTGGGCTTATAACTTGGCTTCTGAATGTCCTAGAGAGATCAAGATTATTTTAGTGTACTCCAATCAACAGCCCCTACAACCACAAAAAGGAATGGAGTCATTAGCACTTATGGTTTGTAAATGGCACCCAGAATTATGTTGCACGAAGCACTATTTCACATCATTCTGGGTCCATTTGTGTGAAAACAAGGTCCAATCAGGCTGAAACGTTACAAGAAGGTAGAATCTACTGAGTTGTAAGTGATCTCAACATTTCATGATGATAGCACTTTCCTAAGGGGGTCAAACCATGTCCCAAAGGTCACCGGATCTGGTGTCAATTTAAAGAAGTAGTCCAGTTACACATTTGTGGGCTTATAACTTGGCTTCTGAATGTCCTAGAGAGGTTAGGTTTGTTTTAGTGTACTCCAATCTACAGCCCCTACAACCACAAAAAGGAATGGAGTAATTAGCACTTATGGTTTGTAAATGGCACCCAGAATTATGTTGCACGAAGCACAATTTCACATCATTCTGGGTTCATTTGTGTGAAAACAAGGTCCAATCAGGCTGAAAGGTTACAGGAAGGTAGAATCTATTGAGTTGTAAGTGATCTGAACGTTTAATGATGATAGCACTTTCCTAAGGGGGTCAAACCATGTCCCAAAGGTCACCGGATCTGGTGTCAATTTAAATAAGTAGTCCAGTTACGCATTTGTGGGCTTATAACTTGGTTTCTGAAGGTCCTAGAGCGATCAGGTTTGTTTTAGTGTACTCCAATCAACAGCCCCTACAACCTCAAAAAGGAATGGAGTCATTAGCACTTATGGCTTTTAAATGGCACCCAGAATTATGTTGCACGAAGCACAATTTCACATCATTCTGGGTTCATTTGTGTGAAAACAAGGTCCAATCAGGCTGAAACGTTACATGAAGGTAGAATCTATTGAGTTGTATGTGATCTGAAGGTTTCATGATGATAGCACTTTCCTAAGGGGGTCAAACCATGTCCGAAAGGTCACCGGATCTGGTGTCTAAAGAAGTAGTCCAGTTACACATTTGTGGGCTTATAACTTGATTTCTGAATGTCCTAGAGAGATCAGGTTTGTTTTAGTATACTCCAATCAACAGCCCCTACAACCACAAAAAGGAATGGAGTCATTAGCACTTATGGTTTTTAAATGGCACCCAGAATTATGTTGCACGAAGCACAATTTCACATCATTCTGGGTTCATTTGTGTGAAAACAAGGTCCAATCAGGCTGAAACGTTACAGGAAGGTAGAATCTATTGAGTTGTAAGTGATCTGAACGTTTCATGATGATAGCACTTTCCTAAGGGGGTCAAACAATGTCCCAAAGGTCACCGGATCTGGTGTCAATTTAAAGAAGTAGTCCAGTTACAAATTTGTGGGCTTATAACTTGGCTTCTGAATGTCCTAGAGCGATCAGGTTTGCTTTAGTGTGCTCCAATCAACAGCCCCTACAACCACAAACAGGAATGGAGACATTAGCACTTATGGTTTTTAAATGGCACCCAGAATTATGTTGCACGAAGCACAATTTCACATCATTCTGGGTTCATTTGTGCGAAAACAAGGTCCAATCAGGCTGAAACAATACAGGAAGGTAGAATCTATTGAGTTGTAAGTGATCTGAACGTTTCATGATGATCGCACTTTCCTAAGGGGGTCAAACCATGTCCCAAAGGTCACCGGATCTGGTGTCACTTTAAAGAAGTAGTCCAGTTACACATTTGTGGGCTTATAACTTGGCTTCTGAATGTCCTAGAGAGGTCAGGGTTGTTTTAGTGTACTCCAATCAACAGCCCCTACAACCACAAAAAGGAATGGAGTCATTAGCACTTATGGTTTGTAAATGGCACCCAGAATTATGTTGCACGAAGCACAATTTCACATCATTCTGGGTCCATTTGTGTGAAAACAAGGTCCAATCAGGCTGAAACGTTACAGGAAGGTAGAATCTATTGAGTTGTAAGTGATCTGAACGTTTCATGATGATAGCACTTTCCTAAGGGGGTCACACCATGTCCCAAAGGTCACCGGATCTGGTGTCAATTTAAAGAAGTAGTCCAGTTACACATGTGTGGGCTTATAACTTGGCTTCTGAATGTCCTAGAGAGATCAGGTTTTTTTTAGTGTACTCCAATCAACAGCCCCTACAACCACAAAAAGGAATGGAGTCATTAGCACTTATGGTTTTTAAATGGCACCCAGAATTATGTTGCACGAAGCACAATTTCACATCCTTCTGGGTCCATTTGTGTGAAAACAAGGTCCAATCAGGCTGAAACGCTACAAGAAGGTAGAATCTATTGAGTTGTAAGTGATCTGAACGTTTCAAGATGATCGCACATTCCTATAGGGGGTAAAACCATGTCCCAAAGGTCACCGGGCCTGGTGTCACTTTAAAGAAGTAGTCCAGTTACACATTTGTGGGCTTATAACTTGGCTTCTGAATGTCCTAGAGAGATCAGGTTTATTTTAGTGTACTCCAATCAATAGCCCCTACAACCACAAAAAGGAATGGAGTCATTAGCACTTATGGTTTTTAAATGGCACCCAGAATTATGTTGCACGAAGCACAATTTCACATCATTCTGGGTCCATTTGTGTGAAAACAAGGTCCAATCAGGCTGAAACGTTACAGGAAGGTAGAATCTATTGAGTTGTAAGTGATCTGAACGTTTCATGATGATAGCACTTTCCTAAGGGGGTCAAACCATGTCCCAAAGGTCACCGGATCAGGTGTCACTTTAAAGAAGTAGTCCAGTTACACCTTTGTGGGCTTATAACTTGGCTTCTGAATGTCCTAGAGAGGTTAGGTTTGTTTTAGTGTACTCCAATCAACAGCCCCTACAACCACAAAAAGGAATGGAGTCATTAGCACTTATGGTTTTTAAATGGCACCCAGAATTATGTTGCACAAAGCACAATTTCACATGATTCTGGGTCCATTTGTGTGAAAACAAGGTCCAATCAGGCTGAAACGTTACAGGAAGGTAGAATCTATTGAGTTGTAAGTGATCTGAACGTTTCATGATGATAGCACTTTCCTAAGGGGGTCAAACCATGTCCCAAAGGTCACCGGATCTGGTGTCACTTTAAAGAAGTAGTCCAGTTACACGTTTGTGGGCTTATAACTTGGCTTCTGAATGTCCTAGAGAGGTCAGGTTTGTTTTAGTGTACTCCAATCAACAGCCCCTACAACCACAAAAAGGAATGGAGTCATTAGCGGTTTGTAAATGGCACCCAGAATTATGTTGCACGAAGCACAATTTCACATCATTCTGGGTCCATTTGTGTTAAAACAAGGTCCAATCAGGCTGAAACATTACAGGAAGGTAGAATCTATTAAGTTGTAAGTGATCTGAACGTTTCATGATGATAGCACTTCCCTAAGGGAGTCAAACCATGTCCCAAAGGTCACCGGATCTGGTGTCTAAAGAAGTAGTCCAGTTACAAATTTGTGGGCTTATAACTTGGCTTCTGAATGTCCTAGAGAGATCAGGTTTGTTTTAGTATACTCCAATCAACAGCCCCTACAACCACAAAAAGGAATGGAGTCATTAGACTTATGGTTTTTAAATGGCACCCAGAATTATGTTGCACGAAGCACAATTTCACATCATTCTGGGTTCATTTGTGTGAAAACAAGGTCCAATCAGGCTGAAACGTTACAGGAAGGTAGAATCTATTGCGTTGTAAGTGATCTGAACGTTTCATGATGATAGCACTTTCCTAAGGGGGTCAAACCATGTCCCAAAGGTCACCGGATCTGGTGTCAATTTAAAGTAGTAGTCCAGTTACACATTTGTGGGCTTAAACCTTGGCTTCTGAATGTCCTAGAGCGATCAGGTTTGTTTTAGTGTACTCCAATCAACAGCCCCTACAAACACAAAAAGGAATGGAGACATTAGCACTTATGGTTTTTAAATGGCACCCAGAATTATGTTGCACGAAGCACAATTTCACATCATTCTGGGTTCATTTGTGTAAAAACAAGGTCCAATCAGGCTGAAACAATACAGGAAGGTAGAATCTATTGAGTTGTAAGTGATCTGAACGTTTCAAGATGATCGCACATGCCTATAGGGGGTCAAACCATGTCCCAAATGTCACCGGGCCTGGTGTCACTTTAAAGAAGTAGTCCAGTTACACCTTTGTGGGCTTATAACTTGGCTTCTGAATGTCCTAGAGAGGTTAGGTTTTTTTAGTGTACTCTAATCAAAAGCCCCTTAAACCACAAAAAGGAATGGAGTCATTAGCACTTATGGTTTGTAAATGGCACCCAGAATTACGTTGCACGAAGCACAATTTCACATCATTCTGGGTTCATTTGTATGAAAACAAGGTCCAATCAGGCTGAAATGTTACAGGAAGGTAGAATCTATTGAGTTGTAAGTGATCTGAACGTTTCATGATGATAGCACTTTCCTAAGGGGGTCAAACCATGTCCCAAAGGTCACCGGATCTGGTGTCAATTTAAAGAAGTAGTCCAGTTACACATTTGTGGGTATATAACTTGGCTTCTGAATGTCCTAGAGCGATCAGGTTTGTTTTAGTGTACTCCAATCAACAGCCCCTACAACCACAAAAAGGAATGGAGTCATTAGCACTTATGGTTTTTAAATGGCACCCAGAATTATGTTGCACGAAGCACAATTTCACATCATTCTGGGTTCATTTGTGTGAAAACAAGGTCCAATCAGGCTGAAACGTTACAGGAAGGTAGAATCTATTGAGTTGTAAGTGATCTGAACGTTTCATGATGATAGCACTTTCCTAAGGGGTTCAAACCATGTCCCAAAGGTCACCGGATCTGGTGTCAATTTAAAGAAGTAGTCCAGTTACACATTTGTGGGCTTATAACTTGGCTTCTGAATGTCCTAGAGAGATCAGGTTTGTTTTAGTGTACTCCAATCAACAGCCCCTACAACCACAAAAATGAATGGAGTCATTAGCACTTATGGTTTGTAAATGGCACCCAGAATTATGTTGCACGAAGCACAATTTCACATCATTCTGGGTCCATTTGTGTGAAAACAAGGTCCAATCAGGCTGAAACATTACAGAAAGGTAGAATCTATTAAGTTGTAAGTGATCTGAACGTTTCATGATGATAGCACTTCCCTAAGGGGGTCAAACCATGTCCCAAAGGTCACCGGATCTGGTGTCTAAAGAAGTAGTCCAGTTACACATTTGTGGGCTTATAACTTGGCTTCTGAATGTCCTAGAGAGATCAGGTTTGTTTTAGTATACTCCAATCAACAGCCCCTAAAACCACAAAAAGGAATGGAGTCATTAGCACTTATGGTTTTTAAATGGCACCCAGAATTTTGTTGCACGAAGCACAATTTCACATCATTCTGGGTTCATTTGTGTGAAAACAAGGTCCAATCAGGCTGAAACGTTACAGGAAGGTAGAATCTATTGAGTTGTAAGTGATCTGAACGTTTCATGATGATAGCACTTTCCTAAGGGGGTCAAACCATGTCCCAAAGGTCACCGGATCTGGTGTCAATTTAAAGAAGTAGTCCAGTTACACATTTGTGGGCTTATAACTTGGCTTCTGAATGTCCTAGAGCGATCAGGTTTGCTTTAGTGTACTCCAATCAACAGCCCCTACAACCACAAAAAGGAATGGAGACATTAGCACTTATGGTTTTTAAATGGCACCCAGAATTATGTTGCACGAAGCACAATTTCACATCATTCTGGGTTCATTTGTGTGAAAACAAGGTCCAATCAGGCTGAAACGTTACAGGAAGGTAGAATCTACTGAGTTGTAAGTGATCTGAACGTTTCATGATGATAGCACTTTCCTAAGGGGGTCAAACCATGTCCCAAAGATCACCGGATCTGGTGTCAATTTAAAGTAGTAGTCCAGTTACACATTTGTGGGCTTATAACTTGGCTTCTGAATGTCCTAGAGAGATCAGGTTTGTTTTAGTGTACTCCAATCAACAGCCCCTACAACCATAAAAAGGAATGGAGTCATTAGCACTTATGGTTTGTAAGTGGCACCCAGAATTATGTTGCACGAAGCACAATTTCACATCATTCTGGGTCAATTTGTGTGAAAACAAGGTCCAATCCGGCTGAAACGCTACAAGAAGGTAGAATCTATTGAGCTGTAAGTGATCTGAACGTTTCAAGATGATCGCACATTCCTATAGGGGGTCAAACCATGTCCCAAAGGTCACCGGGCCAAGTGTCACTTTAAAGAAGTAGTCCAGTTACACCTTTGTGGGCTTATAACTTGGCTTCTGAATGTCCTAGAGAGATCAGGTTTGTTTTAGTATACTCCAATCAACAGCCCCTACAACTACAAAAAGGAATGGAGTCATTAGCACTTATGGTTTGTAAATGGCACACAGAATTATGTTGCACGAAGCACAATTTCACATCATTCTGGGTCCATTTGTGTGAAAACAAGGTCCAATCAGGCTGATACGTTACAAGAAGGTAGAATCTATTGAGTTGTAAGTGATCTGAACGTTTCATGATGATAGCACTTTCCTAAGGGGGTCAAACCATGTCCCAAAGGTCACCGGATCTGGTGTCTATTTAAAGAAGTAGTCCAGTTACACATTTGTGGGCTTATAACTTGGCTTCTGAATGTCCTAGAGAGATCAGGTTTGTTTTAATGTACTCCAATCAACAGCCCCTACAACCACAAAAAGGAATGGAGTCATTAGCATTTATGGTTTGTAAATGGCACCCAGAATTATGTTGCACGAAGCACAATTTCACATCATTCTGGGTTCATTTGTGTGAAAACAAGGTCCAATCAGGCTGAAACGTTACAGGAAGGTAGAATCTATTTAGTTGTAAGTGATCTGAACGTTTCATGATGATAGCGCTTTCCTAAGGGGATCAAACCATGTCCCAAAGGTCACCGGATCAGGTGTCAATTTAAAGAGGTAGTCCAGTTACACATTTGTGGGCTTATAACTTGGCTTTGTCAGAGTCCAAGCCCCCAGGCCGGGCTCTCCCAGCTGACCGGCTTCTGTCTCGGACCATTACCCAGCATGCCCCTCGCGGGGATTCCCTCCACGTTGCACCTGCGTCATCCATGTCTATATATGGAAGACGCCACACCGGCTCTTCACTCAGTCATCGTTCCACCGTGTTCCATGATCAGAGTATTCAGAAGCTAAGACAGTTAAACCTCCATCTTTCTAACTCAGACCTCATCCTTCCGTCAGCCTTTTCAGCACCGCTTGCAGCCAGCAGTCTCTAATAAAAGCTCTTACTCCCGAACCCAGTCTTCGAGTCTGACAGGATGACTGAGTCCATTAATCCAGCGGAGTTCCAGCAGATGAAGAGGAAGTTGGAGCAGGTTGTTAGCGAGAACGTTCAGCTCCACGCCCTGGTCGACCAGCTTAACACCAGGCTGAACTCCCAGACCGATCTCTCCCTGCAGATGTCTACTGCCGTCACGGCTCTCCAGCAGCAGGTTCATGCGCTCCAGTTGCAAGCCCTCACTCCACCAACGGGAGAGCCACACTTCAGTCTCCCGGAGAAGTGGAACGGAGAGACGGGGAGTCCAGACGGTCTGCTTGCTACCCTCGACATGCAGTTCGAGTGCCACCCAGGACGCTTCCCCACTGCGCGCTCTCGGGTGGCACAGCTCACCTCCCTACTCTCCGGACGCGCGGCAGAGTGGGCTGCTGCGCTCTACAACTCCAAATCACCGGAGTGCAGCGACTACGCTGCATTCGTGGCCGCTCTCAGAAAGACTTTTGTTCCACCCAGCAGCGAAATGGGGGCAGAGACACGACTCCTAAAACTCCGCCAGAAGGAGCGCTCTGTGTGCGCATATGCGTCGGAGTTCCGCACCATCTCCGCCAAGCTGCGGTGGGATGACTCTGCCCTCCGAGCCGTCTTCTTGGAGGGACTGGCAACCTACATCCGGGATGAGATGGCGGGAAAGGAGCTACCCCAGACCCTGGATGAAGTTGTGGATCTGGCGTTGCGCATGGATCAGCGGGTTTTGGTTCGGCCCAAGCCTCTCATTCGCCCATCCAGGGCGCCTGGACTTTTTCCTCGTCCCCCCACGCCTACTCCCGGACCCGTTGCCACTGAGGAGCCCATGCAACTGGGCCACCTTCCTCCGGAGGAGAGACAGCGAAGGTGGCGCGAGGGCCTCTGCGCCTATTGTGGTTCCCCCGACCACAGACGCATGAACTGCCCCCTCCGTTCGGGAAACGAAGGAACCCACTGAGTCTCGGGGTCGCTCAGCCTGGGTCACCTCCAACCCCTGCCCTTTCCAGTCGGCTCCTTCTGCACGTCACCCTCCAATATGGCGAGACCTCGCTCCAGATGCACGCGCTGGTGGACTCGGGGGCCGCTGACAATTTTATGGATGTGGATCTGGCTGAACGCCTACGGATCCCCACTACCCCCTTGGAGAGGGTTGTACCAGTGACCACGGTGGACGGCAGGCCCCTCCAGCCTTACCCTGTCCAAAACCGAACACAGTCTCTCCAGATGACAGTCCAGGGCCACCGGGAGACCCTCCATTTCCTGATTATCCGTGCTCCCTCCTCTCCTCTAATCCTAGGGTTTCCCTGGCTCCGCCTCCACGACCCACGTATCTCCTGGTCCCAAGCTCGCCTTCTGGAATGGGGGGCCCAGTGCCGGACCCACCTCTCTCCTCCTCCACCTCGACCTGACTGCCCGGAAGGTGGCTCCGGTTCAGCGCCCCCCAATCTGCCACCGCCCTATCGGGATCTGGCCGTGGTGTTCGATAAGCAGCGAGCCACCGCACTGCCGCCTCACCGTCCATACGACATGGAGATCAAGCTCCAGCCAGGAACCATTCCACCCCGGGGGCGCCTTTTTTCTCTCTCCCCCGCCGAGTCCAGAGCTATGGAGGACTATATCGACCAGGCCCTCCAGCAGGGTTTCATCCGACCCTCGTCGTCCCCAGGTGCTGCAGGCTTCTTCTTTGTGAGGAAAAAGGAGGGTGATCTCCGCCCCTGTATTGACTACAGAGGACTGAACAAGATCACAGTCAGAGATCGCCATCCTCTGCCGCTCCTCACGTCCGCCCTGGATGCCATCTCCCAGGCGCGGATTTTCACCAAGCTGGACCTCCGGAGCGCCTACAACCTGGTCCGTATCAAAGCTGGAGATGAGTGGAAGACGGCGTTCATCACCCCCACCGGTCACTGGGAGTACCAGGTCATGCCCTTCGGACTGTGCAATAGCCCCGCCGTTTTCCAACGCTTCATCAATGATGTCCTCCGTGACATGTTGGGACGGTGGGTGTTTGCCTACCTGGACGACATCCTGATATACTCCAAGTCAGAGGCTGAACACCACCACCATGTTCGCGCGGTCCTGACCCGGCTCCTGGACAACAACCTGTTCTGCAAGCCCGAGAAGTGCTCCTTCCACCAGAGGTCAGTTTCATTCCTGGGCTACCTGATCTCAGATCAGGGTCTAACCATGGACCCTCAGAAAGTCCAGGCGGTTAAGGACTGGCCCCTACCTACCAGCCTAAAGCAACTGCAGAGTTTTCTGGGTTTCTGCAACTTCTACCGTCGATTTATCAAAGACTTTAGCACCATTGTAGCACCTCTCACTTCTCTCACCCGACCGAGCCCTCCTGGTCAACCGTTCCGGCTCACCCCAGACGCCGTTCGGGCCTTCCACTACCTAGTCGCTCGTTTCACATCGGCTCCTATCCTGCGCCACCCGGACCAGGCAGTCCCTTTTGTGGTCGAGGTCGACGCCTCGGATGTCGGCGCCGGCGCCATCCTGTCCCAAGGCGGCCCTGACGACAGGCTACATCCCTGCGCCTACTTCTCCAGGAAGTTTTCCACCACCCAGCAGAAGTACGGCGTGGGGGATCGTGAACTGCTAGCCATAAAATGGGCGTTGGAGGAATGGAGGCAGTGGCTTCTGGGCACCACTCAGCCGTTCACCATCTGGACTGACCACCAGAACCTAACCCACATACGGTCCGCCAAGCAGTTAAATCCTCGCCAGGCACGCTGGGCCCTCTTCTTCGAACCCTACGAGTTCCATCTCGCTTATCGCCCCGGGACAAAGAACCAGAAGGCGGACGCCCTCTCCCGCCAGTTCACCCATTCAGCGCCCACGTCCGAGCCGGCGCCCATCCTCCCGGAGCACCGTTTTGTGGCCCACCTTGGGTGGCCGTTGGAGGAGGCCATCCAAAACGCCCTCCAGGGTGACCCAGCGCCACCAGAGACCCCCGCCGGTCGGCTCTACGTCCCCTCGGCCTGTCGCAGTGAAGCGTTGTCCTGGGCCCACTCATCACGCCTGTCTGGTCACGCAGGCTTCTCTCGAACTCTCAGGTTCCTTAAACGGGCTCTCTGGTGGCCACGTATGGAGAGGGATGTTAAGGAATACACGAGCGCTTGTGACGTCTGCGCCCGCTCTAAGGCATCCACCCAGGCTCCGGTTGGCACCCTCAGACCTCTTCCGGTGCCCAGCCGCCCCTGGTCCCATGTGGGGCTGGACTTTGTCACGGGACTCCCGCCGGTCAACGACCTCGACACCATCCTGACTGTCACTGACCGGTTTTCCAAGGCTGTTCACTTCATCGCCCTCCCAGGCCTCCCCTCGGCCCGACGCACTGCAGAACTGTTTCTGGAGAACGTGGTGCGCCTCCACGGGTTCCCGGTAGACGTGGTCTCGGATCGTGGTCCCCAGTTCACGGCCCATTTCTGGAAAGCCTTCTGCCATCTAGTGGGGGCCTCTGTCAGTCTGTCTTCGGGCTACCACCCACAGACCAATGGTCAAACGGAGCGGGCAAACCAACAGTTGGGCCGGTACCTCCGCTGCTTTGTTTCGGCGCAGCCCTCGCAGTGGCCTAAGTACCTCCTCTGGGCGGAGCTGTCTCATAATCTCCACACCTCCTCGGCCACTCAGATGTCCCCTTTCGAGGTCTGCTATGGCTATCAGCCCCCGGTCTTTGCCCACCAGGAACCTGAAGTCGCGGTGCCGGCCGCTCAATCCCTGGTGAGGCGCTGCAAAAATGCATGGATCAAGGCGCGGGCCTCCATCACCCGGGCCAACGCCCGTTACTCCCACCAACACCTCCGCAGGCACCGCCCGGGCCCCTCCTATGCTCCAGGGGACAGGGTCTGGGTGTCCAAGGCAGGCCTCCGGGTCCGCGCCGGTTCCAGGAAGCTCGCTCCCCGGTTCCTCGGACCCTACCCCGTGCAGAAGGTAATCAACCCAGACACGTACCGGCTGCGGCTGCCTACAAGCCTTCGCATACATCCCACCTTCCACACCTCCCGGCTCAAACCTTATGTGGAATCCTCACTCCTGCCGCCTCGGGCTCCGGCGCCTCCGCCGGCCCGCTTCCTTGACGGTGAGCCCATCTACACCGTCCGGCGCATTCTGGATGCTCGCCGCCGGGGTCGGGGTTGGCAGTACCTTGTGGATTGGGCGGACTACGGCCCAGAGGAACGCTCCTGGGAGCCGGCCCGCTCCATCTTGGACCCTGGCCTCATCTCGGACTTCTGGGCTCACCGAGGTGGCCCGGGGACTTCTGGAGCCGTCCCTGGACCGGGGGGTCCTGTCAGAGTCCAAGCCACCAGGCCGGGCTCTCCCAGCTGACCGGCTTCTGTCTCGGACCATTACCCAGCATGCCCCTCGCGGGGATTCCCTCCACGTTGCACCTGCGTCATCCATGTCTATATATGGAAGACGCCACACCGGCTCTTCACTCAGTCATCGTTCCACCGTGTTCCATGATCAGAGTATTCAGAAGCTAAGACAGTTAAACCTCCATCTTTCTAACTCAGACCTCATCCTTCCGTCAGCCTTTTCAGCACCGCTTGCAGCCAGCAGTCTCTAATAAAAGCTCTTACTCCCGAACCCAGTCTTCGAGTCTGACAGGCTTCTGAATGTCCTAGAGAGATCAGGTTTGTTTTAGTGTACTCCAATCAACAGCCCCTACAACCACAAAAGGAATGGAGTCATTAGCACTTATGGTTTGTAAATGGCACCCAGAATTATGTTGCACGAAGCACAATTTCACATCATTCTGGGTCCATTTGTGTGAAAACAAGGTCCAGTCAGGCTGAAACGTTACAAGAAGGTAGAATCTATTGAGTTGTAAGTGATCTGAACATTTCATGATTATCTCACATTCCCATAGGGGGTCAAACCATGTCCTAAAGGTCACCGGGCCTGGTGTCAATTTAAAGAAGTAGTCCAGTTACACATTTGTGGGCTTATAACTTGATTTCTGAATGTCCTAGAGAGATCAGGTTTGTTTTAGTATACTCCAATCAACAGCCCCTACAACCACAAAAAGGAATGGAGTCATTAGCACTTATGGTTTTTAAATGGCACCCAGAATTATGTTGCACGAAGCACAATTTCACATCATTCTGGGTTCATTTGTGTGAAAACAAGGTCCAATCAGGCTGAAACGTTACAGGAAGGTAGAATCTATTGAGTTGTAAGTGATCTGAACGTTTCATGATGATAGCACTTTCCTAAGGGGGTCAAACAATGTCCCAAAGGTCACCGGATCTGGTGTCAATTTAAAGAAGTAGTCCAGTTACAAATTTGTGGGCTTATAACTTGGCTTCTGAATGTCCTAGAGCGATCAGGTTTGCTTTAGTGTGCTCCAATCAACAGCCCCTACAACCACAAACAGGAATGGAGACATTAGCACTTATGGTTTTTAAATGGCACCCAGAATTATGTTGCACGAAGCACAATTTCACATCATTCTGGGTTCATTTGTGTGAAAACAAGGTCCAATCAGGCTGAAACAATACAGGAAGGTAGAATCTATTGAGTTGTAAGTGATCTGAACGTTTCATGATGATCGCACTTTCCTAAGGGGGTCAAACCATGTCCCAAAGGTCACCGGATCTGGTGTCACTTTAAAGAAGTAGTCCAGTTACACATTTGTGGGCTTATAACTTGGCTTCTGAATGTCCTAGAGAGGTCAGGGCTGTTTTGGTGTACTCCAATCAACAGCCCCTACAACCACAAAAAGGAATGGAGTCATTAGCACTTATGGTTTGTAAATGGCACCCAGAATTATGTTGCACGAAGCACAATTTCACATCATTCTGGGTCCATTTGTGTGAAAACAAGGTCCAATCAGGCTGAAACGTTACAGGAAGGTAGAATCTATTGAGTTGTAAGTGATCTGAACGTTTCATGATGATAGCACTTTCCTAAGGGGGTCACACCATGTCCCAAAGGTCACCGGATCTGGTGTCAATTTAAAGAAGTAGTCCAGTTACACATGTGTGGGCTTATAACTTGGCTTCTGAATGTCCTAGAGAGATCAGGTTTGTTTTAGTGTACTCCAATCAACAGCCCCTACAACCACAAAAAGGAATGGAGTCATTAGCACTTATGGTTTTTAAATGGCACCCAGAATTATGTTGCACGAAGCACAATTTCACATCCTTCTGGGTCCATTTGTGTGAAAACAAGGTCCAATCAGGCTGAAACGCTACAAGAAGGTAGAATCTATTGAGTTGTAAGTGATCTGAACGTTTCAAGATGATCGCACATTCCTATAGGGGGTCAAACCATGTCCCAAAGGTCACCGGGCCTGGTGTCACTTTAAAGAAGTAGTCCAGTTACACATTTGTGGGCTTATAACTTGGCTTCTGAATGTCCTAGAGAGATCAGGTTTATTTTAGTGTACTCCAATCAATAGCCCCTACAACCACAAAAAGGAATGGAGTCATTAGCACTTATGGTTTTTAAATGGCACCCAGAATTATGTTGCACGAAGCACAATTTCACATCATTCTTGGTCCATTTGTGTGAAAACAAGGTCCAATCAGGCTGAAACGTTACAGGAAGGTAGAATCTATTGAGTTGTAAGTGATCTGAACGTTTCATGATGATAGCACTTTCCTAAGGGGGTCAAACCATGTCCCAAAGGTCACCGGATCAGGTGTCACTTTAAAGAAGTAGTCCAGTTACACCTCTGTGGGCTTATAACTTGGCTTCTGAATGTCCTAGAGAGGTTAGGTTTGTTTTAGTGTACTCCAATCAACAGCCCCTACAACCACAAAAAGGAATGGAGTCATTAGCACTTATGGTTTTTAAATGGCACCCAGAATTATGTTGCACGAAGCACAATTTCACATGATTCTGGGTCCATTTGTGTGAAAACAAGGTCCAATCAGGCTGAAACGTTACAGGAAGGTAGAATCTATTGAGTTGTAAGTGATCTGAACGTTTCATGATGATAGCACTTTCCTAAGGGGGTCAAACCATGTCCCAAAGGTCACCGGATCTGGTGTCACTTTAAAGAAGTAGTCCAGTTACACATTTGTGGGCTTATAACTTGGCTTCTGAATGTCCTAGAGAGGTCAGGTTTGTTTTAGTGTACTCCAATCAACAGCCCCTACAACCACAAAAAGGAATGGAGTCATTAGCGGTTTGTAAATGGCACCCAGAATTATGTTGCACGAAGCACAATTTCACATCATTCTGGGTCCATTTGTGTTAAAACAAGGTCCAATCAGGCTGAAACATTACAGGAAGGTAGAATCTATTAAGTTGTAAGTGATCTGAACGTTTCATGATGATAGCACTTCCCTAAGGGGGTCAAATCATGTCCCAAAGGTCACCGGATCTGGTGTCTAAAGAAGTAGTCCAGTTACAAATTTGTGGGCTTATAACTTGGCTTCTGAATGTCCTAGAGAGATCAGGTTTGTTTTAGTATACTCCAATCAACAGCCCCTACAACCACAAAAAGGAATGGAGTCATTAGACTTATGGTTTTTAAATGGCACCCAGAATTATGTTGCACGAAGCACAATTTCACATCATTCTGGGTTCATTTGTGTGAAAACAAGGTCCAATCAGGCTGAAACGTTACAGGAAGGTAGAATCTATTGCGTTGTAAGTGATCTGAACGTTTCATGATGATAGCACTTTCCTAAGGGGGTCAAACCATGTCCCAAAGGTCACCGGATCTGGTGTCAATTTAAAGTAGTAGTCCAGTTACACATTTGTGGGCTTAAACCTTGGCTTCTGAATGTCCTAGAGCGATCAGGTTTGTTTTAGTGTACTCCAATCAACAGCCCCTACAACCACAAAAAGGAATGGAGACATTAGCACTTATGGTTTTTAAATGGCACCCAGAATTATGTTGTACGAAGCACAATTTCACATCATTCTGGGTTCATTTGTGTAAAAACAAGGTCCAATCAGGCTGAAACAATACAGGAAGGTAGAATCTATTGAGTTGTAAGTGATCTGAACGTTTCAAGATGATCGCACATGCCTATAGGGGGTCAAACCATGTCCCAAATGTCACCGGGCCTGGTGTCACTTTAAAGAAGTAGTCCAGTTACACCTTTGTGGGCTTATAACTTGGCTTCTGAATGTCCTAGAGAGGTTAGGTTTTTTTTAGTGTACTCTAATCAAAAGCCCCTTCAACCACAAAAAGGAATGGAGTCATTAGCACTTATGGTTTGTAAATGGCACCCAGAATTACGTTGCACGAAGCACAATTTCACATCATTCTGGGTTCATTTGTATGAAAACAAGGTCCAATCAGGCTGAAATGTTACAGGAAGGTAGAATCTATTGAGTTGTAAGTGATCTGAACGTTTCATGATGATAGCACTTTCCTAAGGGGGTCAAACCATGTCCCAAAGGTCACCGGATCTGGTGTCAATTTAAAGAAGTAGTCCAGTTACACATTTGTGGGTATATAACTTGGCTTCTGAATGTCCTAGAGCGATCAGGTTTGTTTTAGTGTACTCCAATCAACAGCCCCTACAACCACAAAAAGGAATGGAGTCATTAGCACTTATGGTTTTTAAATGGCACCCAGAATTATGTTGCACGAAGCACAATTTCACATCATTCTGGGTTCATTTGTGTGAAAACAAGGTCCAATCAGGCTGAAACGTTACAGGAAGGTAGAATCTATTGAGTTGTAAGTGATCTGAACGTTTCATGATGATAGCACTTTCCTAAGGGGTTCAAACCATGTCCCAAAGGTCACCGGATCTGGTGTCAATTTAAAGAAGTAGTCCAGTTACACATTTGTGGGCTTATAACTTGGCTTCTGAATGTCCTAGAGAGATCAGGTTTGTTTTAGTGTACTCCAATCAACAGCCCCTACAACCACAAAAAGGAATGGAGTCATTAGCACTTATGGTTTGTAAATGGCACCCAGAATTATGTTGCACGAAGCACAATTTCACATCATTCTGGGTCCATTTGTGTGAAAACAAGGTCCAATCAGGCTGAAACATTACAGAAAGGTAGAATCTATTAAGTTGTAAGTGATCTGAACGTTTCATGATGATAGCACTTCCCTAAGGGGGTCAAACCATGTCCCAAAGGTCACCGGATCTGGTGTCTAAAGAAGTAGTCCAGTTACACATTTGTGGGCTTATAACTTGGCTTCTGAATGTCCTAGAGAGATCAGGTTTGTTTTAGTATACTCCAATCAACAGCCCCTAAAACCACAAAAAGGAATGGAGTCATTAGCACTTATGGTTTTTAAATGGCACCCAGAATTTTGTTGCACGAAGCACAATTTCACATCATTCTGGGTTCATTTGTGTGAAAACAAGGTCCAATCAGGCTGAAACGTTACAGGAAGGTAGAATCTATTGAGTTGTAAGTGATCTGAACGTTTCATGATGATAGCACTTTCCTAAGGGGGTCAAACCATGTCCCAAAGGTCACCGGATCTGGTGTCAATTTAAAGAAGTAGTCCAGTTACACATTTGTGGGCTTATAACTTGGCTTCTGAATGTCCTAGAGCGATCAGGTTTGCTTTAGTGTACTCCAATCAACAGCCCCTACAACCACAAAAAGGAATGGAGACATTAGCACTTATGGTTTTTAAATGGCACCCAGAATTATGTTGCACGAAGCACAATTTCACATCATTCTGGGTTCATTTGTGTGAAAACAAGGTCCAATCAGGCTGAAACGTTACAGGAAGGTAGAATCTACTGAGTTGTAAGTGATCTGAACGTTTCATGATGATAGCACTTTCCTAAGGGGGTCAAACCATGTCCCAAAGATCACCGGATCTGGTGTCAATTTAAAGAAGTAGTCCAGTTACCTATTTGTGGGCTTATAACTTGGCTTCTGAATGTCCTAGAGAGATCAGGTTTGTTTTAGTGTACTCCAATCAACAGCCCCTACAACCACAAAAAGGAATGGAGTCATTAGCACTTATGGTTTGTAAGTGGCACCCAGAATTATGTTGCACGAAGCACAATTTCACATCATTCTGGGTCAATTTGTGTGAAAACAAGGTCCAATCCGGCTGAAACGCTACAAGAAGGTAGAATCTATTGAGTTGTAAGTGATCTGAACGTTTCAAGATGATCGCACATTCCTATAGGGGGTCAAACCATGTCCCAAAGGTCACCGGGCCAAGTGTCACTTTAAAGAAGTAGTCCAGTTACACCTTTGTGGGCTTATAACTTGGCTTCTGAATGTCCTAGAGAGATCAGGTTTGTTTTAGTATACTCCAATCAACAGCCCCTACAACTACAAAAAGGAATGGAGTCATTAGCACTTATGGTTTGTAAATGGCACACAGAATTATGTTGCACGAAGCACAATTTCACATCATTCTGGGTCCATTTGTGTGAAAACAAGGTCCAATCAGGCTGATACGTTACAAGAAGGTAGAATCTATTGAGTTGTAAGTGATCTGAACGTTTCATGATGATAGCACTTTCCTAAGGGGGTCAAACCATGTCCCAAAGGTCACCGGATCTGGTGTCAATTTAAAGAAGTAGTCCAGTTACACATTTGTGGGCTTATAACTTGGCTTCTGAATGTCCTAGAGAGATCAGGTTTGTTTTAATGTACTCCAATCAACAGCCCCTACAACCACAAAAAGGAATGGAGTCATTAGCATTTATGGTTTGTAAATGGCACCCAGAATTATGTTGCACGAAGCACAATTTCACATCATTCTGGGTTCATTTGTGTGAAAACAAGGTCCAATCAGGCTGAAACGTTACAGGAAGGTAGAATCTATTTAGTTGTAAGTGATCTGAACGTTTCATGATGATAGCGCTTTCCTAAGGGGATCAAACCATGTCCCAAAGGTCACCGGATCTGGTGTCAATTTAAAGAGGTAGTCCAGTTACACATTTGTGGGCTTATAACTTGGCTTCTGAATGTCCTAGAGAGATCAGGTTTGTTTTAATGTACTCCAATCAACAGCCCCTACAACCACAAAAAGGAATGGAGTCATTAGCATTTATGGTTTGTAAATGGCACCCAGAATTATGTTGCACGAAGCACAATTTCACATCATTCTGGGTCCATTTGTGTGAAAACAAGGTCCAATCAGGCTGAAACGTTACAAGAAGGTAGAATCTATTGAGTTGTAAGTGATCTGAACGTTTCATGATTATCTCACATTCCCATAGGGGGTCAAACCATGTCCTAAAGGTCACCGGGCCTGGTGTCACTTTAAAGAAGTAGTCCAGTTACACATTTGTGGGCTTATAACTTGGCTTCTGAATGTCCTAGAGAGGTCAGGTTTGTTTTAGTGTACTCCAGTCAACAGCCCCTACAACCACAAAAAGGAATGGAGTCATTAGCACTTATGGTTTGTAAATGGCACCCAGAATTATGTTGCACGAAGCACAATTTCACATCATTCTGGGTCCATTTGTGTGAAAACAAGGTCCAATCAGGCCGAAACCTTACAGGAAGGTAGAATCTATTGAGTTGTAAGTGATCTGAATGTTTCATGATGATAGCACTTTCCTAAGGGGGTCAAACCATGTCCCAAAGGTCACCGGATCTGGTGTCAATTTAAAGAAGTAGTCCAGTTACACATTTGTGGACTTATAACTTGGCTTCTGAATGTCCTAGAGAGATCAGGTTTGTTTTAATGTACTCCAATCAACAGCCCCTACAACCACAAAAAGGAAGGGAGTCATTAGCATTTATGGTTTGTAAATGGCACCCAGAATTATGTTGCACGAAGCACAATTTCACATCATTCTGGGTTCATTTCTGTGAAAACAAGGTCCAATCAGGCTGAAACGTTACAGGAAGGTAGAATCTATTGAGTTGTAAGTGATCTGAACGTTTCATGATGATAGCACTTTCCTAAGGGGGTCAAACCATGTCCCAAAGGTCACCGAATCTGGTGTTCAATTTAAAGAAGTAGTCCAGTTACACATTTGTGGGCTTATAACTTGGCTTCTGAATGTCCTAGAGCGATCAGGTTTGCTTTAGTGTACTCCAATCAACAGCCCCTTCAACCACAAAAAGGAATGGAGACATTAGCACTTATGGTTTTTAAATGGCACCCAGAATTATTTTGCACGACGCACAATTTCACATCATTCTGGGTTCATTTGTCTGAAAACAAGGTCCAATCAGGCTGAAACAATACAGGAAGGTAGAATCTATTGAGTTGTAAGTGATCTGAACGTTTCATGATGATAGCACTTTCCTAAGGGGGTCAAACCATGTCCCAAATGTCACCGGATCTGGTGTCACTTTAAAGAAGTAGTCCAGTTACACATTTGTGGGCTTATAACTTGGCTTCTGAATGTCCTAGAGAGGTCAGGGTTGTTTTAGTGTACTCCAATCAACAGCCCCTACAACCACAAAAAGGAATGGAGTCATTAGCACTTATGGTTTTTAAATGGCACCCAGAATTATGTTGCACGAAGCACAATTTCACATCATTCTGGGTTCATTTGTGTGAAAACAAGGTCCAATCAGGCTGAAACGTTACAGGAAGGTAGAATCTACTGAGTTGTAAGTGATCTGAACGTTTCATGATGATAGCACTTTCCTAAGGGGGTCAAACCATGTCCCAAAGATCACCGGATCTGGTGTCAATTTAAAGAAGTAGTCCAGTTACACATTTGTGGGCTTATAACTTGGCTTCTGAATGTCCTAGAGAGATCAGGTTTGTTTTAGTGTACTCCAATCAACAGCCCCTACAACCACAAAAAGGAATGGAGTCATTAGCACTTATGGTTTTTAAATGGCACCCAGAATTATGTTGCACGAAGCACAATTTCACATGATTCTGGGTCCATTTGTGTGAAAACAAGGTCCAATCAGGCTGAAACGTTACAGGAAGGTAGAATCTATTGAGTTGTAAGTGATCTGAACGTTTCATGATGATAGCACTTTCCTAAGGGGGTCAAACCATGTCCCAAAGGTCACCGGATCTGGTGTCACTTTAAAGAAGTAGTCCAGTTACACATTTGTGGGCTTATAACTTGGCTTCTGAATGTCCTAGAGAGGTCAGGTTTGTTTTAGTGTACTCCAATCAACAGCCCCTACAACCACAAAAAGGAATGGAGTCATTAGCGGTTTGTAAATGGCACCCAGAATTATGTTGCACGAAGCACAATTTCACATCATTCTGGGTCCATTTGTGTTAAAACAAGGTCCAATCAGGCTGAAACATTACAGGAAGGTAGAATCTATTAAGTTGTAAGTGATCTGAACGTTTCATGATGATAGCACTTCCCTAAGGGGGTCAAACCATGTCCCAAAGGTCACCGGATCTGGTGTCTAAAGAAGTAGTCCAGTTACAAATTTGTGGGCTTATAACTTGGCTTCTGAATGTCCTAGAGAGATCAGGTTTGTTTTAGTATACTCCAATCAACAGCCCCTACAACCACAAAAAGGAATGGAGTCATTAGACTTATGGTTTTTAAATGGCACCCAGAATTATGTTGCACGAAGCACAATTTCACATCATTCTGGGTTCATTTGTGTGAAAACAAGGTCCAATCAGGCTGAAACGTTACAGGAAGGTAGAATCTATTGCGTTGTAAGTGATCTGAACGTTTCATGATGATAGCACTTTCCTAAGGGGGTCAAACCATGTCCCAAAGGTCACCGGATCTGGTGTCAATTTAAAGTAGTAGTCCAGTTACACATTTTTGGGCTTAAACCTTGGCTTCTGAATGTCCTAGAGCGATCAGGTTTGTTTTAGTGTACTCCAATCAACAGCCCCTACAACCACAAAAAGGAATGGAGACATTAGCACTTATGGTTTTTAAATGGCACCCAGAATTATGTTGCACGAAGCACAATTTCACATCATTCTGGGTTCATTTGTGTAAAAACAAGGTCCAATCAGGCTGAAACAATACAGGAAGGTAGAATCTATTGAGTTGTAAGTGATCTGAACGTTTCAAGATGATCGCACATGCCTATAGGGGGTCAAACCATGTCCCAAATGTCACCGGGCCTGGTGTCACTTTAAAGAAGTAGTCCAGTTACACCTTTGTGGGCTTATAACTTGGCTTCTGAATGTCCTAGAGAGGTTAGGTTTTTTTAGTGTACTCTAATCAAAAGCCCCTTCAACCACAAAAAGGAATGGAGTCATTAGCACTTATGGTTTGTAAATGGCACCCAGAATTACGTTGCACGAAGCACAATTTCACATCATTCTGGGTTCATTTGTATGAAAACAAGGTCCAATCAGGCTGAAATGTTACAGGAAGGTAGAATCTATTGAGTTGTAAGTGATCTGAACGTTTCATGATGATAGCACTTTCCTAAGGGGGTCAAACCATGTCCCAAAGGTCACCGGATCTGGTGTCAATTTAAAGAAGTAGTCCAGTTACACATTTGTGGGTATATAACTTGGCTTCTGAATGTCCTAGAGCTATCAGGTTTGTTTTAGTGTACTCCAATCAACAGCCCCTACAACCACAAAAAGGAATGGAGTCATTAGCACTTATGGTTTTTAAATGGCACCCAGAATTATGTTGCACGAAGCACAATTTCACATCATTCTGGGTTCATTTGTGTGAAAACAAGGTCCAATCAGGCTGAAACGTTACAGGAAGGTAGAATCTATTGAGTTGTAAGTGATCTGAACGTTTCATGATGATAGCACTTTCCTAAGGGGTTCAAACCATGTCCCAAAGGTCACCGGATCTGGTGTCAATTTAAAGAAGTAGTCCAGTTACACATTTGTGGGCTTATAACTTGGCTTCTGAATGTCCTAGAGAGATCAGGTTTGTTTTAGTGTACTCCAATCAACAGCCCCTACAACCACAAAAAGGAATGGAGTCATTAGCACTTATGGTTTGTAAATGGCACCCAGAATTATGTTGCACGAAGCACAATTTCACATCATTCTGGGTCCATTTGTGTGAAAACAAGGTCCAATCAGGCTGAAACATTACAGGAAGGTAGAATCTATTAAGTTGTAAGTGATCTGAACGTTTCATGATGATAGAACTTCCCTAAGGGGGTCAAACCATGTCCCAAAGGTCACCGGATCTGGTGTCTAAAGAAGTAGTCCAGTTACACATTTGTGGGCTTATAACTTGGCTTCTGAATGTCCTAGAGAGATCAGGTTTGTTTTAGTATACTCCAATCAACAGCCCCTAAAACCACAAAAAGAAATGGAGTCATTAGCACTTATGGTTTTTAAATGGCACCCAGAATTTTGTTGCACGAAGCACAATTTCACATCATTCTGGGTTCATTTGTGTGAAAACAAGGTCCAATCAGGCTGAAACGTTACAGGAAGGTAGAATCTATTGAGTTGTAAGTGATCTGAACGTTTCATGATGATAGCACTTTCCTAAGGGGGTCAAACCATGTCCCAAAGGTCACCGGATCTGGTGTCAATTTAAAGAAGTAGTCCAGTTACACATTTGTGGGCTTATAACTTGGCTTCTGAATGTCCTAGAGCGATCAGGTTTGCTTTAGTGTACTCCAATCAACAGCCCCTACAACCACAAAAAGGAATGGAGACATTAGCACTTATGGTTTTTAAATGGCACCCAGAATTATGTTGCACGAAGCACAATTTCACATCATTCTGGGTTCATTTGTGTGAAAACAAGGTCCAATCAGGCTGAAACGTTACAGGAAGGTAGAATCTACTGAGTTGTAAGTGATCTGAACGTTTCATGATGATAGCACTTTCCTAAGGGGGTCAAACCATGTCCCAAAGATCACCGGATCTGGTGTCAATTTAAAGAAGTAGTCCAGTTACACATTTGTGGGCTTATAACTTGGCTTCTGAATGTCCTAGAGAGATCAGGTTTGTTTTAGTGTACTCCAATCAACAGCCCCTACAACCATAAAAAGGAATGGAGTCATTAGCACTTATGGTTTGTAAGTGGCACCCAGAATTATGTTGCACGAAGCACAATTTCACATCATTCTGGGTCAATTTGTGTGAAAACAAGGTCCAATCCGGCTGAAACGCTACAAGAAGGTAGAATCTATTGAGTTGTAAGTGATCTGAACGTTTCAAGATGATCGCACATTCCTATAGGGGGTCAAACCATGTCCCAAAGGTCACCGGGCCAAGTGTCACTTTAAAGAAGTAGTCCAGTTACACCTTTGTGGGCTTATAACTTGGCTTCTGAATGTCCTAGAGAGATCAGGTTTGTTTTAGAATACTTCAATCAACAGCCCCTACAACTACAAAAAGGAATGGAGTCATTAGCACTTATGGTTTGTAAATGGCACACAGAATTATGTTGCACGAAGCACAATTTCACATCATTCTGGGTCCATTTGTGTGAAAACAAGGTCCAATCAGGCTGATACGTTACAAGAAGGTAGAATCTATTGAGTTGTAAGTGATCTGAACGTTTCATGATGATAGCACTTTCCTAAGGGGGTCAAACCATGTCCCAAAGGTCACCGGATCTGGTGTCAATTTAAAGAAGTAGTCCAGTTACACATTTGTGGGCTTATAACTTGGCTTCTGAATGTCCTAGAGAGATCAGGTTTGTTTTAATGTACTCCAATCAACAGCCCCTACAACCACAAAAAGGAATGGAGTCATTAGCATTTATGGTTTGTAAATGGCACCCAGAATTATGTTGCACGAAGCACAATTTCACATCATTCTGGGTTCATTTGTGTGAAAACAAGGTCCAATCAGGCTGAAACGTTACAGGAAGGTAGAATATATTTAGTTGTAAGTGATCTGAACGTTTCATGATGATAGCGCTTTCCTAAGGGGATCAAACCATGTCCCAAAGGTCACCGGATCTGGTGTCAATTTAAAGAGGTAGTCCAGTTACACATTTGTGGGCTTATAACTTGGCTTCTGAATGTCCTAGAGAGATCAGGTTTGTTTTAGTGTACTCCAATCAACAGCCCCTACAACCACAAAAGGAATGGAGTCATTAGCACTTATGGTTTGTAAATGGCACCCAGAATTATGTTGCACGAAGCACAATTTCACATCATTCTGGGTCCATTTGTGTGAAAACAAGGTCCAATCAGGCTGAAACGTTACAAGAAGGTAGAATCTATTGAGTTGTAAGTGATCTGAACGTTTCATGATTATCTCACATTCCCATAGGGGGTCAAACCATGTCCTAAAGGTCACCGGGCCTGGTGTCACTTTAAAGAAGTAGTCCAGTTACACCTTTGTGGGCTTATAACTTGGCTTCTGAATGTCCTAGAGAGGTCAGGGTTGTTTTAGTGTACTCCAATCAACAGCCCCTACAACCACAAAAAGGAATGGAGTCATTAGCACTTATGGTTTTTAAATGGCACCCAGAATTATGTTGCACGAAGCACAATTTCACATCATTCTGGGTTCATTTGTGTGAAAACAAGGTCCAATCAGGCTGAAACGTTACAGGAAGGTAGAATCTACTGAGTTGTAAGTGATCTGAACGTTTCATGATGATAGCACTTTCCTAAGGGGGTCAAACCATGTCCCAAAGATCACCGGATCTGGTGTCAATTTAAAGAAGTAGTCCAGTTACACATTTGTGGGCTTATAACTTGGCTTCTGAATGTCCTAGAGAGATCAGGTTTGTTTTAGTGTACTCCAATCAACAGCCCCTACAACCACAAAAAGGAATGGAGTCATTAGCACTTATGGTTTGTAAATGGCACCCAGAATTATGTTGCACGAAGCACAATTTCACATCATTCTGGGTCCATTTGTGTGAAAACAAGGTCCAATCAGGCTGAAACGCTACAAGAAGGTAGAATCTATTGAGTTGTAAGTGATCTGAACGTTTCAAGATGATCGCACATTCCTATAGGGGGTAAAACCATGTCCCAAAGGTCACCGGAACTGGTGTCAATTTAAAGAAGTAGTCCAGTTACACATTTGTGGGCTTATAACTTGGCTTATGAATGTCCTAGAGAGATCAGGTTTGTTTTAGTATACTCCAATTAACAGCCCCCATTACCCCAAAAAGAAATGGAGTCATTAGCACTTATGGTTTTTAAATGGCACCCAGAATTATGTTGCACGAAGCACAATTTCACATCATTCTGGGTTCATTTGTGTGAAAACAAGGTTCAATCAGGCTGAAACGTTTACAGAAGGTAGAATCTATTGAGTTGTAAGTGATCTGAACGTTTCATGATGATCGCACATTCCTATAGGGGGTCAAACCATGTCCCAAAGGTCACCGGGCCTGGTGTCACTTTAAAGAAGTAGTCCAGTTACACCATTGTGGGCTTATAACTTGGCTTCTGAATGTCCTAGAGAGGTCAGGTTTGTTTTAGTGTACTCCAATCAACAGCCCCTACAACCACAAAAAGGAATGGAGTCATTAGCACTTATGGTTTGTAAATGGCACCCAGAATTATGTTGCACGAAGCACAATTTCACATCATTCTGGGTTTATTTGTGTGAAAACAAGGTCCAATCAGGCTGACACCTTACAGGAAGGTAGAATCTATTTAGTTGTACGTGATCTGAACGTTTCATGATGATAGCACTTTCCTAAGGGGGTCTAACCATGTCCCAAAGGTCACCGGATCTGGTGTCAATTTAAAGAAGTAGTCCAGTTACACATTTGTGGGCTTATAACTTGGCTTCTGAATGTCCTAGAGCGATCAGGTTTGCTTTAGTGTACTCCAATCAACAGCCCCTACAACCACAAAAAGGAATGGAGACATTAGCACTTATGGTTTTTAAATGGCACCCAGAATTATGTTGCACGAAGCACAATTTCACATCATTCTGGGTTCATTTGTGTGAAAACAAGGTCCAATCAGGCTGAAACAATACAGGAAGGTAGAATCTATTGAGTTGTAAGTGATCTGAACGTTTCATGATGATAGCACTTTCCTAAAGGGGTCAAACCATGTCCCAAATGTCACCGGATCTGGTGTCACTTTAAAGAAGTAGTCCAGTTACACATTTGTGGGCTTATAACTTGGCTTCTGAATGTCCTAGAGAGGTCAGGGTTGTTTTAGTGTACTCCAATCAACAGCCCCTACAACCACAAAAAGGAATGGAGTCATTAGCACTTATGGGTTTTAAATGGCACCCAGAATTATGTTGCACGAAGCACAATTTCACATCATTCTGGGTTCATTTGTGTGAAAACAAGGTCCAATCAGGCTGAAACGTTACAGGAAGGTAGAATCTACTGAGTTGTAAGTGATCTGAACGTTTCATGATGATAGCACTTTCCTAAGGGGGTCAAACCATGTCCCAAAGATCACCGGATCTGGTGTCAATTTAAAGAAGTAGTCCAGTTACACATTTGTGGGCTTATAACTTGGCTTCTGAATGTCCTAGAGAGATCAGGTTTGTTTTAGTGTACTCCAATCAACAGCCCCTACAACCACAAAAAGGAATGGAGTCATTAGCACTTATGGTTTGTAAATGGCACCCAGAATTATGTTGCACGAAGCACAATTTCACATCATTCTGGGTCCATTTGTGTGAAAACAAGGTCCAATCAGGCTGAAACGCTACAAGAAGGTAGAATCTATTGAGTTGTAAGTGATCTGAACGTTTCAAGATGATCGCACATTCCTATAGGGGGTAAAACCATGTCCCAAAGGTCACCGGAACTGGTGTCAATTTAAAGAAGTAGTCCAGTTACACATTTGTGGGCTTATAACTTGGCTTATGAATGTCCTAGAGAGATCAGGTTTGTTTTAGCATACTCCAATTAACAGCCCCCATTACCCCAAAAAGAAATGGAGTCATTAGCACTTATGGTTTTTAAATGGCACCCAGAATTATGTTGCACGAAGCACAATTTCACATCATTCTGGGTTCATTTGTGTGAAAACAAGGTTCAATCAGGCTGAAACGTTACAAGAAGGTAGAATCTATTGAGTTGTAAGTGATCTGAACGTTTCATGATGATCGCACATTCCTATAGGGGGTCAAACCATGTCCCAAAGGTCACCGGGCCTGGTGTCACTTTAAAGAAGTAGTCCAGTTACACCATTGTGGGCTTATAACTTGGCTTCTGAATGTCCTAGAGAGGTCAGGTTTGTTTTAGTGTACTCCAATCAACAGCCCCTACAACCACAAAAAGGAATGGAGTCATTAGCACTTATGGTTTGTAAATGGCACCCAGAATTATGTTGCACGAAGCACAATTTCACATCATTCTGGGTTTATTTGTGTGAAAACAAGGTCCAATCAGGCTGACACCTTACAGGAAGGTAGAATCTATTTAGTTGTAAGTGATCTGAACGTTTCATGATGATAGCACTTTCCTAAGGGGGTCTAACCATGTCCCAAAGGTCACCGGATCTGGTGTCAATTTAAAGAAGTAGTCCAGTTACACCTTTGTGGGCTTATAACTTGGCTTCTGAATGTTCTAGGGAGATCAGGGTTGTTTTAGTATACTCCAATCAACATACCCTACAACCACAAAAAGGAATGGAGTCATTAGCACTTATGGTTTGTAAATGGCACCCAGAATTATGTTGCACGAAGCACAATTTCACATCATTCTGGGTTCATTTGTGTGAAAACAAGGTCCAATCAGGCTGAAACGTTACAGGAAGGTAGAATCTATTGAGTTGTAAGTGATCTGAACGTTTCATGATGATAGCACTTTCCTAAGGGGGTCAATCCATGTCGCAAAGGTCACCGGATCTGGTGTCAATTTAAAGAAGTAGTCCAGTTACACATTTGTGGGCTTATAACTTGGCTTCTGAATGTCCTAGAGCGATCAGGTTTGTTTTAGTGTACTCCAATCAACAGGCCCTACAACCACAAAAAGGAATGGAGTCATTAGCACTTATGGTATGTAAATGGCACCCAGAATTATGTTGCACGAAGCACAATTTCACATCATTCTGGGTTCATTTGTGTGAAAACAAGGTCCAATCAGGCTGAAACGTTACAGGAAGGTAGAATCTATTGAGTTGTAAGTGATCTGAACGTTTCATGATGATAGCACTTTCCTAAGGGGGTCAAACCATGTCCCAAAGGTCACCGGATCTGGTGTCAATTTAAAGAAGTAGTCCAGTTACACATTTGTGGGCTTATAACTTGGCTTCTGAATGTCCTAGAGAGATCAGGTTTGTTTTAATGTACTCCAATCAAGAGACCCTAAAAACACAAAAAGGAATGGAGTCATTAGCACTTATGGTTTGTAAATGGCACCTAGAATTATGTTGCACGAAGCACAATTTCACATCATTCTGGGTCCATTTGTGTTAAAACAAGGTCCAATCAGGCTGAAACTCTACAAGAAGGTAGAATCTATTGAGTTGTAAGTGATCTGAACGTTTCAAGATGATCGCACATTCCTATAGGGGGTAAAACCATTTCCCAAAGGTCACCGGGCCTGGTGTCACTTTAAAGAAGTAGTCCAGTTACACCTTTGTGGGCTTATAACATGGCTTCTGAATGTCCAAGAGAGATCAGGTTTGTTTTAATGTACTCAAATCAACAGCCCCTACAGACCCAGTGTTGACATGGTGCAAGACGCTCCTCGGGGCGCATCTTGCTTGGGCTTCTCTCTTGGAGGATCTCAGTCAGACTCATTGTTGACATGTGGCAAGACGCTCCTCGGGGCGCGTCTTGCTTGGGCCTCTCTCCTGGAGGCACTCAGTCAGACCGAGTGGTGACATGTGGCAAGACGCTCCTCGGGGCGCGTCTTGCTTGGGCCTCTCTCCTGGAGACGCTCAGTCAGACCCAGTTTTGACACGTGACAAGACGCTCCTCGGGGCGCGTCTTGCTTGGGCTTCTCTCATGGAGGCCCTCAGTCAGACCCATTGTTGATATGTGGCAAGACTCTCCTCGGGGCGAGTCTTGCTTGGGCCTCTCTCCTGGAGGTGCTCAGTCAGACCCAGTGTTGACATGGTGCAAGACGCTCCTCGGGGCGCGTCTTGCTTAGGCTTCTCTCTTGGAGGCCCTCAGTCAGACCCATTGTTGACATGTGGCAAGACGCTCCTCGGGGCGCGTCTTGCTTGGGCTTCTCTCCTGGAGGCCCTCAGTCAGACCCATTGTTGACATGTGGCAAGACGCTCCTCGGGGCGCGTCTTGCTTGGGCCTCTCTCCTGGAGGTGCTCAGTCAGACCGAGTGCTGACATAAGGCAAGACGCTCCTCGGGGCGCGTCTTGCTGGGGCCTCTCTCCTGGAGGCGCTCAGTCAGACCCAGTGCTTACATGTGGCAAGACGCTCCTCGGGGAGCGTCTTGCTTGGGCCTCTCTCCTGGAGGCGCTCAGTCAGACCCAGTGGTGACATGTGGTAAGACGCTCTTCGGGGCGCGTCTTGCTTGAGCCTCTCTCCTGGAGATGCTCAGTCAGACCCAGTGTTGACACGTGACAAGACGCTCCTCGGGGCGCGTCTTGCTTGGGCTTCTCTCATGGAGGCCCTCAGTCAGACCCATTGTTGATATGTGGCAAGACGCTCCTCGGGGCGCGTCTTGCTTGGGCCTCTCTCCTGGAGGTGCTCAGTCAGACCGAGTGCTGACATGTGGCAAGACGCTCCTCGGGGCGCGTCTTGCTTGGGCTTCTCTCCTGGAGGCCCTCAGTCAGACCCATTGTTTACATGTGGCAAGACGCTCCTTGGGGCGCATCTTGCTTGGGCCTCTCTCCTGGAGGCCCTCTGTCATCCCCAGTGTTGACATGTGTCAAGACGCTCCTCGGGGTGCGTCTTGCTTGGGCCTCTCTCCTGGAGGCGCTCAGTCAGACCGAGTGCTGACATGTGGCAAGACGCTCCTCGGGGCGCATCTTGCTTGGGCCTCTCTCCTGGAGGCCCTCTGTCAGCCCCAGTGTTGACATGTGTCAAGACGCTCCTCGGGGCGCGTCTTGCTGGGGCCTCTCTCCTGGAGGCGCTCAGTCAGACCCAGTGTTGACATGTGGTAAGACGCTCCTCGGGGCACGTCTTGCTGGGGCTTCTCTCCTGGAGGCGCTCAGTCAGACCCAGTGTTGACATGTGTCAAGACGCTCCTCGGGGCGCGTCTTGCTGGGGCCTCTCTCCTGGAGGCGCTCAGTCAGACCCAGTGTTGACATGTGGCAAGACGCTCCTCGGGGCGCGTCTTGCTTGGGCCTCTCTCCTGGAGGCGCTCAGTCAGACCCAGTGGTGACATGTGGCAAGACGCTCCTCGGGGCGCGTCTTGCTTGGGCCTCTCTCCTGGAGGCGCTCAGTCAGACCCAGTGGTGACATGTGGCAAGACGCTCCTCGGGGCGCGTCTTGCTTGGGCTTCTCTCATGGAGGCCCTCAGTCAGACCCATTGTTGATATGTGGCAAGACGCTCCTCGGGGCGCGTCTTGCTTGGGCCTCTCTCCTGGAGGCGCTCAGTCAGACCGAGTGCTGACATGTGGCAAGACGCTGCTCGGGGCGCGTCTTGCTTGGGCTTCTCTCCTGGAGGCCCTGAGTCAGACCCATTGTTTACATGTGGCAAGACGCTCCTTTGGGCGCATCTTGCTTGGGCTTCTCTCCTGGAGGCCCTCAGTCAGACCCATTGTTGACATGTGGCAAGACGCTCCTCGGGGCGCGTCTTGCTTGGGCCTCTCTCCTGGAGGCGCTCAGTCAGACCCAGTGCTTACATGTGGCAAGACGCTCCTCGGGGCGCGTCTTGCTTGGGCCTCTCTCCTGGAGGCGCTCAGTCAGACCCAGTGGTGACATGTGGCAAGACGCTCTTCGGGGCGCGTCTTGCTTGAGCCTCTCTCCTGGAGATGCTCAGTCAGACCCAGTGTTGACACGTGACAAGACGCTCCTCGGGGCACGTCTTGCTTGGGCTTCTCTCATGGAGGCCCTCAGTCAGACCCATTGTTGATATGTGGCAAGACGCTCCTCGGGGCGCGTCTTGCTTGGGCCTCTCTCCTGGAGGCGCTCAGTCAGACCGAGTGCTGACATGTGGCAAGACGCTCCTCGGGGCGCGTCTTGCTGGGGCCTCTCTCCTGGAGGCGCTCAGTCAGACCCAGTGCTTACATGTGGCAAGACGCTCCTCGGGGCGCGTCTTGCTGGGGCTTCTCTCCTGGAGGCGTTCAGTCAGACCGAGTGCTGACATGTGGCAAGACGCTCCTCGGGGCGCGTCTTGCTTGGGCTTCTCTCCTGGAGGCGTTCAGTCAGACCGAGTGCTGACATGTGGTAAGACGCTCCTCGGGGCGCGTCTTGCTGGGGCTTCTCTCCTGGAGGCGCTCAGTCAGACCGAGTGCTGACATGTGGTAAGACGCTCCTCGGGGCGCGTCTTGCTGGGGCTTCTCTCCTGGAAGCGCTCAGTCAGACCCAGTACTTACATGTGGCAAGACGCTCCTCGGGGCGCGTCTTGATTGGGCCTCTCTCCTGGAGGCGCTCAGTCAGACCCAGTGGTGACATGTGGCAAGAAGCTCCTCGGGGCGCGTCTTGCTTGGGCCTCTCTCCTGGAGACGCTCAGTCAGACCCAGTGTTGACACGTGGCAAGACGCTCCTCGGGGCGTGTCTTGCTTGGGCCTCTCTCCTGGAGGCGCTCAGTCAGACCCAGTGGTGACATGTGGCAAGACGCTCCTCGGGGCGCGTCTTGCTTGGGCTTCTCTCATGGAGGCCCTCAGTCAGACCCATTGTTGATATGTGGCAAGACGCTCCTCGGGGCGCGTCTTGCTTGGGCCTCTCTCCTGGAGGCGCTCAGTCAGACCGAGTGCTGACATGTGGCAAGACGCTCCTCGGGGCGCGTCTTGCTTGGGCTTCTCTCCTGGAGGCCCTCAGTCAGACCCATTGTTTACATGTGGCAAGACGCTCCTTTGGGCGCATCTTGCTTGGGCTTCTCTCCTGGAGGCCCTCAGTCAGACCCATTGTTGACATGTGGCAAGACGCTCCTCGGGGCGCGTCTTGCTTGGGCCTCTCTCCTGGAGGCGCTCAGTCAGACCCAGTGCTTACATGTGGCAAGACGCTCCTCGGGGCGCGTCTTGCTGGGGCTTCTCTCCTGGAGGCGTTCAGTCAGACCGAGTGCTGACATGTGGCAAGACGCTCCTCGGGACGCGTCTTGCTTGGGCCTCTCTCCTGGAGGCGCTCAGTCAGACCGAGTGCTGACATAAGGCAAGACGCTCCTCGGGGCGCGTCTTGCTGGGGCCTCTCTCCTGGAGGCGCTCAGTCAGACCGAGTGCTGACATGTGGTAAGACGCTCCTCGGGGCGTGTCTTGCTGGGGCTTCTCTCCTGGAGGCGCTCAGTCAGACCCAGTGCTTACATGTGGCAAGACGCTCCTCGGGGCGCGTCTTGATTGGGCCTCTCTCCTGGAGGCGCTCAGTCAGACCCAGTGGTGACATGTGGCAAGACGCTCCTCGGGGCGCGTCTTGCTTGGGCCTCTCTCCTGGAGACGCTCAGTCAGACCCAGTGTTGACACGTGGCAAGACGCTCCTCGGGGCGTGTCTTGCTTGGGCCTCTCTCCTGGAGGCGCTCAGTCAGACCCAGTGGTGACATGTGGCAAGACGCTCCTCGGGGCGCGTCTTGCTTGGGCTTCTCTCATGGAGGCCCTCAGTCAGACCCATTGTTGATATGTGGCAAGACGCTCCTCGGGGCGCGTCTTGCTTGGGCCTCTCTCCTGGAGGCGCTCAGTCAGACCGAGTGCTGACATGTGGTAAGACGCTCCTCGGGGCGTGTCTTGCTGGGGCTTCTCTCCTGGAGGCGCTCAGTCAGACCCAGTGCTTACATGTGGCAAGACGCTCCTCGGGGCGCGTCTTGATTGGGCCTCTCTCCTGGAGGCGCTCAGTCAGACCCAGTGGTGACATGTGGCAAGACGCTCCTCGGGGCGCGTCTTGCTTGGGCCTCTCTCCTGGAGACGCTCAGTCAGACCCAGTGTTGACACGTGGCAAGACGCTCCTCGGGGCGTGTCTTGCTTGGGCCTCTCTCCTGGAGGCGCTCAGTCAGACCCAGTGGTGACATGTGGCAAGACGTTCCTCGGGGCGCGTCTTGCTTGGGCTTCTCTCATGGAGGCCCTCAGTCAGACCCATTGTTGATATGTGGCAAGACGCTCCTCGGGGCGCGTCTTGCTTGGGCCTCTCTCCTGGAGGCGCTCAGTCAGACCGAGTGCTGACATGTGGCAAGACGCTCCTCGGGGCGCGTCTTGCTTGGGCTTCTCTCCTGGAGGCCCTCAGTCAGACCCATTGTTTACATGTGGCAAGACGCTCCTTTGGGCGCATTTTGCTTGGGCTTCTCTCCTGGAGGCCCTCAGTCAGACCCATTGTTGACATGTGGCAAGACACTCCTCGGGGCGCGTCTTGCTTGGGCCTCTCTCCTGGAGGCGCTCAGTCAGACCCAGTGCTTACATGTGGCAAGACGCTCCTCGGGGCGCGTCTTTCTTGGGCTTCTCTCCTGGAGGCCCTCAGTCAGACCCATTGTTGACATGTGGCAAGACGCTCCTCGGGGCGCGTCTTGCTTGGGCCTCTCTCCTGGAGGCGCTCAGTCAGACCCAGTGGTGACATGTGGCAAGACGCTCCTCGGGGCACGTCTTGCTTGGGCCTCTCTCCTGGAGGCGCTCAGTCAGACCCATTGTTGACATGTGGCAAGACGCTCCTCGGGGCGCGTCTTAATTGGGCTTCTCTCCTGGAGGCCCTCAGTCAGACCCATTGTTGACATGTGGCAAGACGCTCCTCGGGGCGCGTCTTGCTTGGGCCTCTCTCCTGGAGGCGCTCAGTCAGACCGAGTGCTGACATAAGGCAAGACGCTCCTCGGGGCGCGTCTTGCTGGGGCCTCTCTCCTGGAGGCGCTCAGTCAGACCCAGTGCTTACATGTGGTAAGACGCTCCTCGGGGCGCGTCTTGCTGGGGCTTCTCTCCTGGAGGCGCTCAGTCAGACCCAGTGCTTACATGTGGCAAGACGCTCCTCGGGGCGCGTCTTGCTTGGGCCTCTCTCCTGGAGGCGCTCAGTCAGACCCAGTGGTGACATGTGGCAAGACGCTCCTCGGGGCGCGTCTTGCTTGGGCCTCTCTCCTGGAGACGCTCAGTCAGACCCAGTGTTGACACGTGGCAAGACTTTCCTCGGGGCGCGTCTTGCTTGGGCCTCTCTCCTGGAGGCGCTCAGTCAGACCCAGTGGTGACATGTGGCAAGACGCTCCTCGGGGTGCGTCTTGCTTGGGCTTCTCTCCTGGAGGCCCTGAGTCAGACCCATTGTTTACATGTGGCAAGACGCTCCTTTGGGCGCATCTTGCTTGGGCTTCTCTCCTGGAGGCCCTCAGTCAGACCCATTGTTGACATGTGGCAAGACGCTCCTCGGGGCGCGTCTTGCTTGGGCCTCTCTCCTGGAGGCGCTCAGTCAGACCCAGTGCTTACATGTGGCAAGACGCTCCTCGGGGCGCGTCTTGCTTGGGCCTCTCTCCTGGAGGCGCTCAGTCAGACCCAGTGGTGACATGTGGCAAGACGCTCTTCGGGGCGCGTCTTGCTTGAGCCTCTCTCCTGGAGATGCTCAGTCAGACCCAGTGTTGACACGTGACAAGACGCTCCTCGGGGCGCGTCTTGCTTGGGCTTCTCTCATGGAGGCCCTCAGTCAGACCCATTGTTGATATGTGGCAAGACGCTCCTCGGGGCGCGTCTTGCTTGGGCCTCTCTCCTGGAGGCGCTCAGTCAGACCGAGTGCTGACATGTGGCAAGACGCTCCTCGGGGCGCGTCTTGATTGGGCTTCTCTCCTGGAGGCCCTCAGTCAGACCCATTGTTTACATGTGGCAAGACGCTCCTTGGGGCGCATCTTGCTTGGGCCTCTCTCCTGGAGGCCCTCTGTCAGCCCCAGTGTTGACATGTGTCAAGACGCTCCTCGGGGTGCGTCTTGCTTGGGCCTCTCTCCTGGAGGCGCTCAGTCAGACCGAGTGCTGACATGTGGCAAGACGCTCCTCGGGGCGCGTCTTGCTTGGGCTTCTCTCCTGGAGGCCCTCAGTCAGACCGATTGTTGACATGTGGCAAGACGCTCCTCGGGGCGCGTCTTGCTTTTGCTTCTCTCCTGGAGGCCCTCAGTCAGACCCATTGTTTACATGTGGCAAGACGCTCCTCGGGGCGCGTCTTGCTGGGGCTTCTCTCCTGGAGGCGTTCAGTCAGACCGAGTGCTGACATGTGGCAAGACGCTCCTCGGGGCGCGTCTTGCTTGGGCTTCTCTCCTGGAGGCGTTCAGTCAGACCGAGTGCTGACATGTGGTAAGACGCTCCTCGGGGCGCGTCTTGCTGGGGCTTCTCTCCTGGAGGCGCTCAGTCAGACCCAGTGCTTACATGTGGCAAGACGCTCCTCGGGGCGCGTCTTGATTGGGCCTCTCTCCTGGAGGCGCTCAGTCAGACCCAGTGGTGACATGTGGCAAGACGCTCCTCGGGGCGCGTCTTGCTTGGGCCTCTCTCCTGGAGACGCTCAGTCAGACCCAGTGTTGACACGTGGCAAGACGCTCCTCGGGGCGTGTCTTGCTTGGGCCTCTCTCCTGGAGGCGCTCAGTCAGACCCAGTGGTGACATGTGGCAAGACGCTCCTCGGGGCACATCTTGCTTGGGCTTCTCTCATGGAGGCCCTCAGTCAGACCCATTGTTGATATGTGGCAAGACGCTCCTCGGGGCGCGTCTTGCTTGGGCCTCTCTCCTGGAGGCGCTCAGTCAGACCGAGTGCTGACATGTGGTAAGACGCTCCTCGGGGCGCGTCTTGCTGGGGCTTCTCTCCTGGAGGCGCTCAGTCAGACCCAGTGCTTACATGTGGCAAGACGCTCCTCGGGGCGCGTCTTGATTGGGCCTCTCTCCTGGAGGCGCTCAGTCAGACCCAGTGGTGACATGTGGCAAGACGCTCCTCGGGGCGCGTCTTGCTTGGGCCTCTCTCCTGGAGACGCTCAGTCAGACCCAGTGTTGACACGTGGCAAGACGCTCCTCGGGGCGTGTCTTGCTTGGGCCTCTCTCCTGGAGGCGCTCAGTCAGACCCAGTGGTGACATGTGGCAAGACGCTCCTCGGGGCACATCTTGCTTGGGCTTCTCTCATGGAGGCCCTCAGTCAGACCCATTGTTGATATGTGGCAAGACGCTCCTCGGGGCGCGTCTTGCTTGGGCCTCTCTCCTGGAGGCGCTCAGTCAGACCGAGTGCTGACATGTGGCAAGACGCTCCTCGGGGTGCGTCTTGCTTGGGCTTCTCTCCTGGAGGCCCTCAGTCAGACCCATTGTTTACATGTGGCAAGACGCTCCTTTGGGCGCATCTTGCTTGGGCTTCTCTCCTGGAGGCCCTCAGTCAGACCCATTGTTGACATGTGGCAAGACGCTCCTCGGGGCGCGTCTTGCTTGGGCCTCTCTCCTGGAGGCGCTCAGTCAGACCCAGTGCTTACATGTGGCAAGACGCTCCTCGGGGCGCGTCTTGCTGGGGTTTCTCTCCTGGAGGCGTTCAGTCAGACCGAGTGCTGACATGTGGCAAGACGCTCCTCGGGACGCGTCTTGCTTGGGCTTCTCTCCTGGAGGCCCTCAGTCAGACCCATTGTTGACATGTGGCAAGACGCTCCTCGGGGCGCGTCTTGCTTGGGCCTCTCTCCTGGAGGCGCTCAGTCAGACACAGTGGTGACATGTGGAAAGACGCTCCTCGGGGCGCGTCTTGCTTGGGCCTCTCTCCTGGAGGCCCTCAGTCAGACCCATTGTTGACATGTGGCAAGACGCTCCTCGGGGCGCGTCTTGCTTGGGCCTCTCTCCTGGAGGCGCTCAGTCAGACCAAGTGCTGACATAAGGCAAGACGCTCCTCGGGGCGCGTCTTGCTGGGGCCTCTCTCCTGGAGGTGCTCAGTCAGACCCAGTGCTTACATGTGGCAAGACGCTCCTCGGGGCGCGTCTTGCTGGGGCTTCTCTCCTGGAGGCGTTCAGTCAGACCGAGTGCTGACATGTGGCAAGACGCTCCTCGGGGCGCGTCTTGCTTGGGCTTCTCTCCTGGAGGCGTTCAGTCAGACCGAGTGCTGACATGTGGTAAGACGCTCCTCGGGGCGCGTCTTGCTGGGGCTTCTCTCCTGGAGGCGCTCAGTCAGACCCAGTGCTTACATGTGGCAAGACGCTCCTCGGGGCGCGTCTTGATTGGGCCTCTCTCCTGGAGGCGCTCAGTCAGACCCAGTGGTGACATGTGGCAAGACGCTCCTCGGGGCGCGTCTTGCTTGGGCCTCTCTCCTGGAGACGCTCAGTCAGACCCAGTGTTGACACGTGGCAAGACGCTCCTCGGGGCGTGTCTTGCTTGGGCCTCTCTCCTGGAGGCGCTCAGTCAGACCCAGTGGTGACATGTGGCAAGACGCTCCTCGGGGCACATCTTGCTTGGGCTTCTCTCATGGAGGCCCTCAGTCAGACCCATTGTTGATATGTGGCAAGACGCTCCTCGGGGCGCGTCTTGCTTGGGCCTCTCTCCTGGAGGCGCTCAGTCAGACCGAGTGCTGACATGTGGCAAGACGCTCCTCGGGGTGCGTCTTGCTTGGGCTTCTCTCCTGGAGGCCCTCAGTCAGACCCATTGTTTACATGTGGCAAGACGCTCCTTTGGGCGCATCTTGCTTGGGCTTCTCTCCTGGAGGCCCTCAGTCAGACCCATTGTTGACATGTGGCAAGACGCTCCTCGGGGCGCGTCTTGCTTGGGCCTCTCTCCTGGAGGCGCTCAGTCAGACCCAGTGCTTACATGTGGCAAGACGCTCCTCGGGGCGCGTCTTGCTGGGGCTTCTCTCCTGGAGGCGTTCAGTCAGACCGAGTGCTGACATGTGGCAAGACGCTCCTCGGGACGCGTCTTGCTTGGGCTTCTCTCCTGGAGGCGCTCAGTCAGACCCATTGTTGACATGTGGCAAGACGCTCCTCGGGGCGCGTCTTGCTTGGGCCTCTCTCCTGGAGGCGCTCAGTCAGACCCAGTGGTGACATGTGGAAAGACGCTCCTCGGGGCGCGTCTTGCTTGGGCCTCTCTCCTGGAGGCGCTCAGTCAGACCCATTGTTGACATGTGGCAAGACGCTCCTCGGGGCGCGTCTTGCTTGGTCTTCTCTCCTGGAGGCCCTCAGTCAGACCCATTGTTGACATGTGGCAAGACGCTCCTCGGGGCGCGTCTTGCTTGGGCCTCTCTCCTGGAGGCGCTCAGTCAGACCGAGTGCTGACATAAGGCAAGACGCTCCTCGGGGCGCGTCTTGCTGGGGCCTCTCTCCTGGAGGCGCTCAGTCAGACCCAGTGCTTACATGTGGCAAGACGCTCCTCGGGGCGCGTCTTGCTTGGGCCTCTCTCCTGGAGACGCTCAGTCAGACCCAGTGTTGACACGTGACAAGATGCTCCTCGGGGCGCGTCTTGCTTGGGCTTCTCTCATGGAGGCCCTCAGTCAGACCCATTGTTGATATGTGGCAAGACGCTCCTCGGGGCGCGTCTTGCTTGGGCCTCTCTCCTGGAGGCGCTCAGTCAGACCGAGTGCTGACATGTGGCAAGACGCTCCTCGGGGCGCCTCTTGCTTGGGCTTCTCTCCTGGACGCCCTCAGTCAGACCCATTGTTTACATGTGGCAAGACGCTCCTCGGGGTGCATCTTGCTTGGGCCTCTCTCCTGGAGTTCCTCTGTCAGCCCCAGTGTTGACATGTGTCAAGACGCTCCTCGGGGTGCGTCTTGCTTGGGCCTCTCTCCTGGAGGCGCTCAGTCAGACCCAGTGCTTACATGTGGCAAGACGCTCCTCGGGGCGCGTCTTGCTTGGGCCTCTCTCCTGGAGGCGCTCAGTCAGACCCAGTGGTGACATGTGGCAAGACGCTCCTCGGGGCGCGTCTTGCTTGGGCCTCTCTCCTGGAGGCGCTCAGTCAGACCCAGTGCTTACATGTGGCAAGACGCTCCTCGGGGCGCGTCTTGCTTGGGCCTCTCTCCTGGAGGCGCTCAGTCAGACCCAGTGGTGACATGTGGCAAGACGCTCTTCGGGGCGCGTCTTGCTTGAGCCTCTCTCCTGGAGATGCTCAGTCAGACCCAGTGTTGACACGTGACAAGACGCTCCTCGGGGCGCGTCTTGCTTGGGCTTCTCTCATGGAGGCCCTCAGTCAGACCCATTGTTGATATGTGGCAAGACGCTCCTCGGGGCGCGTCTTGCTTGGGCCTCTCTCCTGGAGGCGCTCAGTCAGACCGAGTGCTGACATGTGGCAAGATGCTCCTCGGGGCGCGTCTTGCTGGGGTCTTCTCTCCTGGAGGCGCTCAGTCAGACCCAGTGCTTACATGTGGCAAGACGCTCCTCGGGGCGCGTCTTGCTTGGGCCTCTCTCCTGGAGGCGCTCAGTCAGACCCAGTGGTGACATGTGGCAAGACGCTCCTCGGGGCGCGTCTTGCTTGGGCCTCTCTCCTGGAGACGCTCAGTCAGACCCAGTGTTGACACGTGGCAAGACTTTCCTCGGGGCGCGTCTTGCTTGGGCCTCTCTCCTGGAGGCGCTCAGTCAGACCCAGTGGTGACATGTGGCAAGACGCTCCTCGGGGTGCGTCTTGCTTGGGCTTCTCTCCTGGAGGCCCTGAGTCAGACCCATTGTTTACATGTGGCAAGACGCTCCTTTGGGCGCATCTTGCTTGGGCTTCTCTCCTGGAGGCCCTCAGTCAGACCCATTGTTGACATGTGGCAAGACGCTCCTCGGGGCGCGTCTTGCTTGGGCCTCTCTCCTGGAGGCGCTCAGTCAGACCCAGTGCTTACATGTGGCAAGACGCTCCTCGGGGCGCGTCTTGCTTGGGCCTCTCTCCTGGAGGCGCTCAGTCAGACCCAGTGGTGACATGTGGCAAGACGCTCTTCGGGGCGCGTCTTGCTTGAGCCTCTCTCCTGGAGATGCTCAGTCAGACCCAGTGTTGACACGTGACAAGACGCTCCTCGGGGCGCGTCTTGCTTGGGCTTCTCTCATGGAGGCCCTCAGTCAGACCCATTGTTGATATGTGGCAAGACGCTCCTCGGGGCGCGTCTTGCTTGGGCCTCTCTCCTGGAGGCGCTCAGTCAGACCGAGTGCTGACATGTGGCAAGACGCTCCTCGGGGCGCGTCTTGATTGGGCTTCTCTCCTGGAGGCCCTCAGTCAGACCCATTGTTTACATGTGGCAAGACGCTCCTTGGGGCGCATCTTGCTTGGGCCTCTCTCCTGGAGGCCCTCTGTCAGCCCCAGTGTTGACATGTGTCAAGACGCTCCTCGGGGTGCGTCTTGCTTGGGCCTCTCTCCTGGAGGCGCTCAGTCAGACCGAGTGCTGACATGTGGCAAGACGCTCCTCGGGGCGCGTCTTGCTTGGGCTTCTCTCCTGGAGGCCCTCAGTCAGACCGATTGTTGACATGTGGCAAGACGCTCCTCGGGGCGCGTCTTGCTTTTGCTTCTCTCCTGGAGGCCCTCAGTCAGACCCATTGTTTACATGTGGCAAGACGCTCCTCGGGGCGCGTCTTGCTGGGGCTTCTCTCCTGGAGGCGTTCAGTCAGACCGAGTGCTGACATGTGGCAAGACGCTCCTCGGGGCGCGTCTTGCTTGGGCTTCTCTCCTGGAGGCGTTCAGTCAGACCGAGTGCTGACATGTGGTAAGACGCTCCTCGGGGCGCGTCTTGCTGGGGCTTCTCTCCTGGAGGCGCTCAGTCAGACCCAGTGCTTACATGTGGCAAGACGCTCCTCGGGGCGCGTCTTGATTGGGCCTCTCTCCTGGAGGCGCTCAGTCAGACCCAGTGGTGACATGTGGCAAGACGCTCCTCGGGGCGCGTCTTGCTTGGGCCTCTCTCCTGGAGACGCTCAGTCAGACCCAGTGTTGACACGTGGCAAGACGCTCCTCGGGGCGTGTCTTGCTTGGGCCTCTCTCCTGGAGGCGCTCAGTCAGACCCAGTGGTGACATGTGGCAAGACGCTCCTCGGGGCACATCTTGCTTGGGCTTCTCTCATGGAGGCCCTCAGTCAGACCCATTGTTGATATGTGGCAAGACGCTCCTCGGGGCGCGTCTTGCTTGGGCCACTCTCCTGGAGGCGCTCAGTCAGACCGAGTGCTGACATGTGGCAAGACGCTCCTCGGGGTGCGTCTTGCTTGGGCTTCTCTCCTGGAGGCCCTCAGTCAGACCCATTGTTTACATGTGGCAAGACGCTCCTTTGGGCGCATCTTGCTTGGGCTTCTCTCCTGGAGGCCCTCAGTCAGACCCATTGTTGACATGTGGCAAGACGCTCCTCGGGGCGCGTCTTGCTTGGGCCTCTCTCCTGGAGGCGCTCAGTCAGACCCAGTGCTTATATGTGGCAAGACGCTCCTCGGGGCGCGTCTTGCTGGGGTTTCTCTCCTGGAGGCGTTCAGTCAGACCGAGTGCTGACATGTGGCAAGACGCTCCTCGGGACGCGTCTTGCTTGGGCTTCTCTCCTGGAGGCCCTCAGTCAGACCCATTGTTGACATGTGGCAAGACGCTCCTCGGGGCGCGTCTTGCTTGGGCCTCTCTCCTGGAGGCGCTCAGTCAGACACAGTGGTGACATGTGGAAAGACGCTCCTCGGGCGCGTCTTGCTTGGGCCTCTCTCCTGGAGGCGCTCAGTCAGACCCATTGTTGACATGTGGCAAGACGCTCCTCGGGGCGCATCTTGCTTGGGCTTCTCTCCTGGAGGCCCTCAGTCAGACCCATTGTTGACATGTGGCAAGACGCTCCTCGGGGCGCGTCTTGCTTGGGCCTCTCTCCTGGAGGCGCTCAGTCAGACCAAGTGCTGACATAAGGCAAGACGCTCCTCGGGGCGCGTCTTGCTGGGGCCTCTCTCCTGGAGGTGCTCAGTCAGACCCAGTGCTTACATGTGGCAAGACGCTCCTCGGGGCGCGTCTTGCTGGGGCTTCTCTCCTGGAGGCGTTCAGTCAGACCGAGTGCTGACATGTGGCAAGACGCTCCTCGGGGCGCGTCTTGCTTGGGCTTCTCTCCTGGAGGCGTTCAGTCAGACCGAGTGCTGACATGTGGTAAGACGCTCCTCGGGGCGCGTCTTGCTGGGGCTTCTCTCCTGGAGGCGCTCAGTCAGACCCAGTGCTTACATGTGGCAAGACGCTCCTCGGGGCGCGTCTTGATTGGGCCTCTCTCCTGGAGGCGCTCAGTCAGACCCAGTGGTGACATGTGGCAAGACGCTCCTCGGGGCGCGTCTTGCTTGGGCCTCTCTCCTGGAGACGCTCAGTCAGACCCAGTGTTGACACGTGGCAAGACGCTCCTCGGGGCGTGTCTTGCTTGGGCCTCTCTCCTGGAGGCGCTCAGTCAGACCCAGTGGTGACATGTGGCAAGACGCTCCTCGGGGCACATCTTGCTTGGGCTTCTCTCATGGAGGCCCTCAGTCAGACCCATTGTTGATATGTGGCAAGACGCTCCTCGGGGCGCGTCTTGCTTGGGCCTCTCTCCTGGAGGCGCTCAGTCAGACCGAGTGCTGACATGTGGCAAGACGCTCCTCGGGGTGCGTCTTGCTTGGGCTTCTCTCCTGGAGGCCCTCAGTCAGACCCATTGTTTACATGTGGCAAGACGCTCCTTTGGGCGCATCTTGCTTGGGCTTCTCTCCTGGAGGCCCTCAGTCAGACCCATTGTTGACATGTGGCAAGACGCTCCTCGGGGCGCGTCTTGCTTGGGCCTCTCTCCTGGAGGCGCTCAGTCAGACCCAGTGCTTACATGTGGCAAGACGCTCCTCGGGGCGCGTCTTGCTGGGGCTTCTCTCCTGGAGGCGTTCAGTCAGACCGAGTGCTGACATGTGGCAAGACGCTCCTCGGGACGCGTCTTGCTTGGGCTTCTCTCCTGGAGGCGCTCAGTCAGACCCATTGTTGACATGTGGCAAGACGCTCCTCGGGGCGCGTCTTGCTTGGGCCTCTCTCCTGGAGGCGCTCAGTCAGACCCAGTGGTGACATGTGGAAAGACGCTCCTCGGGGCGCGTCTTGCTTGGGCCTCTCTCCTGGAGGCGCTCAGTCAGACCCATTGTTGACATGTGGCAAGACGCTCCTCGGGGCGCGTCTTGCTTGGTCTTCTCTCCTGGAGGCCCTCAGTCAGACCCATTGTTGACATGTGGCAAGACGCTCCTCGGGGCGCGTCTTGCTTGGGCCTCTCTCCTGGAGGCGCTCAGTCAGACCGAGTGCTGACATAAGGCAAGACGCTCCTCGGGGCGCGTCTTGCTGGGGCCTCTCTCCTGGAGGCGCTCAGTCAGACCCAGTGCTTACATGTGGCAAGACGCTCCTCGGGGCGCGTCTTGCTTGGGCCTCTCTCCTGGAGACGCTCAGTCAGACCCAGTGTTGACACGTGACAAGATGCTCCTCGGGGCGCGTCTTGCTTGGGCTTCTCTCATGGAGGCCCTCAGTCAGACCCATTGTTGATATGTGGCAAGACGCTCCTCGGGGCGCGTCTTGCTTGGGCCTCTCTCCTGGAGGCGCTCAGTCAGACCGAGTGCTGACATGTGGCAAGACGCTCCTCGGGGCGCCTCTTGCTTGGGCTTCTCTCCTGGACGCCCTCAGTCAGACCCATTGTTTACATGTGGCAAGACGCTCCTCGGGGTGCATCTTGCTTGGGCCTCTCTCCTGGAGTTCCTCTGTCAGCCCCAGTGTTGACATGTGTCAAGACGCTCCTCGGGGTGCGTCTTGCTTGGGCCTCTCTCCTGGAGGCGCTCAGTCAGACCCAGTGCTTACATGTGGCAAGACGCTCCTCGGGGCGCGTCTTGCTTGGGCCTCTCTCCTGGAGGCGCTCAGTCAGACCCAGTGGTGACATGTGGCAAGACGCTCCTCGGGGCGCGTCTTGCTTGGGCCTCTCTCCTGGAGGCGCTCAGTCAGACCCAGTGCTTACATGTGGCAAGACGCTCCTCGGGGCGCGTCTTGCTTGGGCCTCTCTCCTGGAGGCGCTCAGTCAGACCCAGTGGTGACATGTGGCAAGACGCTCTTCGGGGCGCGTCTTGCTTGAGCCTCTCTCCTGGAGATGCTCAGTCAGACCCAGTGTTGACACGTGACAAGACGCTCCTCGGGGCGCGTCTTGCTTGGGCTTCTCTCATGGAGGCCCTCAGTCAGACCCATTGTTGATATGTGGCAAGACGCTCCTCGGGGCGCGTCTTGCTTGGGCCTCTCTCCTGGAGGCGCTCAGTCAGACCGAGTGCTGACATGTGGCAAGATGCTCCTCGGGGCGCGTCTTGCTGGGGTCTTCTCTCCTGGAGGCCCTCAGTCAGACACATTGTTTACATGTGGCAAGACGCTCCTTGGGGCGCATCTTGCTTGGGTCTCTCTCCTGGAGGCCCTCTGTCAGCCACAGTGTTGACATGTGTCAAGACGCTCCTCGGGGTGCGTCTTGCTTGGGCCTCTCTCCTGGAGGCGCTCAGTCAGACCGAGTGCTGACATGTGGCAAGACGCTCCTCGGGGCGCGTCTTGCTTGGGCTTCTCTCCGGGAGGCGTTCAGTCAGACCGAGTGCTGACATGTGGTAAGACGCTCCTCGGGGCGTGTCTTGCTGTGGCTTCTCTCCTGGAGGCGCTCAGTCAGACCCAGTGCTTACATGTGGCAAGACGCTCCTCGGGGCGCGTCTTGATTGGGCCTCACTCCTGGAGGCGCTCAGTCAGACCCAGTGGTGACATGTGGCAAGACGCTCCTCGGGGCGCGTCTTGCTTGGGCCTCTCTCCTGGAGACGCTCAGTCAGACCCAGTGTTGACACGTGGCAAGACGCTCCTCGGGGCGTGTCTTGCTTGGGCCTCTCTCCTGGAGGCGCTCAGTTAGGCCCAGTGGTGACATGTGGCAAGACGCTCCTCGGGGCGCGTCTTGCTTGGGCTTCTCTCATGGAGGCCCTCAGTCAGACCCATTGTTGATATGTGGCAAGACGCTCCTCGGGGCGCGTCTTGCTTGGGCCTCTCTCCTGGAGGCGCTCAGTCAGACCGAGTGCTGACATGTGGTAAGACGCTCCTCGGGGCGCGTCTTGCTGGGGCTTCTCTCCTGGAGGCGCTCAGTCAGACCCAGTGCTTACATGTGGCAAGACGCTCCTCGGGGCGCGTCTTGATTGGGCCTCTCTCCTGGAGGCGCTCAGTCAGACCCAGTGGTGACATGTGGCAAGACGCTCCTCGGGGCGCGTCTTGATTGGGCCTCTCTCCTGGAGACGCTCAGTCAGACCCAGTGTTGACACGTGGCAAGACGCTCCTCGGGGCGTGTCTTGCTTGGGCCTCTCTCCTGGAGGCGCTCAGTCAGACCCAGTGGTGACATGTGGCAAGACGCTCCTCGGGGCGCGTCTTGCTTGGGCTTCTCTCATGGAGGCCCTCAGTCAGACCCATTGTTTATATGTGGCAAGACGCTCCTCGGGGCGCGTCTTGCTTGGGCCTCTCTCCTGGAGGCGCTCAGTCAGACCGAGTGCTGACATGTGGCAAGACGCTCCTCGGGGCGCGTCTTGCTTGGGCTTCTCTCCTGGAGGCCCTCAGTCAGACCCATTGTTTACATGTGGCAAGACGCTCCTTTGGGCGCATCTTGCTTGGGCTTCTCTCCTGGAGGCCCTCAGTAAGACCCATTGTTGACATGTGGCAAGACGCTCCTCGGGGCGCGTCTTGCTTGGGCCTCTCTCCTGGAGGCGCTCAGTCAGACCCAGTGCTTACATGTGGCAAGACGCTCCTCGGGGCGCGTCTTGCTGGGGCTTCTCTCCTGGAGGCGTTCAGTCAGACCGAGTGCTGACATGTGACAAGACGCTCCTCGGGACGCGTCTTGCTTGGGCTTCTCTCCTGGAGGCCCTCAGTCAGACCCATTGTTGACATGTGGCAAGACGCTCCTCGGGGCGCGTCTTGCTTGGGCCTCTCTCCTGGAGGCGCTCAGTCAGACCCATTGTTGACATGTGGCAAGACGCTCCTCGGGGCGCGTCTTAATTGGGCTTCTCTCCTGGAGGCCCTCAGTCAGACCCATTGTTGACATGTGGCAAGACGCTCCTCGGGGCGCGTCTTGCTTGGGCCTCTCTCCTGGAGGCGCTCAGTCAGACCGAGTGCTGACATAAGGCAAGACGCTCCTCGGGGCGCGTCTTGCTGGGGCCTCTCTCCTGGAGGCGCTCAGTCAGACCCAGTGCTTACATGTGGTAAGACGCTCCTCGGGGCGCGTCTTGCTGGGGCTTCTCTCCTGGAGGCGCTCAGTCAGACCCAGTGCTTACATGTGGCAAGACGCTCCTCGGGGCGCGTCTTGCTTGGGCCTCTCTCCTGGAGGCGCTCAGTCAGACCCAGTGGTGACATGTGGCAAGACGCTCCTCGGGGCGCGTCTTGCTTGGGCCTCTCTCCTGGAGACGCTCAGTCAGACCCAGTGTTGACACGTGGCAAGACTTTCCTCGGGGCGCGTCTTGCTTGGGCCTCTCTCCTGGAGGCGCTCAGTCAGACCCAGTGGTGACATGTGGCAAGACGCTCCTCGGGGTGCGTCTTGCTTGGGCTTCTCTCCTGGAGGCCCTGAGTCAGACCCATTGTTTACATGTGGCAAGACGCTCCTTTGGGCGCATCTTGCTTGGGCTTCTCTCCTGGAGGCCCTCAGTCAGACCCATTGTTGACATGTGGCAAGACGCTCCTCGGGGCGCGTCTTGCTTGGGCCTCTCTCCTGGAGGCGCTCAGTCAGACCCAGTGCTTACATGTGGCAAGACGCTCCTCGGGGTGCGTCTTGCTTGGGCCTCTCTCCTGGAGGCGCTCAGTCAGACCCAGTGGTGACATGTGGCAAGACGCTCTTCGGGGCACGTCTTGCTTGAGCCTCTCTCCTGGAGATGCTCAGTCAGACCCAGTGTTGACACGTGACAAGACGCTCCTCGGGGCGCGTCTTGCTTGGGCTTCTCTCATGGAGGCCCTCAGTCAGACCCATTGTTGATATGTGGCAAGACGCTCCTCGGGGCGCGTCTTGCTTGGGCCTCTCTCCTGGAGGCGCTCAGTCAGACCGAGTGCTGACATGTGGCAAGACGCTCCTCGGGGCGCGTCTTGCTTGGGCTTCTCTCCTGGATGCCCTCAGTCAGACCCATTGTTTACATGTGGCAAGACGCTCCTTGGGGCGCATCTTGCTTGGGCCTCTCTCCTGGAGGCCCTCTGTCAGCCCCAGTGTTGACATGTGTCAAGACGCTCCTCGGGGTGCGTCTTGCTTGGGCCTCTCTCCTGGAGGCGCTCAGTCAGACCGAGTGCTGACATGTGGCAAGACGCTCCTCGGGGCGCGTCTTGCTTGGGCTTCTCTCCTGGAGGCCCTCAGTCAGACCCATTGTTGACATGTGGCAAGACGCTCCTCGGGGCGCGTCTTGCTTGTGCTTCTCTCCTGGAGGCCCTCAGTCAGACCCATTGTTTACATGTGGCAAGACGCTCCTCGGGGCGCATCTTGCTTGGGCCTCTCTCCTGGAGGCCCTATGTCAGCCCCAGTGTTGACATGTGTCAAGACGCTCCTCGGGGCGCGTCTTGCTGGGGCCTCTCTCCTGGAGGCGCTCAGTCAGACCCAGTGCTTACATGTGGCAAGACGCTCCTCGGGGCGCGTCTTGCTGGGGCTTCTCTCCTGGAGGCGTTCAGTCAGACCGAGTGCTGACATGTGGCAAGACGCTCCTCGGGGCGCGTCTTGCTTGGGCTTCTCTCCTGGAGGCGTTCAGTCAGACCGAGTGCTGACATGTGGTAAGACGCTCCTCGGGGCGCGTCTTGCTGGGGCTTCTCTCCTGGAGGCACTCAGTCAGACCCAGTGCTTACATGTGGCAAGACGCTCCTCGGGGCGCGTCTTGATTGGGCCTCTCTCCTGGAGGCGCTCAGTCATACCCAGTGGTGACATGTGGCAAGACGCTCCTCGGGGCGCGTCTTGCTTGGGCCTCTCTCCTGGAGACGCTCAGTCAGACCCAGTGTTGACACGTGGCAAGACGCTCCTCGGGGCGTGTCTTGCTTGGGCCTCTCTCCTGGAGGCGCTCAGTCAGACCCAGTGGTGACATGTGGCAAGACGCTCCTCGGGGCGCGTCTTGCTTGGGCTTCTCTCATGGAGGCCCTCAGTCAGACCCATTGTTGATATGTGGCAAGACGCTCCTCGGGGCGCGTCTTGCTTGGGCCTCTCTCCTGGAGGCGCTCAGTCAGACCGAGTGCTGACATGTGGCAAGACGCTCCTCGGGGTGCGTCTTGCTTGGGCTTCTCTCCTGGAGGCCCTCAGTCAGACCCATTGTTTACATGTGGCAAGACGCTCCTTTGGGCGCATCTTGCTTGGGCTTCTCTCCTGGAGGCCCTCAGTCAGACCCATTGTTGACATGTGGCAAGACGCTCCTCGGGGCGCGTCTTGCTTGGGCCTCTCTCCTGGAGGCGCTCAGTCAGACCCAGTGCTTACATGTGGCAAGACGCTCCTCGGGGCGCGTCTTGCTGGGGCTTCTCTCCTGGAGACGCTCAGTCAGACCCATTGTTGACATGTGGCAAGACGCTCCTCGGGGCGCGTCTCTCTTGGGCCTCTCTCCTGGAGGCGCTCAGTCAGACCCAGTGGTGACATGTGGAAAGACGCTCCTCGGGGCGCGTCTTGCTTGGGCCTCTCTCCTGGAGGCGCTCAGTCAGACCCATTTTTGACATGTGGCAAGACGCTCCTCGGGGCGCGTCTTGCTTGGGCTTCTCTCCTGGAGGCCCTCAGTCAGACCCATTGTTGACATGTGGCAAGACGCTCCTCGGGGCGCGTCTTGCTTGGGCCTCTCTCCTGGAGGCGCTCAGTCAGACCGAGTGCTGACATAAGGCAAGACGCTCCTCGGGGCGCGTCTTGCTGGGGCCTCTCTCCTGGAGGCGCTCAGTCAGACCCAGTGCTTACATGTGGCAAGACGCTCCTCGGGGCGCGTCTTGCTTGGGCCTCTCTCCTGGAGACGCTCAGTCAGACCCAGTGTTGACACGTGACAAGACGCTCCTCGGGGCGCGTCTTGCTTGGGCTTCTCTCATGGAGACCCTCAGTCAGACCCATTGTTGATATGTGGCAAGACGCTCCTCGGGGCGCGTCTTGCTTGGGCCTCTCTCCTGGAGGCGCTCAGTCAGACCGAGTGCTGACATGTGGCAAGACGCTCCTCGGGGCGCCTCTTGCTTGGGCTTCTCTCCTGGAGGCCCTCAGTCAGACCCATTGTTTACATGTGGCAAGACGCTCCTCGGGGTGCATCTTGCTTGGGCCTCTCTCCTGGAGTTCCTCTGTCAGCCCCAGTGTTGACATGTGTCAAGACGCTCCTCGGGGTGCGTCTTGCTTGGGCCTCTCTCCTGGAGGCGCTCAGTCAGACCCAGTGCTTACATGTGGCAAGACGCTCCTCGGGGCGCGTCTTGCTTGGGCCTCTCTCCTGGAGGCGCTCAGTCAGACCCAGTGGTGACATGTGGCAAGACGCTCTTCGGGGCGCGTCTTGCTTGAGCCTCTCTCCTGGAGATGCTCAGTCAGACCCAGTGTTGACACGTGACAAGACGCTCCTCGGGGCGCGTCTTGCTTGGGCTTCTCTCATGGAGGCCCTCTGTCAGACCCATTGTTGATATGTGGCAAGACGCTCCTCGGGGCGCGTCTTGCTTGGGCCTCTCTCCTGGAGGCGCTCAGTCAGACCGAGTGCTGACATGTGGCAAGACGCTCCTCGGGGCGCGTCTTGCTTGGGCTTCTCTCCTGGAGGCCCTCAGTCAGACCCATTGTTTACATGTGGCAAGACGCTCCTTGGGGCGCATCTTGCTTGGGCCTCTCTCCTGGAGGCCCTCTGTCAGCCCCAGTGTTGACATGTGTCAAGACGCTCCTCGGGGTGCGTCTTGCTTGGGCCTCTCTCCTGGAGGCGCTCAGTCAGACCGAGTGCTGACATGTGGCAAGACGCTCCTCGGGGCGCGTCTTGCTTGGGCTTCTCTCCTGGAGGCCCTCAGTCAGACCCATTGTTGACATGTGGCAAGACGCTCCTCGGGGCGCGTCTTGCTTGTGCTTCTCTCCTGGAGGCCCTCAGTCAGACCCATTGTTTACATGTGGCAAGACGCTCCTCGGGGCGCATCTTGCTTGGGCCTCTCTCCTGGAGGCCCTATGTCAGCCCCAGTGTTGACATGTGTCAAGACGCTCCTCGGGGCGCGTCTTGCTGGGGCCTCTCTCCTGGAGGCGCTCAGTCAGACCCAGTGCTTACATGTGGCAAGACGCTCCTCGGGGCGCGTCTTGCTGGGGCTTCTCTCCTGGAGGTGTTCAGTCAGACCGAGTGCTGACATGTGGCAAGACGCTCCTCGGGGCGCGTCTTGCTTGGGCTTCTCTCCTGGAGGCGTTCAGTCAGACCGAGTGCTGACATGTGGTAAGACGCTCCTCGGGGCGCGTCTTGCTGGGGCTTCTCTCCTGGAGGCGCTCAGTCAGACCCAGTGCTTACATGTGGCAAGACGCTCCTCGGGGCGCGTCTTGATTGGGCCTCTCTCCTGGAGGCGCTCAGTCAGACCCAGTGCTTACATGTGGCAAGACGCTCCTCGGGGCGCGTCTTGCTTGGGCCTCTCTCCTGGAGACGCTCAGTCAGACCCAGTGTTGACACGTGACAAGACGCTCCTCGGGGCGCGTCTTGCTTGGGCTTCTCTCATGGAGACCCTCAGTCAGACCCATTGTTGATATGTGGCAAGACGCTCCTCGGGGCGCGTCTTGCTTGGGCCTCTCTCCTGGAGGCGCTCAGTCAGACCGAGTGCTGACATGTGGCAAGACGCTCCTCGGGGCGCCTCTTGCTTGGGCTTCTCTCCTGGAGGCCCTCAGTCAGACCCATTGTTTACATGTGGCAAGACGCTCCTCGGGGTGCATCTTGCTTGGGCCTCTCTCCTGGAGTTCCTCTGTCAGCCCCAGTGTTGACATGTGTCAAGACGCTCCTCGGGGTGCGTCTTGCTTGGGCCTCTCTCCTGGAGGCGCTCAGTCAGACCCAGTGCTTACATGTGGCAAGACGCTCCTCGGGGCGCGTCTTGCTTGGGCCTCTCTCCTGGAGGCGCTCAGTCAGACCCAGTGGTGACATGTGGCAAGACGCTCTTCGGGGCGCGTCTTGCTTGAGCCTCTCTCCTGGAGATGCTCAGTCAGACCCAGTGTTGACACGTGACAAGACGCTCCTCGGGGCGCGTCTTGCTTGGGCTTCTCTCATGGAGGCCCTCTGTCAGACCCATTGTTGATATGTGGCAAGACGCTCCTCGGGGCGCGTCTTGCTTGGGCCTCTCTCCTGGAGGCGCTCAGTCAGACCGAGTGCTGACATGTGGCAAGACGCTCCTCGGGGCGCGTCTTGCTTGGGCTTCTCTCCTGGAGGCCCTCAGTCAGACCCATTGTTTACATGTGGCAAGACGCTCCTTGGGGCGCATCTTGCTTGGGCCTCTCTCCTGGAGGCCCTCTGTCAGCCCCAGTGTTGACATGTGTCAAGACGCTCCTCGGGGTGCGTCTTGCTTGGGCCTCTCTCCTGGAGGCGCTCAGTCAGACCGAGTGCTGACATGTGGCAAGACGCTCCTCGGGGCGCGTCTTGCTTGGGCTTCTCTCCTGGAGGCCCTCAGTCAGACCCATTGTTGACATGTGGCAAGACGCTCCTCGGGGCGCGTCTTGCTTGTGCTTCTCTCCTGGAGGCCCTCAGTCAGACCCATTGTTTACATGTGGCAAGACGCTCCTCGGGGCGCATCTTGCTTGGGCCTCTCTCCTGGAGGCCCTATGTCAGCCCCAGTGTTGACATGTGTCAAGACGCTCCTCGGGGCGCGTCTTGCTGGGGCCTCTCTCCTGGAGGCGCTCAGTCAGACCCAGTGCTTACATGTGGCAAGACGCTCCTCGGGGCGCGTCTTGCTGGGGCTTCTCTCCTGGAGGTGTTCAGTCAGACCGAGTGCTGACATGTGGCAAGACGCTCCTCGGGGCGCGTCTTGCTTGGGCTTCTCTCCTGGAGGCGTTCAGTCAGACCGAGTGCTGACATGTGGTAAGACGCTCCTCGGGGCGCGTCTTGCTGGGGCTTCTCTCCTGGAGGCGCTCAGTCAGACCCAGTGCTTACATGTGGCAAGACGCTCCTCGGGGCGCGTCTTGATTGGGCCTCTCTCCTGGAGGCGCTCAGTCAGACCCAGTGGTGACATGTGGCAAGACGCTCCTCGGGGCGCGTCTTGCTTGGGCCTCTCTCCTGGAGACGCTCAGTCAGACCCAGTGTTGACACGTGGCAAGACGCTCCTCGGTGCGCGTCTTGCTGGGGCTTCTCTCCTGGAGGCGCTCAGTCAGACCCAGTGCTTACATGTGGCAAGACGCTCCTCGGGGCGCGTCTTGATTGGGCCTCTCTCCTGGAGGCGCTCAGTCAGACCCAGTGGTGACATGTGGCAAGACGCTCCTCGGGGCGCGTCTTGCTTGGGCCTCTCTCCTGGAGAAGCTCAGTCAGACCCAGTGTTGACACGTGGCAAGACGCTCCTCGGGGCGTGTCTTGCTTGGGCCTCTCTCCTGGAGGCGCTCAGTCAGACCCAGTGGTGACATGTGGCAAGACGCTCCTCGGGGCGCGTCTTGCTTGGGCTTCTCTCATGGAGGCCCTCGGTCAGACCCATTGTTGATATGTGGCAAGACGCTCCTCGGGGCGCGTCTTGCTTGGGCCTCTCTCCTGGAGGCGCTCAGTCAGACCGAGTGCTGACATGTGGCAAGACGCTCCTCGGGGCGCGTCTTGCTTGGGCTTCTCTCCTGGAGGCCCTCAGTCAGACCCATTGTTTACATGTGGCAAGACGCTCTTTTGGGCGCATCTTGCTTGGGCTTCTCTCCTGGAGGCCCTCAGTCAGACCCATTGTTGACATGTGGCAAGACGCTCCTCGGGGCGCGTCTTGCTTGGGCCTCTCTCCTGGAGGCGCTCAGTCAGACCCAGTGCTTACATGTGGCAAGACGCTCCTCGGGGCGCGTCTTGCTGGGGCTTCTCTCCTGGAGGCGTTCAGTCAGACCGAGTGCTGACATGTGGCAAGACGCTCCTCGGGACGCGTCTTGCTTGGGCTTCTCTCCTGGAGGCCCTCAGTCAGACCCATTGTTGACATGTGGCAAGACGCTCCTCGGGGCGCGTCTTGCTTGGGCTTCTCTCCTGGAGGCCCTCAGTCAGACCCATTGTTGACATGTGGCAAGACGCTCCTCGGGGCGCTTCTTGCTTGGGCCTCTCTCCTGGAGGCGCTCAGTCAGACCGAGTGCTGACATAAGGCAAGACGCTCCTCGGGGCGCGTCTTGCTGGGGCCTCTCTCCTGGAGGCGCTCAGTCAGACCCAGTGCTTACATGTGGTAAGACGCTCCTCGGGGCGCGTCTTGCTGGGGCTTCTCTCCTGGAGGCGCTCAGTCAGACCCAGTGCTTTCATGTGGCAAGACGCTCCTCGGGGCGCGTCTAGCTTGGGCCTCTCTCCTGGAGGCGCTCAGTCAGACCCAGTGGTGACATGTGGCAAGACACTCCTCGGGGCGCGTCTTGCTTGGGCCTCTCTCCTGGAGACGCTCAGTCAGACCCAGTGTTGACACGTGGCAAGACTTTCCTCGGGGCGCGTCTTGCTTGGGCCTCTCTCCTGGAGGCGCTCAGTCAGACCCAGTGGTGACATGTGGCAAGACGCTCCTCGGGGTGCGTCTTGCTTGGGCTTCTCTCATGGAGGCCCTCAGTCAGACCCATTGTTGATATGTGGCAAGACGCTCCTCGGGGCGCGTCTTGCTTGGGCCTCTCTCCTGGAGGCGCTCAGTCAGACCGAGTGCTGACATGTGGCAAGACGCTGCTCGGGGCGCGTCTTGCTTGGGCTTCTCTCCTGGAGGCCCTGAGTCAGACCCATTGTTTACATGTGGCAAGACGCTCCTTTGGGCGCATCTTGCTTGGGCTTCTCTCCTGGAGGCCCTCAGTCAGACCCAGTGCTTAGATGTGGCAAGACGCTCCTCGGGGCGCGTCTTGCTTGGGCCTCTCTCCTGGAGGCATTCAGTCAGACCCAGTGGTGACATGTGGCAAGACGCTCTTCGGGGCGCGTCTTGCTTGAGCCTCTCTCCTGGAGATGCTCAGTCAGACCCAGTGTTGACACGTGACAAGACGCTCCTCGAGGCGCGTCTTGCTTGGGCTTCTCTCATGGAGGCCCTCAGTCAGACCCATTGTTGATATGTGGCAAGACGCTCCTCGGGGCGCGTCTTGCTTGGGCCTCTCTCCTGGAGGCGCTCAGTCAGACCGAGTGCTGACATGTGGCAAGACGCTCCTCGGGGCGCGTCTTGCTTGGGCTTCTCTCCTGGAGGCCCTCAGTCAGACCCATTGTTTACATGTGGCAAGACGCTCCTTGGGGCGCATCTTGCTTGGGCCTCTCTCCTGGAGGCCCTCTGTCAGCCCCAGTGTTGACATGTGTCAAGACGCTCCTCGGGGTGCGTCTTGCTCGGGCCTCTCTCCTGGAGGCGCTCAGTCAGACCGAGTGCTGACATGTGGCAAGACGCTCCTCGGGGCGCGTCTTGCTTGGGCTTCTCTCCTGGAGGCCCTCAGTCAGACCCATTGTTGACATGTGGCAAGACGCTCCTCGGGGCGCGTCTTGCTTGTGCTTCTCTCCTGGAGGCCCTCAGTCAGACCCATTGTTTACATGTGGCAAGACGCTCCTCGGGGCGCATCTTGCTTGGGCCTCTCTCCTGGAGGCCCTATGTCAGCCCCAGTGTTGACATGTGTCAAGACGCTCCTCGGGGCGCGTCTTGCTGGGGCCTCTCTCCTGGAGGCGCTCAGTCAGACCCAGTGCTTAAAATGTGGCAAGACGCTCCTCTGGGCGCGTCTTGCTGGGGCTTCTCTCCTGGAGGCGTTCAGTCAGACCGAGTGCTGACATGTGGCAAGACGCTCCTCGGGGCGCGTCTTGCTTGAACTTCTCTCCTGGAGGCGTTCAGTCAGACCGAGTGCTGACATGTGGTAAGACGCTCCTCGGGGCGCGTCTTGCTGGGGCTTCTCTCCTGGAGGCGCTCAGTCAGACCCAGTGCTTACATGTGGCAAGACGCTCCTCGGGGCGCGTCTTGATTGGGCCTCTCTCCTGGAGGCGCTCAGTCAGACCCAGTGGTGACATGTGGCAAGACGCTCCTCGGGGCGCGTCTTGGTTGGGCCTCTCTCCTGGAGACGCTCAGTCAGACCCAGTGTTGACACATGGCAAGACGCTCCTCGGGGCGTGTCTTGCTTGGGCCTCTCTCCTGGAGGCGCTCAGTCAGACCCAGTGGTGACATGTGGCAAGACGCTCCTCGGGGCGCGTCTTGCTTGGGCTTCTCTCATGGAGGCCCTCAGTCAGACCCATTGTTGATATGTGGCAAGACGCTCCTCGGGGCGCGTCTTGCTTGGGCCTCTCTCCTGGAGGCGCTCAGTCAGACCGAGTGCTGACATGTGGCAAGACGCTCCTCGGGGTGCGTCTTGCTTGGGCTTCTCTCCTGGAGGCCCTCAGTCAGACCCATTGTTTACATGTGGCAAGACGCTCCTTTGGGCGCATCTTGCTTGGGCTTCTCTCCTGGAGGCCCTCAGTCAGACCCATTGTTGACATGTGGCAAGACGCTCCTCGGGGCGCGTCTTGCTTGGGCCTCTCTCCTGGAGGCGCTCAGTCAGACCCAGTGCTTACATGTGGCAAGACGCTCCTCGGGGCGCGTCTTGCTGGGGCTTCTCTCCTGGAGGCGTTCAGTCAGACCGAGTGCTGACATGTGGCAAGACGCTCCTCGGGACGCGTCTTGCTTGGGCTTCTCTCCTGGAGTTCCTCTGTCAGCCCCAGTGTTGACATGTGTCAAGACGCTCCTCGGGGTGCATCTTGCTTGGGCCTCTCTCCTGGAGGCGCTCAGTCAGACCGAGTGCTGACATGTGGCAAGACGCTCCTCGGGGCGCGTCTTGCTTGGGCTTCTCTCCTGGAGGCCCTCAGTCAGACCCATTGTTGACATGTGGCAAGACACTCCTCGGGACGCGTCTTGCTTGGGCTTCTCTCCTGGAGGCCCTCAGTCAGACTCATTGTTGACATGTGGCAAGACACTCCTCGGGACACGTCTTGCTTGGGCCTCTCTCCTGGAGGCGCTCAGTCAGACCGAGTGCTGACATAAGGCAAGACGCTCCTCGGGGCGCGTCTTGCTGGGGCCTCTCTCCTGGAGGCGCTCAGTCAGACCCAGTGCTTACATGTGGCAAGACGCTCCTCGGGGCGCGTCTTGCTGGGGCTTCTCTCCTGGAGGCGTTCAGTCAGACCGAGTGCTGACATGTGGCAAGACACTCCTCGGGACGCGTCTTGCTTGGGCTTCTCTCCTGGAGGCCCTCAGTCAGACTCATTGTTGACATGTGGCAAGACGCTCCTCGGGGCGCGTCTTGCTTGGGCCTCTCTCCTGGAGGCGCTCAGTCAGACCCAGTGGTGACATGTGGCAAGACGCTCCTCGGGGCGCGTCTTGCTTGGGCCTCTCTCCTGGAGGCCCTCAGTCAGACCCATTGTTTATATGTGGCAAGACGCTCCTAGGGGCGAGTCTTGCTTGGGCCTCTCTCCTGGAGGTGCTCAGTCAGACCCAGTGTTGACATGGTGCAAGACGCTCCTCGGGGCGCGTCTTGCTTGGGCTTCTCTCTTGGAGGCCCTCAGTCAGACCCATTGTTGACATGTGGCAAGACCCTCCTCGGGGCGCATCTTGCTTGGGCCTCTCTCCTGGAGGCCCTCTGTCAGCCCCAGTGTTGACATGTGTCAAGACGCTCCTCGGGGTGCGTCTTGCTTGGGCCTCTCTCCTGGAGTCGCTCAGTCAGACCGAGTGCTGACATGTGGCAAGATGCTCCTCGGGGGGCGTCTTGCTTGGGCTTCTCTCATGGAGGCCCTCAGTCAGACCCATTGTTGATATGTGGCAAGACGCTCCTCGGGGCGAGTCTTGCTTGGGCCTCTCTCCTGGAGGTGCTTAGTCAGACCCAGTGTTGACATGGTGCAAGACGCTCCTCGGGGCGCGTCTTGCTTGGGCTTCTCTCTTGGAGGCCCTCAGTCAGACCCATTGTTTACATGTGGCAAGACGCTCCTCGGGGCGCATCTTGCTTGGGCCTCTCTCCTGGAGACGCTCAGTCAGCCCCAGTGTTGACATGTGTCAAGACGCTCCCCGGGGTGCGTCTTGCTTGGGCCTCTCTCCTGGAGTGGCTCAGTCAGACCGAGTGCTGACATGTGGCAAGACGCTCCTCGGGGCGCGTCTTGCTTGGGCTTCTCTCCTGGAGGCCCTCAGTCAGACCCATTGTTGACATGTGGCAAGACGCTCCGCGGGGCGCGTCTTGCTTGGGCCTCTCTCCTGGAGGCGCTCAGTCAGACCGAGTGCTGACATAAGGCAAGACGCTCCTCGGGGCGCGTCTTGCTGGGGCCTCTCTCCTGGAGGCGCTCAGTCAGACCCAGTGCTTACATGTGGCAAGACGCTCCTCGGGGCGTGTCTTGCTGGGGCTTCTCTCCTGGAGGCGTTCAGTCAGACCGAGTGCTGACATGTGGCAAGACGCTCCTCGGGGCGCGTCTTGCTTGGGCTTCTCTCCTGGAGGCGTTCAGTCAGACCGAGTGCTGACATGTGGTAAGACGCTCCTCGGGGCGCATCTTGCTGGGGCTTCTCTCCTGGAGGCGCTCAGTCAGACCCAGTGCTTACATGTGGCAAGACGCTCCTCGGGGCGCGTCTTGCTTGGGCCTCTCTCCTGGAGGCGCTCAGTCAGACCCAGTGCTTACATGTGGCAAGACGCTCCTCGGGGCGCGTCTTGCTGGGGCTTCTCTCCTGGAGGCGCTCAGTCAGACCCAGTGCTTACATGTGGCAAGACGCTCCTCGGGGCGCGTCTTGCTTGGGCTTCTCTCCTGGAGGCGTTCAGTCAGACCGAGTGCTGACATGTGGCAAGACGCTCCTCGGGAAGCGTCTTGCTTGGGCTTCTCTCCTGGAGGCCCTCAGTCAGACCCATTGTTGACATGTGGCAAGACGCTCCTCGGGGCGCGTCTTGCTTGGGCCTCTCTCCTGGAGGCGCTCAGTCAGACCCAGTGGTGACATGTGGCAAGACGCTCCTCGGGGCGCATCTTGCTTGGGCCTCTCTCCTGGAGGCGCTCAGTCAGACCCATTGTTGACATGTGGCAAGACTCTCCTCGGGGCACGTCTTGCTTGAGGCTTCTCTCCTGGAGGCCCTCAGTCAGACCCATTGTTGACATGTGGCAAGACGCTCCTCGGGGCGCGTCTTGCTTGGGCCTCTCTCCTGGAGGCGCTCAGTCAGACCGAGTGCTGACATAAGGCAAGACGCTCCTCGGGGCGCGTCTTGCTGGGGCCTCTCTCCTGGAGGCGCTCAGTCAGACCCAGTGCTTACATGTGGCAAGACGCTCCTCGAGGCGCGTCTTGCTTTGGCCTCTCTCCTGGAGACTCTCAGTCAGACCCAGTGATGACACGTGACAAGACGCTCCTCGGGGCGCGTCTTGCTTGGGCTTCTCTCATGGAGGCCCTCAGTCAGACCCATTGTTTATATGTGGCAAGACGCTCCTCGGGGCGCGTCTTGCTTGGGCCTCTCTCCTGGAGGCGCTCAGTCAGACCGAGTGCTGACATGTTGCAAGACGCTCCTCGGGGCGCGTCTTGCTTGGGCTTCTCTCCTGGAGGCCCTCAGTCAGACCCATTGTTTACATGTGGCAAGACGCTCCTCGGGGCGCATCTTGCTTGGGCCTCTCTCCTGGAGTTCCTCTGTCAGCCCCAGTGTTGACATGTGTCAAGACGCTCCTCGGGGTGCGTCTTGCTTGGGCCTCTCTCCTGGAGGCGCTCAGTCAGACCGAGTGCTGACATGTGGCAAGACGCTCCTCGGGGCGCGTCTTGCTTGGGCTTCTCTCCTGGAGGCCCTCAGTCAGACCCATTGTTGACATGTGGCAAGACACTCCTCGGGACGCGTCTTGCTTGGGCTTCTCTCCTGGAGGCCCTCAGTCAGACTCATTGTTGACATGTGGCAAGACACTCCTCGGGACGCGTCTTGCTTGGGCCTCTCTCCTGGAGGCGCTCAGTCAGACCGAGTGCTGACATAAGGCAAGACGCTCCTCGGGGCACGTCTTGCTGGGGCCTCTCTCCTGGAGGCGCTCAGTCAGACCCAGTGCTTACATGTGGCAAGACGCTCCTCGGGGCGCGTCTTGCTGGGGCTTCTCTCCTGGAGGCGTTCAGTCAGACCGAGTGCTGACATGTGGCAAGACGCTCCTCGGGACGCGTCTTGCTTGGGCTTCTCTCCTGGAGGCCCTCAGTCAGACCCATTGTTGACATGTGGCAAGACGCTCCTCGGGGCGCGTCTTGCTTGGGCCTCTCTCCTGGAGGCGCTCAGTCAGACCCAGTGGTGACATGTGGCAAGACGCTCCTCGGGGCGCGTCTTGCTTGGGCCTCTCTCCTGGAGGCGCTCAGTCAGACCCATTGTTGACATGTGGCAAGACGCTCCTCGGGGCGCGTCTTGCTTGGGCTTCTCTCCTGGAGGCCCTCAGTCAGACCCATTGTTGACATGTGGCAAGACGCTCCTCGGGGCGGGTCTTGCTTGGGCCTCTCTCCTGGAGGCGCTCAGTCAGACCGAGTGCTGACATAAGGCAAGACGCTCCTCGGGGCGCGTCTTGCTGGGGCCTCTCTCCTGGAGGCGCTCAGTCAGACCCAGTGCTTACATGTGGCAAGACGCTCCTCGGGGCGTGTCTTGCTTGGGCCTCTCTCCTGGAGACGCTCAGTCAGACCCAGTGTTGACACGTGACAAGACGCTCCTCGGGGCGCGTCTTGCTTGGGCTTCTCTCATGGAGGCCCTCAGTCAGACCCATTGTTGATATGTGGCAAGACGCTCCTCGGGGCGCATCTTGCTTGGGCCTCTCTCCTGGAGTTCCTCTGTCAGCCCCAGTGTTGACATGTGTCAAGACGCTCCTCGGGACGCGTCTTGCTTGGGCTTCTCTCCTGGAGGCCCTCAGTCAGACTCATTGTTGACATGTGGCAAGACACTCCTCGGGACGCGTCTTGCTTGGACCTCTCTCCTGGAGGCGCTCAGTCAGACCGAGTGCTGACATAAGGCAAGACGCTCCTCGGGGCGCGTCTTGCTGGGGCCTCTCTCCTGGAGGCGCTCAGTCAGACCCAGTGCTTACATGTGGCAAGACGCTCCTCGGGGCGCGTCTTGCTGGGGCTTCTCTCCTGGAGGCGTTCAGTCAGACCGAGTGCTGACATGTGGCAAGACACTCCTCGGGACGCGTCTTGCTTGGGCTTCTCTCCTGGAGGAACTCAGTCAGACTCATTGTTGACATGTGGCAAGACGCTCCTCGGGGCGCGTCTTGCTTGGGCCTCTCTCCTGGAGGCGCTCAGTCAGACCCAGTGGTGACATGTGGCAAGACGCTCCTTGGGGCGCGTCTTGCTTGGGCCTCTTTCCTGGAGACGCTCAGTCAGACCCAGTGTTGACACGTGACAAGACGCTCCTCGGGGCGCGTCTTGCTTGGGCTTCTCTCATGGAGGCCCTCAGTCAGACCCATTGTTGATATGTGGCAAGACGCTCCTCGGGGCGCGTCTTGCTTGGGCCTCTCTCCTGGAGGCGCTCAGTCAGACCGAGTGCTGACATGTGGCAAGACGCTCCTCGGGGCGCGTCTTGCTTGGGCTTCTCTCATGGAGGCCCTCAGTCAGACCCATTGTTGATATGTGGCAAGACGCTCCTCGGGGCGAGTCTTGCTTGGGCCTCTCTCCTGGAGGTGCTCAGTCAGACCCAGTGTTGACATGGTGCAAGACGCTCCTCGGGGCGCGTCTTGCTTGGGCTTCTCTCTTGGAGGCCCTCAGTCAGACCCATTGTTGACATGTGGCAAGACGCTCCTCGGGGCGCGTCTTGCTTGGGCCTCTCTCCTGGAGGCCCTCTGTCAGCCCCAGTGTTGACATGTGTCAAGACGCTCCTCGGGGTGCGTCTTGCTTGGGCCTCTCTCCTGGAGTCGCTCAGTCAGACCGAGTGCTGACATGTGGCAAGATGCTCCTCGGGGCGCGTCTTGCTTGGGCTTCTCTCATGGAGGCCCTCAGTCAGACCCATTGTTGATATGTGGCAAGACGCTCCTCGGGGCGAGTCTTGCTTGGGCCTCTCTCCTGGAGGTGCTCAGTCAGACCCAGTGTTGACATGTGGCAAGACGCTCCTCGGGGTGCGTCTTGCTTGGGCCTCTCTCCTGGAGGCGCTCAGTCAGACCCATTGTTGACATGTGGCAAGACGCTCCTCGGGGCGCGTCTTGCTTGGGCTTCTCTCCTGGAGGCCCTCAGTCAGACCCATTGTTGACATGTGGCAAGACGCTCCTCGGGGCGGGTCTTGCTTGGGCCTCTCTCCTGGAGGCGCTCAGTCAGACCGAGTGCTGACATAAGGCAAGACGCTCCTCGGGGCGCGTCTTGCTGGGGCCTCTCTCCTGGAGGCGCTCAGTCAGACCCAGTGCTTACATGTGGCAAGACGCTCCTCGGGGCGTGTCTTGCTTGGGCCTCTCTCCTGGAGACGCTCAGTCAGACCCAGTGTTGACACGTGACAAGACGCTCCTCGGGGCGCGTCTTGCTTGGGCTTCTCTCATGGAGGCCCTCAGTCAGACCCATTGTTGATATGTGGCAAGACGCTCCTCGGGGCGCATCTTGCTTGGGCCTCTCTCCTGGAGTTCCTCTGTCAGCCCCAGTGTTGACATGTGTCAAGACGCTCCTCGGGGTGCGTCTTGCTTGGGCCTCTCTCCTGGAGGCGCTCAGTCAGACCAAGTGCTGACATGTGGCAAGACGCTCCTCGGGGCGCGTCTTGCTTGGGCTTCTCTCCTGGAGGCCCTCAGTCAGACCCATTGTTGACATGTGGCAAGACACTCCTCGGGACGCGTCTTGCTTGGGCTTCTCTCCTGGAGGCCCTCAGTCAGACTCATTGTTGACATGTGGCAAGACACTCCTCGGGACGCGTCTTGCTTGGGCCTCTCTCCTGGAGGCGCTCAGTCAGACCGAGTGCTGACATAAGGCAAGACGCTCCTCGGGGCACGTCTTGCTGGGGCCTCTCTCCTGGAGGCGCTCAGTCAGACCCAGTGCTTACATGTGGCAAGACGCTCCTCGGGGCGCGTCTTGCTGGGGCTTCTCTCCTGGAGGCGTTCAGTCAGACCGAGTGCTGACATGTGGCAAGACGCTCCTCGGGACGCGTCTTGCTTGGGCTTCTCTCCTGGAGGCCCTCAGTCAGACCCATTGTTGACATGTGGCAAGACGCTCCTCGGGGCGCGTCTTGCTTGGGCCTCTCTCCTGGAGGCGCTCAGTCAGACCCAGTGGTGACATGTGGCAAGACGCTCCTCGGGGCGCGTCTTGCTTGGGCCTCTCTCCTGGAGGCGCTCAGTCAGACCCATTGTTGACATGTGGCAAGACGCTCCTCGGGGCGCGTCTTGCTTGGGCTTCTCTCCTGGAGGCCCTCAGTCAGACCCATTGTTGACATGTGGCAAGACGCTCCTCGGGGCGGGTCTTGCTTGGGCCTCTCTCCTGGAGGCGCTCAGTCAGACCGAGTGCTGACATAAGGCAAGACGCTCCTCGGGGCGCGTCTTGCTGGGGCCTCTCTCCTGGAGGCGCTCAGTCAGACCCAGTGCTTACATGTGGCAAGACGCTCCTCGGGGCGTGTCTTGCTTGGGCCTCTCTCCTGGAGACGCTCAGTCAGACCCAGTGTTGACACGTGACAAGACGCTCCTCGGGGCGCGTCTTGCTTGGGCTTCTCTCATGGAGGCCCTCAGTCAGACCCATTGTTGATATGTGGCAAGACGCTCCTCGGGGCGCATCTTGCTTGGGCCTCTCTCCTGGAGTTCCTCTGTCAGCCCCAGTGTTGACATGTGTCAAGACGCTCCTCGGGACGCGTCTTGCTTGGGCTTCTCTCCTGGAGGCCCTCAGTCAGACTCATTGTTGACATGTGGCAAGACACTCCTCGGGACGCGTCTTGCTTGGACCTCTCTCCTGGAGGCGCTCAGTCAGACCGAGTGCTGACATAAGGCAAGACGCTCCTCGGGGCGCGTCTTGCTGGGGCCTCTCTCCTGGAGGCGCTCAGTCAGACCCAGTGCTTACATGTGGCAAGACGCTCCTCGGGGCGCGTCTTGCTGGGGCTTCTCTCCTGGAGGCGTTCAGTCAGACCGAGTGCTGACATGTGGCAAGACACTCCTCGGGACGCGTCTTGCTTGGGCTTCTCTCCTGGAGGAACTCAGTCAGACTCATTGTTGACATGTGGCAAGACGCTCCTCGGGGCGCGTCTTGCTTGGGCCTCTCTCCTGGAGGCGCTCAGTCAGACCCAGTGGTGACATGTGGCAAGACGCTCCTTGGGGCGCGTCTTGCTTGGGCCTCTCTCCTGGAGACGCTCAGTCAGACCCAGTGTTGACACGTGACAAGACGCTCCTCGGGGCGCGTCTTGCTTGGGCTTCTCTCATGGAGGCCCTCAGTCAGACCCATTGTTGATATGTGGCAAGACGCTCCTCGGGGCGCGTCTTGCTTGGGCCTCTCTCCTGGAGGCGCTCAGTCAGACCGAGTGCTGACATGTGGCAAGACGCTCCTCGGGGCGCGTCTTGCTTGGGCTTCTCTCATGGAGGCCCTCAGTCAGACCCATTGTTGATATGTGGCAAGACGCTCCTCGGGGCGAGTCTTGCTTGGGCCTCTCTCCTGGAGGTGCTCAGTCAGACCCAGTGTTGACATGGTGCAAGACGCTCCTCGGGGCGCGTCTTGCTTGGGCTTCTCTCTTGGAGGCCCTCAGTCAGACCCATTGTTGACATGTGGCAAGACGCTCCTCGGGGCGCGTCTTGCTTGGGCCTCTCTCCTGGAGGCCCTCTGTCAGCCCCAGTGTTGACATGTGTCAAGACGCTCCTCGGGGTGCGTCTTGCTTGGGCCTCTCTCCTGGAGTCGCTCAGTCAGACCGAGTGCTGACATGTGGCAAGATGCTCCTCGGGGCGCGTCTTGCTTGGGCTTCTCTCATGGAGGCCCTCAGTCAGACCCATTGTTGATATGTGGCAAGACGCTCCTCGGGGCGAGTCTTGCTTGGGCCTCTCTCCTGGAGGTGCTCAGTCAGACCCAGTGTTGACATGTGGCAAGACGCTCCTCGGGGTGCGTCTTGCTTGGGCCTCTCTCCTGGAGGCGCTCAGTCAGACCCATTGTTGACATGTGGCAAGACGCTCCTCGGGGCGCGTCTTGCTTGGGCTTCTCTCCTGGAGGCCCTCAGTCAGACCCATTGTTGACATGTGGCAAGACGCTCCTCGGGGCGGGTCTTGCTTGGGCCTCTCTCCTGGAGGCGCTCAGTCAGACCGAGTGCTGACATAAGGCAAGACGCTCCTCGGGGCGCGTCTTGCTGGGGCCTCTCTCCTGGAGGCGCTCAGTCAGACCCAGTGCTTACATGTGGCAAGACGCTCCTCGGGGCGTGTCTTGCTTGGGCCTCTCTCCTGGAGACGCTCAGTCAGACCCAGTGTTGACACGTGACAAGACGCTCCTCGGGGCGCGTCTTGCTTGGGCTTCTCTCATGGAGGCCCTCAGTCAGACCCATTGTTGATATGTGGCAAGACGCTCCTCGGGGCGCATCTTGCTTGGGCCTCTCTCCTGGAGTTCCTCTGTCAGCCCCAGTGTTGACATGTGTCAAGACGCTCCTCGGGGTGCGTCTTGCTTGGGCCTCTCTCCTGGAGGCGCTCAGTCAGACCAAGTGCTGACATGTGGCAAGACGCTCCTCGGGGCGCGTCTTGCTTGGGCTTCTCTCCTGGAGGCCCTCAGTCAGACCCATTGTTGACATGTGGCAAGACACTCCTCGGGACGCGTCTTGCTTGGGCTTCTCTCCTGGAGGCCCTCAGTCAGACTCATTGTTGACATGTGGCAAGACACTCCTCGGGACGCGTCTTGCTTGGACCTCTCTCCTGGAGGCGCTCAGTCAGACCGAGTGCTGACATAAGGCAAGACGCTCCTCGGGGCGCGTCTTGCTGGGGCCTCTCTCCTGGAGGCGCACAAGTCAGACCCAGTGCTTACATGTGGCAAGACGCTCCTCGGGGCGCGTCTTGCTGGGGCTTCTCTCCTGGAGGCGTTCAGTCAGACCGAGTGCTGACATGTGGCAAGACACTCCTCGGGACGCGTCTTGCTTGGGCTTCTCTCCTGGAGGCCCTCAGTCAGACTCATTGTTGACATGTGGCAAGACGCTCCTCGGGGCGCGTCTTGCTTGGGCCTCTCTCCTGGAGGCGCTCAGTCAGACCCAGTGGTGACATGTGGCAATACGCTCCTCGGGGCGCGTCTTGCTTGGGCCTCTCTCCTGGAGACGCTCAGTCAGACCCAGTGTTGACACGTGACAAGACGCTCCTCGGGGCGCGTCTTGCTTGGGCTTCTCTCATGGAGGCCCTCAGTCAGACCCATTGTTGATATGTGGCAAGACGCTCCTCGGGGCGCGTCTTGCTTGGGCCTCTCTCCTGGAGGCGCTCAGTCAGACCGAGTGCTGACATGTGGCAAGACGCTCCTCGGGGCGCGTCTTGCTTGGGCTTCTCTCATGGAGGCCCTCAGTCAGACCCATTGTTGATATGTGGCAAGACGCTCCTCGGGGCGAGTCTTGCTTGGGCCTCTCTCCTGGAGGTGCTCAGTCAGACCCAGTGTTGACATGGTGCAAGACGCTCCTCGGGGCGCGTCTTGCTTGGAATTCTCTCTTGGAGGCCCTCAGTCAGACCCATTGTTGACATGTGGCAAGACGCTCCTCGGGGCGCGTCTTGCTTGGGCCTCTCTCCTGGAGGCCCTCTGTCAGCCCCAGTGTTGACATGTGTCAAGACGCTCCTCGGGGTGCGTCTTGCTTGGGCCTCTCTCCTGGAGTCGCTCAGTCAGACCGAGTGCTGACATGTGGCAAGATGCTCCTCGGGGCGCGTCTTGCTTGGGCTTCTCTCATGGAGGCCCTCAGTCAGACCCATTGTTGATATGTGGCAAGACGCTCCTCGGGGCGAGTCTTGCTTGGGCCTCTCTCCTGGAGGTGCTCAGTCAGACCCAGTGTTGACATGGTGCAAGACGCTCCTCGGGGCGCGTCTTGCTTGGGCTTCTCTCTTGGAGGCCCTCAGTCAGACCCATTGTTTACATGTGGCAAGACGCTCCTCGGGGCGCATCTTAATTGGGCCTCTCTCCTGGAGGCCCTCTGTCAGCCCCAGTGTTGACATGTGTCAAGACGCTCCCCGGGGTGCGTCTTGCTTGGGCCTCTCTCCTGGAGTCGCTCAGTCAGACCGAGTACTGACATGTGGCAAGACGCTCCTCGGGGCGCGTCGTGCTTGGGCTTCTCTCCTGGAGGCCCTCAGTCAGACCCATTGTTGACATGTGGCAAGACGCTCCGCGGGGCGCGTCTTGCTTGGGCCTCTCTCCTGGAGGCGCTCAGTCAGACCGAGTGCTGACATAAGGCAAGACGCTCCTCGGGGCGCGTCTTGCTGGGGCCTCTCTCCTGGAGGCGCTCAGTCAGACCCAGTGCTTACATGTGGCAAGAAGCTCCTCGGGGCGTGTCTTGCTGGTAATTCTCTCCTGGAGGCGTTCAGTCAGACCCAGTGGTGACATGTGGCAAGACGCTCCTCGGGGCGCATCTTGCTTGGGCTTCTCTCCTGGAGGCGTTCAGTCAGACCGAGTGCTGACATGTGGTAAGACGCTCCTCGGGGCGCGTCTTGCTTGGGCCTCTCTCCTGGAGGCGCTCAGTCAGACCCAGTGCTTACATGTGGTAAGACGCTCCTCGGGGCGCGTCTTGCTGGGGCTTCTCTCCTGGAGGCGCTCAGTCAGACCCAGTGCTTACATGTGGCAAGACGCTCCTCGGGGCGCGTCTTGCTTGGGCCTCTCTCCTGGAGGCGCTCAGTCAGACCCAGTGGTGACATGTGGCAAGACGCTCCTCGGGGCGCGTCTTGCTTGGGCCTCTCTCCTGGAGACGCTCAGTCAGACCCAGTGGTGACATGTGGCAAGACGCTCCTCGGAGCGGTCTTGCTTGGGCCTCTCTCCTGGAGACGCTCAGTCAGACCCAGTGTTGACACGTGGCAAGACTTTCCTCGGGGCGCGTCTTGCTTGGGCCTCTCTCCTGGAGGCGCTCAGTCAGACCCATTGTTGATATGTGGTAAGACGCTCCTCGGGGCGAGTCTTGCTTGGGCCTCTCTCCTGGAGGTGCTCAGTCAGACCCAGTGTTGACATGGTGCAAGACGCTCCTCGGGGCGCGTCTTGCTTGGGCTTCTCTCTTGGAGGGCCTCAGTCAGGCCCATTGTTGACATGTGGCAAGACGCTCCTCGGGGCGCGTCTTGCTTGGGCCTCTCTCCTGGAGGCCCTCTGTCAGCCCCAGTGTTGACATGTGTCAAGACGCTCCTCGGGGTGCGTCTTGCTTGGGCCTCTCTCCTGGAGTCGCTCAGTCAGACCGAGTGCTGACATGTGGCAAGATGCTCCTCGGGGCGCGTCTTGCTTGGGCTTCTCTCATGGAGGCCCTCAGTCAGACCCATTGTTGATATGTGGCAAGACGCTCCTCGGGGCGAGTCTTGCTTGGGCCTCTCTCCTGGAGGTGCTCAGTCAGACCCAGTGTTGACATGGTGCAAGACGCTCCTCGGGGCGCGTCTTGCTTGGGCTTCTCTCTTGGAGGCCCTCAGTCAGACCCATTGTTTACATGTGGCAAGACGCTCCTCAGGGCGCATCTTATTTGGGCCTCTCTCCTGGAGGCCCTCTGTCAGCCCCAGTGTTGACATGTGTCAAGACGCTCCCCGGGGTGCGTCTTGCTTGGGCCTCTCTCCTGGAGTCGCTCAGTCAGACCGAGTACTGACATGTGGCAAGACGCTCCTCGGGGCGCGTCGTGCTTGGGCTTCTCTCCTGGAGGCCCTCAGTCAGACCCATTGTTGACATGTGGCAAGACGCTCCGCGGGGCGCGTCTTGCTTGGGCCTCTCTCCTGGAGGCGCTCAGTCAGACCGAGTGCTGACATAAGGCAAGACGCTCCTCGGGGCGCGTCTTGCTGGGGCCTCTCTCCTGGAGGCGCTCAGTCAGACCCAGTGCTTACATGTGGCAAGACGCTCCTCGGGGCGTGTCTTGCTGGTAATTCTCTCCTGGAGGCGTTCAGTCAGACCGAGTGCTGACATGTGGCAAGACGCTCCTCGGGGCGCGTCTTGCTTGGGCTTCTCTCCTGGAGGCGTTCAGTCAGACCGAGTGCTGACATGTGGTAAGACGCTCCTCGGGGCGCGTCTTGCTGGGGCTTCTCTCCTGGAGGCGCTCAGTCAGACCCAGTGCTTACATGTGGCAAGACGCTCCTCGGGGCGCGTCTTGCTTGGGCCTCTCTCCTGGAGGCGCTCAGTCAGACCCAGTGGTGACATGTGGCAAGACGCTCCTCGGGGCGCGTCTTGCTTGGGCCTCTCTCCTGGAGACGCTCAGTCAGACCCAGTGTTGACACGTGGCAAGACTTTCCTCGGGGCGCGTCTTGCTTGGGCCTCTCTCCTGGAGGCGCTCAGTCAGACCCAGTGGTGACATGTGGCAAGACGCTCCTCGGGGTGCGTCTTGCTTGGGCTTCTCTCATGGAGGCCCTCAGTCAGACCCATTGTTGATATGTGGCAAGACGCTCCTCGGGGCGCGTCTTGCTTGGGCCTCTCTCCTGGAGGCGCTCAGTCAGACCGAGTGCTGACATGTGGCAAGACGCTGCTTGGGGCGCGTCTTGCTTGGGCTTCTCTCCTGGAGGCCCTGAGTCAGACCCATTGTTTACATGTGGCAAGACGCTCCTTTGGGCGCATCTTGCTTGGGCTTCTCTCCTGGAGGCCCTCAGTCAGACCCATTGTTGACATGTGGCAAGACGCTCCTCGGGGCGCGTCTTGCTTGGGCCTCTCTCCTGGAGGCGCTCAGTCAGACCCAGTGCTTACATGTGGCAAGACGCTCCTCGGGGCGCGTCTTGCTTGGGCCTCTCTCCTGGAGGCGCTCAGTCAGACCCAGTGGTGACATGTGGCAAGACGCTCTTCGGGGCGCGTCTTCCTTGAGCCTCTCTCCTGGAGATGCTCAGTCAGACCCAGTGTTAACACGTGACAAGACGCTCCTCGGGGCGCGTCTTGCTTGGGCTTCTCTCATGGAGGCCCTCAGTCAGACCCATTGTTGATATGTGGCAAGACGCTCCTCGGGGCGCGTCTTGCTTGGGCCTCTCTCCTGGAGGCGCTCAGTCAGACCGAGTGCTGACATGTGGCAAGACGCTCCTTGGGGCGCGTCTTGCTTGGGCTTCTCTCCTGGAGGCCCTCAGTCAGACCCATTGTTTACATGTGGCAAGACGCTCCTTGGGGCGCATCTTGCTTGGGCCTCTCTCCTGGAGGCCCTCTGTCAGCCCCAGTGTTGACATGTGTCAAGACGCTCCTCGGGGTGCGTCTTGCTTGGGCCTCTCTCCTGGAGGCGCTCAGTCAGACCGAGTGCTGACATGTGGCAAGACGCTCCTCGGGGCGCGTCTTGCTTGGGCTTCTCTCCTGGAGGCCCTCAGTCAGACCCATTGTTGACATGTGGCAAGACGCTCCTCGGGGCGCGTCTTGCTTGTGCCTCTCTCCTGGAGGCCCTCAGTCAGACCCATTGTTTACATGTGGCAAGACGCTCCTCGGGGCGCATCTTGCTTGGGCCTCTCTCCTGGAGGCCCTATGTCAGCCCCAGTGTTGACATGTGTCAAGACGCTCCTCGGGGCGCGTCTTGCTGGGGCCTCTCTCCTGGAGGCGCTCAGTCAGACCCAGTGCTTACATGTGGCAAGACGCTCCTCGGGACGCGTCTTGCTTGGGCTTCTCTCCTGGAGGCCCTCAGTCAGACTCATTGTTGACATGTGGCAAGACACTCCTCGGGACGCGTCTTGCTTGGACCTCTCTCCTGGAGGCGCTCAGTCAGACCGAGTGCTGACATAAGGCAAGACGCTCCTCGGGGCGCGTCTTGCTGGGGCCTCTCTCCTGGAGGCGCTCAGTCAGACCCAGTGCTTACATGTGGCAAGACGCTCCTCGGGGCGCGTCTTGCTTGGGCCTCTCTCCTGGAGGCGCTCAGTCAGACCCAGTGGTGACATGTGGCAAGATGCTCTTCGGGGCGCGTCTTCCTTGAGCCTCTCTCCTGGAGATGCTCAGTCAGACCCAGTGTTAACACGTGACAAGACGCTCCTCGGGGCGCGTCTTGCTTGGGCTTCTCTCATGGAGGCCCTCAGTCAGACCCATTGTTGATATGTGGCAAGACGCTCCTCGGGGCGCGTCTTGCTTGGGCCTCTCTCCTGGAGGCGCTCAGTCAGACCGAGTGCTGACATGTGGCAAGACGCTCCTTGGGGCGCGTCTTGCTTGGGCTTCTCTCCTGGAGGCCCTCAGTCAGACCCATTGTTTACATGTGGCAAGACGCTCCTTGGGGCGCATCTTGCTTGGGCCTCTCTCCTGGAGGCCCTCTGTCAGCCCCAGTGTTGACATGTGTCAAGACGCTCCTCGGGGTGCGTCTTGCTTGGGCCTCTCTCCTGGAGGCGCTCAGTCAGACCGAGTGCTGACATGTGGCAAGACGCTCCTCGGGGCGCGTCTTGCTTGGGCTTCTCTCCTGGAGGCCCTCAGTCAGACCCATTGTTGACATGTGGCAAGACGCTCCTCGGGGCGCGTCTTGCTTGTGCTTCTCTCCTGGAGGCCCTCAGTCAGACCCATTGTTTACATGTGGCAAGACGCTCCTCGGGGCGCATCTTGCTTGGGCCTCTCTCCTGGAGGCCCTATGTCAGCCCCAGTGTTGACATGTGTCAAGACGCTCCTCGGGGCGCGTCTTGCTGGGGCCTCTCTCCTGGAGGCGCTCAGTCAGACCCAGTGCTTACATGTGGCAAGACGCTCCTCGGGACGCGTCTTGCTTGGGCTTCTCTCCTGGAGGCCCTCAGTCAGACTCATTGTTGACATGTGGCAAGACACTTCTCGGGACGCGTCTTGCTTGGACCTCTCTCCTGGAGGCGCTCAGTCAGACCGAGTGCTGACATAAGGCAAGACGCTCCTCGGGGCGCGTCTTGCTGGGGCCTCTCTCCTGGAGGCGCTCAGTCAGACCCAGTGCTTACATGTGGCAAGACGCTCCTCGGGGCGCGTCTTGCTGGGGCTTCTCTCCTGGAGGCGTTCAGTCAGACCGAGTGCTGACATGTGGCAAGACACTCCTCGGGACGCGTCTTGCTTGGGCTTCTCTCCTGGAGGCCCTCAGTCAGACTCATTGTTGACATGTGGCAAGACGCTCCTCGGGGCGCGTCTTGCTTGGGCCTCTCTCCTGGAGGCGCTCAGTCAGACCCAGTGGTGACATGTGGCAAGACGCTCCTCGGGGCGCGTCTTGCTTGGGCCTCTCTCCTGGAGACGCTCAGTCAGACCCAGTGTTTACACGTGACAAGACGCTCCTCGGGGCGCGTCTTGCTTGGGCTTCTCTCATGGAGGCCCTCAGTCAGACCCATTGTTGATATGTGGCAAGACGCTCCTCGGGGCGCGTCTTGCTTGGGCCTCTCTCCTGGAGGCGCTCAGTCAGACCGAGTGCTGACATGTGGCAAGACGCTCCTCGGGGCGCGTCTTGCTTGGGCTTCTCTCATGGAGGCCCTCAGTCAGACCCATTGTTGATATGTGGCAAGACGCTCCTCGGGGCGAGTCTTGCTTGGGCCTCTCTCCTGGAGGTGCTCAGTCAGACCCAGTGTTGACATGGTGCAAGACGCTCCTCGGGGCGCGTCTTGCTTGGGCTTCTCTCTTGGAGGCCCTCAGTCAGACCCATTGTTGACATGTGGCAAGACGCTCCTCGGGGCGCGTCTTGCTTGGGCCTCTCTCCTGGAGGCCCTCTGTCAGCCCCAGTGTTGACATGTGTCAAGACGCTCCTCGGGGTGCGTCTTGCTTGGGCCTCTCTCCTGGAGTCGCTCAGTCAGACCGAGTGCTGACATGTGGCAAGATGCTCCTCGGGGCGCGTCTTGCTTGGGCTTCTCTCATGGAGGCCCTCAGTCAGACCCATTGTTGATATGTGGCAAGACGCTCCTCGGGGCGAGTCTTGCTTGGGCCTCTCTCCTGGAGGTGCTCAGTCAGACCCAGTGTTGACATGGTGCAAGACGCTCCTCGGGGCGCGTCTTGCTTGGGCTTCTCTCTTGGAGGCCCTCAGTCAGACCCATTGTTTACATGTGGCAAGACGCTCCTCGGGGCGCATCTTAATTGGGCCTCTCTCCTGGAGGTCCTCTGTCAGCCCCAGTGTTGACATGTGTCAAGACGCTCCCCGGGGTGCGTCTTGCTTGGGCCTCTCTCCTGGAGTCGCTCAGTCAGACCGAGTACTGACATGTGGCAAGACGCTCCTCGGGGCGCGTCGTGCTTGGGCTTCTCTCCTGGAGGCCCTCAGTCAGACCCATTGTTGACATGTGGCAAGACGCTCCGCGGGGCGCGTCTTGCTTGGGCCTCTCTCCTGGAGGCGCTCAGTCAGACCGAGTGCTGACATAAGGCAAGACGCTCCTCGGGGCGCGTCTTGCTGGGGCCTCTCTCCTGGAGGCGCTCAGTCAGACCCAGTGCTTACATGTGGCAAGAAGCTCCTCGGGGCGTGTCTTGCTGGTAATTCTCTCCTGGAGGCGTTCAGTCAGACCGAGTGCTGACATGTGGCAAGATGCTCCTCGGGGCGCGTCTTGCTTGGGCTTCTCTCCTGGAGGCGTTCAGTCAGACCGAGTGCTGACATGTGGTAAGACGCTCCTCGGGGCGCGTCTTGCTGGGGCTTCTCTCCTGGAGGCGCTCAGTCAGACCCAGTGCTTACATGTGGCAAGACGCGCCTCGGGGCGCATCTTGCTTGGGCCTCTCTCCTGGAGGCCCTATGTCAGCCCCAGTAGTGACATGTGTCAAGACGCTCCTCGGGGCGCGTCTTGCTGGGGCCTCTCTCCTGGAGGCGCTCAGTCAGACCCAGTGCTTACATGTGGCAAGACGCTCCTCGGGGCGCGTCTTGCTGGGGCTTCTCTCCTGGAGGCGTTCAGTCAGACCGAGTGCTGACATGTGCCAAGACGCTCCTCGGGGCGCGTCTTGCTTGGGCTTCTCTCCTGGAGGCGTTCAGTCAGACCGAGTGCTGACATGTGGTAAGACGCTCCTCGGGGCGCGTCTTCCTGGGGCTTCTCTCCTGGAGGCGCTCAGTCAGACCGAGTGCTGACATGTGGCAAGACGCTCCTCGGGGCGCGTCTTGATTGGGCCTCTCTCCTGGAGGCGCTCAGTCAGACCCAGTGGTGACATGTGGCAAGACGCTCCTCGGGGCGCGTCTTGCTTGGGCCTCTCTCCTGGAGACGCTCAGTCAGACCCAGTGTTGACACGTGGCAAGACGCTCCTCGGGGCGTGTCTTGCTTGGGCCTCTCTCCTGGAGGCGCTCAGTCAGACCCAGTGGTGACATGTGGCAAGACGCTCCTCGGGGCGCGTCTTGCTTGGGCTTCTCTCATGGAGGCCCTCAATCAGACCCATTGTTGATATGTGGCAAGACGCTCCTCGGGGCGCGTCTTGCTTGGGCCTCTCTCCTGGAGGCGCTGAGTCAGACCGAGTGCTGACATGTGGCAAGACGCTCCTCGGGGTGCGTCTTGCTTGGGCTTCTCTCCTGGAGGCCCTCAGTCAGACCCATTGTTTACATGTGGCAAGACGCTCCTTTGGGCGCATCTTGCTTGGGCTTCTCTCCTGGAGGCCCTCAGTCAGACCCATTGTTGACATGTGGCAAGACGCTCCTCGGGGCGCGTCTTGCTTGGGCCTCTCTCCTGGAGGCGCTCAGTCAGACACAGTGCTTACATGTGGCAAGACGCTCCTCGGGGCGCGTCTTGCTGGGGCTTCTCTCCTGGAGGCGTTCAGTCAGACCGAGTGCTGACATGTGGCAAGACGCTCCTCGGGACGCGTCTTGCTTGGGCTTCTCTCCTGGAGGCCCTCAGTCAGACCCATTGTTGACATGTGGCAAGACGCTCCTCGGGGCGCGTCTTGCTTGGGCCTCTCTCCTGGAGGCGCTCAGTCAGACCCAGTGGTGACATGTGGCAAGACGCTCCTCGGGGCGCGTCTTGCGTGGGCCTCTCTCCTGGAGGCGCTCAGTCAGACCGAGTGCTGACATGTGGCAAGACGCTCCTCGGGGCGCCTCTTGCTTGGGCTTCTCTCCTGGAGGCCCTCAGTCAGACCCATTGTTTACATGTGGCAAGACGCTCCTCGGGGTGCATCTTGCTTGGGCCTCTCTCCTGGAGTTCCTCTGTCAGCCCCAGTGTTGACATGTGTCAAGACGCTCCTCGGGGTGCGTCTTGCTTGGGCCTCTCTCCTGGAGGCGCTCAGTCAGACCCAGTGCTTACATGTGGCAAGACGCTCCTCGGGGCGCGTCTTGCTTGGGCCTCTCTCCTGGAGGCGCTCAGTCAGACCCAGTGGTGACATGTGGCAAGACGCTCTTCGGGGCGCGTCTTGCTTGAGCCTCTCTCCTGGAGATGCTCAGTCAGACCCAGTGTTGACACGTGACAAGACGCTCCTCGGGGCGCGTCTTGCTTGGGCTTCTCTCATGGAGGCCCTCAGTCAGACCCATTGTTGATATGTGGCAAGACGCTCCTCGGGGCGCGTCTTGCTTGGGCCTCTCTCCTGGAGGCGCTCAGTCAGACCGAGTGCTGACATGTGGCAAGACGCTCCTCGGGGCGCGTCTTGCTTGGGCTTCTCTCCTGGAGGCCCTCAGTCAGACCCATTGTTTACATGTGGCAAGACGCTCCTTGGGGCGCATCTTGCTTGGGCCTCTCTCCTGGAGGCCCTCTGTCAGCCCACGTGTTGACATGTGTCAAGACGCTCCTCGGGGCGCATCTTGCTTGGGCCTCTCTCCTGGAGGCCCTATGTCAGCCCCAGTGTTGACATGTGTCAAGACGCTCCTCGGGGCGCGTCTTGCTGGGGCCTCTCTCCTGGAGGCGCTCAGTCAGACCCAGTGCTTACATGTGGCAAGACGCTCCTTGGGGCGCGTCTTGCTGGGGCTTCTCTCCGGGAGGTGTTCAGTCAGACCGAGTGCTGACATGTGGCAAGACGCTCCTCGGGGCGCGTCTTGCTTGGGCTTCTCTCCTGGAGGCGTTCAGTCAGACCGAGTGCTGACATGTGGTAAGACGCTCCTCGGGGCGCGTCTTGCAGGGGCTTCTCTCCTGGAGGCGCTCAGTCAGACCCAGTGCTTACATGTGGCAAGACGCTCCTCGGGGCGCGTCTTGATTGGGCCTCTCTCCTGGAGGCGCTCAGTCAGACCCAGTGGTGACATGTGGCAAGACGCTCCTCGGGAAGCGTCTTGCTTGGGCCTCTCTCCTGGAAACGCTCAGTCAGACCCAGTGTTGACACGTGGCAAGACGCTCCTCGGGGCGTGTCTTGCTTGGGCCTCTCTCCTGGAGGCGCTCAGTCAGACCCAGTGGTGACATGTGGCAAGACGCTCCTCGGGGCGCGTCTTGCTTGGGCTTCTCTCATGGAGGCCCTCAGTCAGACCCATTGTTGATATGTGGCAAGACGCTCCTCGGGGCGCGTCTTGCTTGGGCCTCTCTCCTGGAGATGCTCAGTCAGACCGAGTGCTGACATGTGGTAAGACGCTCCTCGGGGCGCGTCTTGCTGGGGCTTCTCTCCTGGAGGCGCTCAGTCAGACCCAGTGCTTACATGTGGCAAGACGCTCCTCGGGGCGCGTCTTGATTGGGCCTCTCTCCTGGAGGCGCTCAGTCAGACCCAGTGGTGACATGTGGCAAGACGATCCTCGGGGCGCGTCTTGCTTGGGCCTCTCTCCTGGAGACGCTCAGTCAGACCCAGTGTTGACACGTGGCAAGACGCTCCTCGGGGCGTGTCTTGCTTGGGCCTCTCTCCTGGAGGTGCTCAGTCAGACCCAGTGGTGACATGTGGCAAGACGCTCCTCGGGGCGCGTCTTACTTGGGCTTCTCTCATGGAGGCCCTCAGTCAGACCCATTGTTGATATGTGGCAAGACGCTCCTCGGGGCGCGTCTTGCTTGGGCCTCTCTCCTGGAGGCACTCAGTCAGACCCAGTGCTGACATGTGGCAAGACGCTCCTCGGGGCGCGTCTTGCTTGGACTTCTCTCCTGGAGGCCCTCAGTCAGACCCATTGTTTACATGTGGCAAGACGCTCATTTGGGCGCATCTTGCTTGGGCTTCTCTCCTGGAGGCCCTCAGTCAGACCCATTGTTGACATGTGGCAAGACGCTCCTCGGGGCGCGTCTTGCTTGGGCCTCTCTCCTGGAGGCGCTCAGTCAGACCCAGTGCTTACATGTGGCAAGACGCTCCTCGGGGCGCGTCTTGCTGGGGCTTCTCTCCTTGAGGCGTTCAGTCAGACCGAGTGCTGACATGTGGCAAGACGCTCCTCGGGACGCGTCTTGCTTGGGCTTCTCTCCTGGAGGCCCTCAGTCAGACCGAGTGCTGACATAAGGCAAGACGCTCCTCGGGGCGCGTCTTGCTGGGGCCTCTCTCCTGGAGGTGCTCAGTCAGACCCAGTGCTTACATGTGGTAAGACGCTCCTCGGGGCGCGTCTTGCTGGGGCTTCTCTCCTGGAGGCGCTCAGTCAGACCCAGTGCTTACATGTGGCAAGACGCTCCTCGGGGCGCGTCTTGCTTTGGCCTCTCTCCTGGAGGCGCTCAGTCAGACCCAGTGGTGACATGTTGCAAGACGCTCCTCGGGGCGCGTCTTGCTTGGGCCTCTCTCCTGGAGACGCTCAGTCAGACCCAGTGTTGACACGTGGCAAGACTTTCCTCGGGGCGCGTCTTGCTTGGGCCTCTCTCCTGGAGGCGCTCAGTCAGACCCAGTGGTGACATGTGGCAAGACGCTCCTCGGGGTGCGTCTTGCTTGGGCTTCTCTCATGGAGGCCCTCAGTCAGACCCATTGTTTACATGTGGCAAGACGCTCCTCGGGGCGCATCTTGCTTGGGCCTCTCTCCTGGAGGCCCTCTGTCAGCCCACGTGTTGACATGTGTCAAGACGCTCCTCGGGGCGCATCTTGCTTGGGCCTCTCTCCTGGAGGCCCTATGTCAGCCCCAGTGTTGACATGTGTCAAGACGCTCCTCGGGGCGCGTCTTGCTGGGGCCTCTCTCCTGGAGGCGCTCAGTCAGACCCAGTGCTTACATGTGGCAAGACGCTCCTCGGGGCGCGTCTTGCTGGGGCTTCTCTCCGGGAGGTGTTCAGTCAGACCGAGTGCTGACATGTGGCAAGACGCTCCTCGGGGCGCGTCTTGCTTGGGCTTCTCTCCTGGAGGCGTTCAGTCAGACCGAGTGCTGACATGTGGCAAGACGCTCCTCGGGGCGCGTCTTGCTTGGGCTTCTCTCCTGGAGGCCCTCAGTCAGACCCATTGTTTACATGTGGCAAGACGCTCCTTGGGGCGCATCTTGCTTGGGCCTCTCTCCTGGAGGCCCTCTGTCAGCCCACGTGTTGACATGTGTCAAGACGCTCCTCGGGGCGCATCTTGCTTGGGCCTCTCTCCTGGAGGCCCTATGTCAGCCCCAGTGTTGACATGTGTCAAGACGCTCCTCGGGGCGCGTCTTGCTGGGGCCTCTCTCCTGGAGGCGCTCAGTCAGACCCAGTGCTTACATGTGGCAAGACGCTCCTCGGGGCGCGTCTTGCTGGGGCTTCTCTCCGGGAGGCGTTCAGTCAGACCGAGTGCTGACATGTGGCAAGACGCTCCTCGGGGCGCGTCTTGCTTGGGCTTCTCTCCTGGAGGCGTTCAGTCAGACCGAGTGCTGACATGTGGTAAGACGCTCCTCGGGGCGCGTCTTGCAGGGGCTTCTCTCCTGGAGGCGCTCAGTCAGACCCAGTGCTTACATGTGGCAAGACGCTCCTCGGGGCGCGTCTTGATTGGGCCTCTCTCCTGGAGGCGCTCAGTCAGACCCAGTGGTGACATGTGGCAAGACGCTCCTCGGGGCGCGTCTTGCTTGGGCCTCTCTCCTGGAAACGCTCAGTCAGACCCAGTGTTGACACGTGGCAAGACGCTCCTCGGGGCGTGTCTTGCTTGGGCCTCTCTCCTGGAGGCGCTCAGTCAGACCCAGTGGTGACATGTGGCAAGACGCTCCTCGGGGCGCGTCTTGCTTGGGCTTCTCTCATGGAGGCCCTCAGTCAGACCCATTGTTGATATGTGGCAAGACGCTCCTCGGGGCGCGTCTTGCTTGGGCCTCTCTCCTGGAGGCGCTCAGTCAGACCGAGTGCTGACATGTGGTAAGACGCTCCTCGGGGCGCGTCTTGCTGGGGCTTCTCTCCTGGAGGCGCTCAGTCAGACCCAGTGCTTACATGTGGCAAGACGCTCCTCGGGGCGCGTCTTGATTGGGCCTCTCTCCTGGAGGCGCTCAGTCAGACCCAGTGGTGACATGTGGCAAGACGATCCTCGGGGCGCGTCTTGCTTGGGCCTCTCTCCTGGAGACGCTCAGTCAGACCCAGTGTTGACACGTGGCAAGACGCTCCTCGGGGCGTGTCTTGCTTGGGCCTCTCTCCTGGAGGTGCTCAGTCAGACCCAGTGGTGACATGTGGCAAGACGCTCCTCGGGGCGCGTCTTGCTTGGGCTTCTCTCATGGAGGCCCTCAGTCAGACCCATTGTTGATATGTGGCAAGACGCTCCTCGGGGCGCGTCTTGCTTGGGCCTCTCTCCTTGAGGCGCTCAGTCAGACCCAGTGCTGACATGTGGCAAGACGCTCCTCGGGGCGCGTCTTGCTTGGACTTCTCTCCTGGAGGCCCTCAGTCAGACCCATTGTTTACATGTGGCAAGACGCTCCTTTGGGCGCATCTTGCTTGGGCTTCTCTCCTGGAGGCCCTCAGTCAGACCCATTGTTGACATGTGGCAAGACGCTCCTCGGGGCGCGTCTTGCTTGGGCCTCTCTCCTGGAGGCGCTCAGTCAGACCCAGTGCTTACATGTGGCAAGACGCTCCTCGGGGCGCGTCTTGCTGGGGCTTCTCTTCTTGAGGCGTTCAGTCAGACCGAGTGCTGACATGTGGCAAGACGCTCCTCGGGACGCGTCTTGCTTGGGCTTCTCTCCTGGAGGCCCTCAGTCAGACCCATTGTTGACATGTGGCAAGACGCTCCTCGGGGCGCTTCTTGCTTGGGCCTCTCTCCTGGAGGCGCTCAGTCAGACCGAGTGCTGACATAAGGCAAGACGCTCCTCGGGGCGCGTCTTGCTGGGGCCTCTCTCCTGGAGGTGCTCAGTCAGACCCAGTGCTTACATGTGGTAAGACGCTCCTCGGGGCGCGTCTTGCTGGGGCTTCTCTCCTGGAGGCGCTCAGTCAGACCCAGTGCTTACATGTGGCAAGACGCTCCTCGGGGCGCGTCTTGCTTTGGCCTCTCTCCTGGAGGCGCTCAGTCAGACCCAGTGGTGACATGTTGCAAGACGCTCCTCGGGGCGCGTCTTGCTTGGGCCTCTCTCCTGGAGACGCTCAGTCAGACCCAGTGTTGACACGTGGCAAGACTTTCCTCGGGGCGCGTCTTGCTTGGGCCTCTCTCCTGGAGGCGCTCAGTCAGACCCAGTGGTGACATGTGGCAAGACGCTCCTCGGGGTGCGTCTTGCTTGGGCTTCTCTCATGGAGGCCCTCAGTCAGACCCATTGTTGATATCTGGCAAGACGCTCCTCGGGGCGCGTCTTGCTTGGGCCTCTCTCCTGGAGGCGCTCAGTCAGACCGAGTGCTGACATGTGGCAAGACGCTGCTCGGGGCGCGTCTTGCTTGGGCTTCTCTCCTGGAGGCCCTGAGTCAGACCCATTGTTTACATGTGGCAAGACGCTCCTTTGGGCGCATCTTGCTTGGGCTTCTCTCCTGGAGGCCCTCAGTCAGACCCATTGTTGACATGTGGCAAGACGCTCCTCGGGGCGCGTCTTGCTTGGGCCTCTCTCCTGGAGGCGCTCAGTCAGAGCCAGTGCTTACATGTGGCAAGACGCTCCTCGGGGCGCGTCTTGCTTGGGCCTCTCTCCTGGAGGCGCTCAGTCAGACCCAGTGGTGACATGTGGCAAGACGCTCTTCGGGGCGCATCTTGCTTGAGCCTCTCTCCTGGAGATGCTCAGTCAGACCCAGTGTTGACACGTGACAAGACGCTCCTCGGGGCGCGTCTTGCTTGGGCTTCTCTCATGGAGGCCCTCAGTCAGACCCATTGGTGATATGTGGCAAGACGCTCCTCGGGGCGCGTCTTGCTTGGGCCTCTCTCCTGTAGGCGCTCAGTCAGACTGAGTGCTGACATGTGGCAAGACGCTCCTCGGGGCGCGTCTTGCTTGGGCTTCTCTCCTGGAGGCCCTCAGTCAGACCCATTGTTTACATGTGGCAAGACGCTCCTTGGGGCGCATCTTGCTTGGGCCTCTCTCCTGGAGGCCCTCTGTCAGCCCCAGTGTTGACATGTGTCAAGACGCTCCTCGGGGTGCGTCTTGCTTGGGCCTCTCTCCTGGAGGCGCTCAGTCAGACCGAGTGCTGACATGTGGCAAGACGCTCCTCGGGGCGCGTCTTGCTTGGGCTTCTCTCCTGGAGGCCCTCAGTCAGACCCATTGTTGACATGTGGCAAGACGCTCCTCGGGGCGCGTCTTGCTTGTGCTTCTCTCCTGGAGGCCCTCAGTCAGACCCATTGTTTACATGTGGCAAGACGCTCCTCGGGGCGCATCTTGCTTGGGCCTCTCTCCTGGAGGCCCTATGTCAGCCCCAGTGTTGACATGTGTCAAGACGCTCCTCGGGGCGCGTCTTGCTGGGGCCTCTCTCCTGGAGGCGCTCAGTCAGACCCAGTGCTTACATGTGGCAAGACGCTCCTCGGGGCGCGTCTTGCTGGGGCTTCTCTCCTGGAGGCGTTCAGTCAGACCGAGTGCTGACATGTGGCAAGACGCTCCTCGGGGCGCGTCTTGCTTGAACTTCTCTCCTGGAGGCGTTCAGTCAGACCGAGTGCTGACATGTGGTAAGACGCTCCTCGGGGCGCGTCTTGCTGGGGCTTCTCTCCTGGAGGCGCTCAGTCAGACCCAGTGCTTACATGTGGCAAGACGCTCCTCGGGGCGCGTCTTGATTGGGCCTCTCTCCTGGAGGCGCTCAGTCAGACCCAGTGGTGACATGTGGCAAGACGCTCCTCGGGGCGCGTCTTGCTTGGGCCTCTCTCCTGGAGACGCTCAGTCAGACCCAGTGTTAAAACATGGCAAGACGCTCCTCGGGGCGTGTCTTGCTTGGGCCTCTCTCCTGGAGGCGCTCAGTCAGACCCAGTGGTGACATGTGGCAAGACGCTCCTCGGGGCGCGTCTTGCTTGGGCTTCTCTCATGGAGGCCCTCAGTCAGACCCATTGTTGATATGTGGCAAGACGCTCCTCGGGGCGCGTCTTGCTTGGGCCTCTCTCCTGGAGGCGCTCAGTCAGACCGAGTGCTGACATGTGGCAAGACGCTCCTCGGGGTGTGTCTTGCTTGGGCTTCTCTCCTGGAGGCCCTCAGTCAGACCCATTGTTTACATGTGGCAAGACGCTCCTTTGGGCGCATCTTGCTTGGGCTTCTCTCCTGGAGGCCCTCAGTCAGACCCATTGTTGACATGTGGCAAGAAGCTCCTCGGGGCGCGTCTTGCTTGGGCCTCTCTCCTGGAGGCGCTCAGTCAGACCCAGTGCTTACATGTGGCAAGACGCTCCTCGGGGCGCGTCTTGCTGGGGCTTCTCTCCTGGAGGCGTTCAGTCAGACCGAGTGCTGACATGTGGCAAGACGCTCCTCGGGACGCGTCTTGCTTGGGCTTCTCTCCTGGAGGCCCTCAGTCAGACCCATTGTTGACATGTGGCAAGACGCTCCTCGGGGCGCATCTCGCTTGGGCCTCTCTCCTGGAGGCGCTCAGTCAGACCCAGTGGTGACATGTGGCAAGACGCTCCTCGGGGCGCGTCTTGCTTGGGCCTCTCTCCTGGAGGCGCTCAGTCAGACCCATTGTTGACATGTGGCAAGACGCTCCTCGAGGCGCGTCTTGCTTGGGCTTCTATCCTGGAGGCCCTCAGTCAGACCCATTGTTGACATGTGGCAAGACGCTCCTCGGGGCGCGTCTTGCTTGGGCCTCTCTCCTGGAGGCGCTCAGTCAGACCGAGTGCTGACATAAGGCAAGACGCTCCTCGGGGCGCGTCTTGCTGGGGCCTCTCTCCTGGACGCGCTCAGTCAGACCCAGTGCTTACATGTGGCAAGACGCTCCTCGGGGCGCGTCTTGCTTGGGCCTCTCTCCTGGAGACGCTCAGTCAGACCCAGTGTTGACACGTGACAAGACGCTCCTCGGGGCGCGTCTTGCTTGGGCTTCTCTCATGGAGGCCCTCAGTCAGACCCATTGTTGATATGTGGCAAGACGCTCCTCGGGGCGCCTCTTGCTTGGGCTTCTCTCCTGGAGGCCCTCAGTCAGACCCATTGTTTACATGTGGCAAGACGCTCCTCGGGGTGCATCTTGCTTGGGCCTCTCTCCTGGAGTTCCTCTGTCAGCCCCAGTGTTGACATGTGTCAAGACGCTCCTCGGGGTGCGTCTTGCTTGGGCCTCTCTCCTGGAGGCGCTCAGTCAGACCGAGTGCTGACATGTGGCAAGACGCTCCTCGGGGCGCGTCTTGCTTGGGCTTCTCTCCTGGAGGCCCTCAGTCAGACCCATTGTTGACATGTGGCAAGACACTCCTCGGGACGCGTCTTGCTTGGGCTTCTCTCCTGGAGGCCCTCAGTCAGACTCATTGTTGACATGTGGCAAGACACTCCTCGGGACGCGTCTTGCTTGGGCCTCTCTCCTGGAGGCGCTCAGTCAGACCGAGTGCTGACATAAGGCAAGACGCTCCTCGGGGCGCGTCTTGCTGGGGCCTCTCTCCTGGAGGCGCTCAGTCAGACCCAGTGCTTACATGTGGCAAGACGCTCCTCGGGGCGCGTCTTGCTGGGGCTTCTCTCCTGGAGGCGTTCAGTCAGACCGAGTGCTGACATGTGGCAAGACACTCCTCGGGACGCGTCTTGCTTGGGCTTCTCTCCTGGAGGCCCTCAGTCAGACTCATTGTTGACATGTGGCAAGACGCTCCTCGGGGCGCGTCTTGCTTGGGCCTCTCTCCTGGAGGCGCTCAGTCAGACCCAGTGGTGACATGTGGCAAGACGCTCCTCGGGGCACGTCTTGCTTGGGCCTCTCTCCTGGAGACGCTCAGTCAGACCCAGTGTTGACACGTGACAAGACGCTCCTCGGGGCGCGTCTTGCTTGGGCTTCTCTCATGGAGGCCCTCAGTCAGACCCATTGTTGATATGTGGCAAGACGCTCCTCGGGGCGCGTCTTGCTTGGGCCTCTCTCCTGGAGGCGCTCAGTCAGACCGAGTGCTGACATGTGGCAAGACGCTCCTCGGGGCGCGTCTTGCTTGGGCTTCTCTCATGGAGGCCCTCAGTCAGACCCATTGTTTATATGTGGCAAGACGCTCCTCGGGGCGAGTCTTGCTTGGGCCTCTCTCCTGGAGGTGCTCAGTCAGACCCAGTGTTGACATGGTGCAAGACGCTCCTCGGGGCGCGTCTTGCTTGGGCTTCTCTCTTGGAGGCCCTCAGTCAGACCCATTGTTGACATGTGGCAAGACGCTCCTCGGGGCGCATCTTGCTTGGGCCTCTCTCCTGGAGGCCCTCTGTCAGCCCCAGTGTTGACATGTGTCAAGACGCTCCTCGGGGTGCGTCTTGCTTGGGCCTCTCTCCTGGAGTCGCTCAGTCAGACCGAGTGCTGACATGTGGCAAGATGCTCCTCGGGGTGCGTCTTGCTTGGGCTTCTCTCATGGAGGCCCTCAGTCAGACCCATTGTTGATATGTGGCAAGACGCTCCTCGGGGCGAGTCTTGCTTGGGCCTCTCTCCTGGAGGTGCTCAGTCAGACCCAGTGTTGACATGGTGCAACACGCTCCTCGGGGCGCGTCTTGCTTGGGCTTCTCTCTTGGAGGCCCTCAGTCAGACCCATTGTTTACATGTGGCAAGAAGCTCCTCGGGGCGCATCTTGCTTGGGCCTCTCTCCTGGAGGCCCTCTGTCAGCCCCAGTGTTGACATGTGTCAAGACGCTCCCCGGGGTGCGTCTTGCTTGGGCCTCTCTCCTGGAGTGGCTCAGTCAGACCGAGTGCTGACATGTGGCAAGACGCTCCTCGGGGCGCGTCTTGCTTGGGCTTCTCTCCTGGAGGCCCTCAGTCAGACCCATTGTTGACATGTGGCAAGACGCTCCGCGGGGCGCGTCTTGCTGGGGCTTCTCTCCTGGAGGCGTTCAGTCAGACCGAGTGCTGACATGTGGCAAGACGCTCCTCGGGGCGCGTCTTGCTTGGGCTTCTCTCCTGGAGGCGTTCAGTCAGACCGAGTGCTGACATGTGGTAAGACGCTCCTCGGGGCGCGTCTTGCTGGGGCTTCTCTCCTGGAGGCGCTCAGTCAGACCCAGTGCTTACATGTGGCAAGACGCTCCTCGGGGCGCGTCTTGCTTGGGCCTCTCTCCTGGAGGCGCTCAGTCAGACCCAGTGCTTACATGTGGCAAGACGCTCCTCGGGGCGCGTCTTGCTTTGGCCTCTCTCCTGGAGGCGCTCCGTCAGACCCATTGTTGACATGTGGCAAGACGCTCCTCGGGGCGCGTCTTGCTTGGGCTTCTCTCTTGGAGGCCCTCAGTCAGACCCATTGTTGACATGTGGCAAGACGCTCCTCGGGGCGCATCTTGCTTGGGCCTCTCTCCTGGAGGCCCTCTGTCAGCCCCAGTGTTGACATGTGTCAAGACGCTCCTCGGGGTGCGTCTTGCTTGGGCCTCTCTCCTGGAGTCGCTCAGTCAGACCGAGTGCTGACATGTGGCAAGATGCTCCTCGGGGTGCGTCTTGCTTGGGCTTCTCTCATGGAGGCCCTCAGTCAGACCCATTGTTGATATGTGGCAAGACGCTCCTCGGGGCGAGTCTTGCTTGGGCCTCTCTCCTGGAGGTGCTCAGTCAGACCCAGTGTTGACATGGTGCAACACGCTCCTCGGGGCGCGTCTTGCTTGGGCTTCTCTCTTGGAGGCCCTCAGTCAGACCCATTGTTTACATGTGGCAAGACGCTCCTCGGGGCGCATCTTGCTTGGGCCTCTCTCCTGGAGGCCCTCTGTCAGCCCCAGTGTTGACATGTGTCAAGACGCTCCCCGGGGTGCGTCTTGCTTGGGCCTCTCTCCTGGAGTGGCTCAGTCAGACCGAGTGCTGACATGTGGCAAGACGCTCCTCGGGGTGCGTCTTGCTTGGGCTTCTCTCCTGGAGGCCCTCAGTCAGACCAATTGTTGACATGTGGCAAGACGCTCCGCGGGGCGCGTCTTGCTGGGGCTTCTCTCCTGGAGGCGTTCAGTCAGACCGAGTGCTGACATGTGGCAAGACGCTCCTCGGGGCGCGTCTTGCTTGGGCTTCTCTCCTGGAGGCGTTCAGTCAGACCGAGTGCTGACATGTGGTAAGACGCTCCTCGGGGCGCGTCTTGCTGGGGCTTCTCTCCTGGAGGCGCTCAGTCAGACCCAGTGCTTACATGTGGCAAGACGCTCCTCGGGGCGCGTCTTGCTTGGGCCTCTCTCCTGGAGGCGCTCAGTCAGACCCAGTGCTTACATGTGGCAAGACGCTCCTCGGGGCGCGTCTTGCTGGGGCTTCTCTCCTGGAGGCGCTCAGTCAGACCCAGTGCTTACATGTGGCAAGACGCTCCTCGGGGCGCGTCTTGCTGGGGCTTCTCTCCTGGAGGCGTTCAGTCAGACCGAGTGCTGACATGTGGCAAGACGCTCCTCGGGAAGCGTCTTGCTTGGGCTTCTCTCCTGGAGGCCCTCAGTCAGACCCATTGTTGACATGTGGCAAGACACTCCTCGGGGCGCGTCTTGCTTGGGCCTCTCTCCTGGAGGCGCTCAGTCAGACCCAGTGGTGACATGTGGCAAGACGCTCCTCGGGGCGCATCTTGCTTGGGCCTCTCTCCTGGAGGCGCTCAGTCAGACCCATTGTTTACATGTGGCAAGACTCTCCTTGGGGCACGTCTTGCTTGAGGCTTCTCTCCTGGAGGCCCTCAGTCAGACCCATTGTTGACATGTGGCAAGACGCTCCTCGGGGCGCGTCTTGCTTGGGCCTCTCTCCTGGAGGCGCTCAGTCAGACCGAGTGCTGACATAAGGCAAGACGCTCCTCGGGGCGCGTCTTGCTGGGGCCTCTCTCCTGGAGGCGCTCAGTCAGACCCAGTGGTGACATGTGGCAAGACGCTCCTCGGGGCGCGTCTTGCTGGGGCCTCTCTCCTGGAGGCGCTCAGTCAGACCCAGTGCTTACATGTGGCAAGACGCTCCTCGGGGCGCGTCTTGCTTTGGCCTCTCTCCTGGAGGCGCTCAGTCAGACCCATTGTTGACATGTGGCAAGACGCTCCTCGGGGCGCGTCTTGCTTGGGCTTCTCTCCTGGAGGCCCTCAGTCAGACCCATTGTTGACATGTGGCAAGACGCTCCTCGGGGCGCGTCTTGCTGGGGCTTCTCTCCTGGAGGCGTTCAGTCAGACCGAGTGCTGACATGTGGCAAGACACTCCTCGGGACGCGTCTTGCTTGGGCTTCTCTCCTGGAGGCCCTCAGTCAGACTCATTGTTGACATGTGGCAAGACGCTCCTCGGGGCGCGTCTTGCTTGGGCCTCTCTCCTGGAGGCGCTCAGTCAGACCCAGTGGTGACATGTGGCAAGACGCTCCTCGGGGCGCGTCTTGCTTGGGCCTCTCTCCTGGAGACACTCAGTAAGAGCCAGTGTTGACACGTGACAAGACGCTCCTCGGGGCGCGTCTTGCTTGGGCTTCTCTCATGGAGGCCCTCAGTCAGACCCAGTGTTGATATGTGGCAAGACGCTCCTCGGGGCGCGTCTTTCTTGGGCCTCTCTCCTGGAGGCGCTCAGTCAGACCGAGTGCTGACATGTGGCAAGACGCTCCTCGGGGCGCGTCTTGCTTGGGCTTCTCTCATGGAGGCCCTCAGTCAGACCCATTGTTTATATGTGGCAAGACGCTCCTCGGGGCGAGTCTTGCTTGGGCCTCTCTCCTGGAGGTGCTCAGTCAGACCCAGTGTTGACATGGTGCAAGACGCTCCTCGGGGCGCGTCTTGCTTGGGCTTCTCTCTTGGAGGCCCTCAGTCAGACCCATTGTTGACATGTGGCAAGACGCTCCTCGGGGCGCATCTTGCTTGGGCCTCTCTCCTGGAGGCCCTCTGTCAGCCCCAGTGTTGACATGTGTCAAGACGCTCCTCGGGGTGCGTCTTGCTTGGGCCTCTCTCCTGGAGTCGCTCAGTCAGACCGAGTGCTGACATGTGGCAAGATGCTCCTCGGGGTGCGTCTTGCTTGGGCTTCTCTCATGGAGGCCCTCAGTCAGACCCATTGTTGATATGTGGCAAGACGCTCCTCGGGGCGAGTCTTGCTTGGGCCTCTCTCCTGGAGGTGCTCAGTCAGACCCAGTGTTGACATGGTGCAACACGCTCCTCGGGGCGCGTCTTGCTTGGGCTTCTCTCTTGGAGGCCCTCAGTCAGACCCATTGTTTACATGTGGCAAGACGCTCCTCGGGGCGCATCTTGCTTGGGCCTCTCTCCTGGAGGCCCTCTGTCAGCCCCAGTGTTGACATGTGTCAAGACGCTCCCCGGGGTGCGTCTTGCTTGGGCCTCTCTCCTGGAGTGGCTCAGTCAGACCGAGTGCTGACATGTGGCAAGACGCTCCCCGGGGCGCGTCTTGCTTGGGCTTCTCTCCTGGAGGCCCTCAGTCAGACCCATTGTTGACATGTGGCAAGACGCTCCGCGGGGCGCGTCTTGCTTGGGCCTCTCTCCTGGAGGCGCTCAGTCAGACCGAGTGCTGACATAAGGCAAGACGCTCCTCTGGGCGCGTCTTGCTGGGGCCTCTCTCCTGGAGGCGCTCAGTCAGACCCAGTGCTTACATGTGGCAAGACGCTCCTCGGGGCGTGTCTTGCTGGGGCTTCTCTCCTGGAGGCGTTCAGTCAGACCGAGTGCTGACATGTGGCAAGACGCTCCTCGGGGCGCGTCTTGCTTGGGCTTCTCTCCTGGAGGCGTTCAGTCAGACCGAGTGCTGACATGTGGTAAGACGCTCCTCGGGGCGCGTCTTGCTGGGGCTTCTCTCCTGGAGGCGCTCAGTCAGACCCAGTGCTTACATGTGGCAAGACGCTCCTCGGGGCGCGTCTTGCTTGGGCCTCTCTCCTGGAGGCGCTCAGTCAGACCCAGTGCTTACATGTGGCAAGACGCTCCTCGGGGCGCGTCTTGCTGGGGCTTCTCTCCTGGAGGCGCTCAGTCAGACCCAGTGCTTACATGTGGCAAGACGCTCCTCGGGGCGCGTCTTGCTGCGGCTTCTCTCCTGGAGGCGTTCAGTCAGACCGAGTGCTGACATGTGGCAAGACGCTCCTCGGGAAGCGTCTTGCTTGGGCTTCTCTCCTGGAGGCCCTCAGTCAGACCCATTGTTGACATGTGGCAAGACACTCCTCGGGGGGCGTCTTGCTTGGGCCTCTCTCCTGGAGGCGCTCAGTCAGACCCAGTGGTGACATGTGGCAAGACGCTCCTCGGGGCGCATCTTGCTTGGGCCTCTCTCCTGGAGGCGCTCAGTCAGACCCATTGTTGACATGTGGCAAGACTCTCCTCGGGGCACGTCTTGCTTGAGGCTTCTCTCCTGGAGGCCCTCAGTCAGACCCATTGTTGACATGTGGCAAGACGCTCCTCGGGGCGCGTCTTGCTTGGGCCTCTCTCCTGGAGGCGCTCAGTCAGACCGAGTGCTGACATAAGGCAAGACGCTCCTCGGGGCGCGTCTTGCTGGGGCCTCTCTCCTGGAGGCGCTCAGTCAGACCCAGTGCTTACATGTGGCAAGACGCTCCTCGGGGCGCGTCTTGCTTTGGCCTCTCTCCTGGAGACTCTCAGTCAGACCCAGTGATGACACGTGACAAGACGCTCCTCGGGGCGCGTCTTGCTTGGGCTTCTCTCATGGAGGCCCTCAGTCAGACCCATTGTTTATATGTGGCAAGACGCTCCTCGGGGCGCGTCTTGCTTGGGCCTCTCTCCTGGAGGCGCTCAGTCAGACCGAGTGCTGACATGTGGCAAGACGCTCCTTGGGGCGCGTCTTGCTTGGGCTTCTCTCCTGGAGGCCCTCAGTCAGACCCATTGTTTACATGTGGCAAGACGCTCCTCGGGGCGCATCTTGCTTGGGCCTCTCTCCTGGAGTTCCTCTGTCAGACCCAGTGTTGACATGTGTCAAGACGCTCCTCGGGGTGCGTCTTGCTTGGGCCTCTCTCCTGGAGGCGCTCAGTCAGACCGAGTGCTGACATGTGGCAAGACGCTCCTCGGGGCGCGTCTTGCTTGGGCTTCTCTCCTGGAGGCCCTCAGTCAGACCCATTGTTGACATGTGGCAAGACACTCCTCGGGACGCGTCTTGCTTGGGCTTCTCTCCTGGAGGCCCTCAGTCAGACTCATTGTTGACATGTGGCAAGACACTCCTCGGGACGCGTCTTGCTTGGGCCTCTCTCCTGGAGGCGCTCAGTCAGACCGAGTGCTGACATAAGGCAAGACGCTCCTCGGGGCGCGTCTTGCTGGTGCCTCTCTCCTGGAGGCGCTCAGTCAGACCCAGTGCTTACATGTGGCAAGACGCTCCTCGGGGCGCGTCTTGCTTGGGCCTCTCTCCTGGAGGCGCTCAGTCAGACCGAGTGGTGACATGTGGCAAGACGCTCCTCGGGGCGCGTCTTGCTTGGGCCTCTCTCCTGGAGACGCTCAGTCAGACCCAGTGTTGACACGTGACAAGACGCTCCTCGGGGCGCGTCTTGCTTGGGCTTCTCTCATGGAGGCCCTCAGTCAGACCCATTGTTGATATGTGGCAAGACGCTCCTCGGGGCGCGTCTTGCTTGGGCCTCTCTCCTGGAGGCCCTCAGTCAGACCCATTGTTGACATGTGGCAAGACGCTCCGCGGGGCGCGTCTTGCTTGGGCCTCTCTCCTGGAGGCGCTCAGTCAGACCGAGTGCTGACATAAGGCAAGACGCTCCTCGGGGCGCGTCTTGCTGGGGCCTCTCTCCTGGAGGCGCTCAGTCAGACCCAGTGCTTACATGTGGCAAGACGCTCCTCGGGGCGTGTCTTGCTGGGGCTTCTCTCCTGGAGGCGTTCAGTCAGACCGAGTGCTGACATGTGGCAAGACGCTCCTCGGGGCGCGTCTTGCTTGGGCTTCTCTCCTGGAGGCGTTCAGTCAGACCGAGTGCTGACATGTGGTAAGACGCTCCTCGGGGCGCGTCTTGCTGGGGCTTCTCTCCTGGAGGCGCTCAGTCAGACCCAGTGCTTACATGTGGCAAGACGCTCCTCGGGGCGCGTCTTGCTTGGGCCTCTCTCCTGGAGGCGCTCAGTCAGACCCAGTGCTTACATGTGGCAAGACGCTCCTCGGGGCGCGTCTTGCTGGGGCTTCTCTCCTGGAGGCGCTCAGTCAGACCCAGTGCTTACATGTGGCAAGACGCTCCTCGGGGCGCGTCTTGCTGGGGCTTCTCTCCTGGAGGCGTTCAGTCAGACCGAGTGCTGACATGTGGCAAGACGCTCCTCGGGAAGCGTCTTGCTTGGGCTTCTCTCCTGGAGGCCCTCAGTCAGACCCATTGTTGACATGTGGCAAGACACTCCTCGGGGCGCGTCTTGCTTGGGCCTCTCTCCTGGAGGCCCTCAGTCAGACCCATTGTTGATATGTGGCAAGACGCTCCTCGGGGCGCGTCTTGCTTGGGCCTCTCTCCTGGAGGCGCTCAGTCAGACCGAGTGCTGACATGTGGCAAGACGCTCCTCGGGGCGCGTCTTGCTTGGGCTTCTCTCATGGAGGCCCTCAGTCAGACCCATTGTTTATATGTGGCAAGACGCTCCTCGGGGCGAGTCTTGCTTGGGCCTCTCTCCTGGAGGTGCTCAGTCAGACCCAGTGTTGACATGGTGCAAGACGCTCCTCGGGGCGCGTCTTGCTTGGGCTTCTCTCTTGGAGGCCCTCAGTCAGACCCATTGTTGACATGTGGCAAGACGCTCCTCGGGGCGCATCTTGCTTGGGCCTCTCTCCTGGAGGCCCTCTGTCAGCCCCAGTGTTGACATGTGTCAAGACGCTCCTCGGGGTGCGTCTTGCTTGGGCCTCTCTCCTGGAGTCGCTCAGTCAGACCGAGTGCTGACATGTGGCAAGATGCTCCTCGGGGTGCGTCTTGCTTGGGCTTCTCTCATGGAGGCCCTCAGTCAGACCCATTGTTGATATGTGGCAAGACGCTCCTCGGGGCGAGTCTTGCTTGGGCCTCTCTCCTGGAGGTGCTCAGTCAGACCCAGTGTTGACATGGTGCAACACGCTCCTCGGGGCGCGTCTTGCTTGGGCTTCTCTCTTGGAGGCCCTCAGTCAGACCCATTGTTTACATGTGGCAAGACGCTCCTCGGGGCGCATCTTGCTTGGGCCTCTCTCCTGGAGGCCCTCTGTCAGCCCCAGTGTTGACATGTGTCAAGACGCTCCCCGGGGTGCGTCTTGCTTGGGCCTCTCTCCTGGAGTGGCTCAGTCAGACCGAGTGCTGACATGTGGCAAGACGCTCCTCGGGGCGCGTCTTGCTTGGGCTTCTCTCCTGGAGGCCCTCAGTCAGACCCATTGTTGACATGTGGCAAGACGCTCCGCGGGGCGCGTCTTGCTGGGGCTTCTCTCCTGGAGGCGTTCAGTCAGACCGAGTGCTGACATGTGGCAAGACGCTCCTCGGGGCGCGTCTTGCTTGGGCTTCTCTCCTGGAGGCGTTCAGTCAGACCGAGTGCTGACATGTGGTAAGACGCTCCTCGGGGCGCGTCTTGCTGGGGCTTCTCTCCTGGAGGCGCTCAGTCAGACCCAGTGCTTACATGTGGCAAGACGCTCCTCGGGGCGCGTCTTGCTTGGGCCTCTCTCCTGGAGGCGCTCAGTCAGACCCAGTGCTTACATGTGGCAAGACGCTCCTCGGGGCGCGTCTTGCTTTGGCGTCTCTCCTGGAGGCGCTCCGTCAGACCCATTGTTGACATGTGGCAAGACGCTCCTCGGGGCGCGTCTTGCTTGGGCTTCTCTCTTGGAGGCCCTCAGTCAGACCCATTGTTGACATGTGGCAAGACGCTCCTCGGGGCGCATCTTGCTTGGGCCTCTCTCCTGGAGGCCCTCTGTCAGCCCCAGTGTTGACATGTGTCAAGACGCTCCTCGGGGTGCGTCTTGCTTGGGCCTCTCTCCTGGAGTCGCTCAGTCAGACCGAGTGCTGACATGTGGCAAGATGCTCCTCGGGGTGCGTCTTGCTTGGGCTTCTCTCATGGAGGCCCTCAGTCAGACCCATTGTTGATATGTGGCAAGACGCTCCTCGGGGCGAGTCTTGCTTGGGCCTCTCTCCTGGAGGTGCTCAGTCAGACCCAGTGTTGACATGGTGCAACACGCTCCTCGGGGCGCGTCTTGCTTGGGCTTCTCTCTTGGAGGCCCTCAGTCAGACCCATTGTTTACATTTGGCAAGACGCTCCTCGGGGCGCATCTTGCTTGGGCCTCTCTCCTGGAGGCCCTCTGTCAGCCCCAGTGTTGACATGTGTCAAGACGCTCCCCGGGGTGCGTCTTGCTTGGGCCTCTCTCCTGGAGTGGCTCAGTCAGACCGAGTGCTGACATGTGGCAAGACGCTCCTCGGGGCGCGTCTTGCTTGGGCTTCTCTCCTGGAGGCCCTCAGTCAGACCAATTGTTGACATGTGGCAAGACGCTCCGCGGGGCGCGTCTTGCTGGGGCTTCTCTCCTGGAGGCGTTCAGTCAGACCGAGTGCTGACATGTGGCAAGACGCTCCTCGGGGCGCGTCTTGCTTGGGCTTCTCTCCTGGAGGCGTTCAGTCAGACTGAGTGCTGACATGTGGTAAGACGCTCCTCGGGGCGCGTCTTGCTGGGGCTTCTCTCCTGGAGGCGCTCAGTCAGACCCAGTGCTTACATGTGGCAAGACGCTCCTCGGGGCGCGTCTTGCTTGGGCCTCTCTCCTGGAGGCGCTCAGTCAGACCCAGTGCTTACATGTGGCAAGACGCTCCTCGGGGCGCGTCTTGCTGGGGCTTCTCTCCTGGAGGCGCTCAGTCAGACCCAGTGCTTACATGTGGCAAGACGCTCCTCGGGGCGCGTCTTGCTGGGGCTTCTCTCCTGGAGGCGTTCAGTCAGACCGAGTGCTGACATGTGGCAAGACGCTCCTCGGGAAGCGTCTTGCTTGGGCTTCTCTCCTGGAGGCCCTCAGTCAGACCCATTGTTGACATGTGGCAAGACACTCCTCGGGGCGCGTCTTGCTTGGGCCTCTCTCCTGGAGGCGCTCAGTCAGACCCAGTGGTGACATGTGGCAAGACGCTCCTCGGGGCGCATCTTGCTTGGGCCTCTCTCCTGGAGGCGCTCAGTCAGACCCATTGTTTACATGTGGCAAGACTCTCCTCGGGGCACGTCTTGCTTGAGGCTTCTCTCCTGGAGGCCCTCAGTCAGACCCATTGTTGACATGTGGCAAGACGCTCCTCGGGGCGCGTCTTGCTTGGGCCTCTCTCCTGGAGGCGCTCAGTCAGACCGAGTGCTGACATAAGGCAAGACGCTCCTCGGGGCGCGTCTTGCTGGGGCCTCTCTCCTGGAGGCGCTCAGTCAGACCCAGTGCTTACATGTGGCAAGACGCTCCTCGGGGCGCGTCTTGCTTTGGCCTCTCTCCTGGAGGCGCTCAGTCAGACCCATTGTTGACATGTGGCAAGACGCTCCTCGGGGCGCGTCTTGCTTGGGCTTCTCTCCTGGAGGCCCTCAGTCAGACCCATTGTTGACATGTGGCAAGACGCTCCTCGGGGCGCGTCTTGCTGGGGCTTCTCTCCTGGAGGCGTTCAGTCAGACCGAGTGCTGACATGTGGCAAGACACTCCTCGGGACGCGTCTTGCTTGGGCTTCTCTCCTGGAGGCCCTCAGTCAGACTCATTGTTGACATGTGGCAAGACGCTCCTCGGGGCGCGTCTTGCTTGGGCCTCTCTCCTGGAGGCGCTCAGTCAGACCCAGTGGTGACATGTGGCAAGACGCTCCTCGGGGCGCGTCTTGCTTGGGCCTCTCTCCTGGAGACACTCAGTCAGACCCAGTGTTGACACGTGACAAGACGCTCCTCGGGGCGCGTCTTGCTTGGGCTTCTCTCATGGAGGCCCTCAGTCAGACCCAGTGTTGATATGTGGCAAGACGCTCCTCGGGGCGCGTCTTTCTTGGGCCTCTCTCCTGGAGGCGCTCAGTCAGACCGAGTGCTGACATGTGGCAAGACGCTCCTCGGGGCGCGTCTTGCTTGGGCTTCTCTCATGGAGGCCCTCAATCAGACCCATTGTTTATATGTGGCAAGACGCTCCTCGGGGCGAGTCTTGCTTGGGCCTCTCTCCTGGAGGTGCTCAGTCAGACCCAGTGTTGACATGGTGCAAGACGCTCCTCGGGGCGCGTCTTGCTTGGGCTTCTCTCTTGGAGGCCCTCAGTCAGACCCATTGTTGACATGTGGCAAGACGCTCCTCGGGGCGCATCTTGCTTGGGCCTCTCTCCTGGAGGCCCTCTGTCAGCCCCAGTGTTGACATGTGTCAAGACGCTCCTCGGGGTGCGTCTTGCTTGGGCCTCTCTCCTGGAGTCGCTCAGTCAGACCGAGTGCTGACATGTGGCAAGATGCTCCTCGGGGTGCGTCTTGCTTGGGCTTCTCTCATGGAGGCCCTCAGTCAGACCCATTGTTGATATGTGGCAAGACGCTCCTCGGGGCGAGTCTTGCTTGGGCCTCTCTCCTGGAGGTGCTCAGTCAGACCCAGTGTTGACATGGTGCAACACGCTCCTCGGGGCGCGTCTTGCTTGGGCTTCTCTCTTGGAGGCCCTCAGTCAGACCCATTGTTTACATGTGGCAAGACGCTCCTCGGGGCGCATCTTGCTTGGGCCTCTCTCCTGGAGGCCCTCTGTCAGCCCCAGTGTTGACATGTGTCAAGACGCTCCCCGGGGTGCGTCTTGCTTGGGCCTCTCTCCTGGAGTGGCTCAGTCAGACCGAGTGCTGACATGTGGCAAGACGCTCCCCGGGGCGCGTCTTGCTTGGGCTTCTCTCCTGGAGGCCCTCAGTCAGACCCATTGTTGACATGTGGCAAGACGCTCCGCGGGGCGCGTCTTGCTTGGGCCTCTCTCCTGGAGGCGCTCAGTCAGACCGAGTGCTGACATAAGGCAAGACGCTCCTCGGGGCGCGTCTTGCTGGGGCCTCTCTCCTGGAGGCGCTCAGTCAGACCCAGTGCTTACATGTGGCAAGACGCTCCTCGGGGCGTGTCTTGCTGGGGCTTCTCTCCTGGAGGCGTTCAGTCAGACCGAGTGCTGACATGTGGCAAGACGCTCCTCGGGGCGCGTCTTGCTTGGGCTTCTCTCCTGGAGGCGTTCAGTCAGACCGAGTGCTGACATGTGGTAAGACGCTCCTCGGGGCGCGTCTTGCTGGGGCTTCTCTCCTGGAGGCGCTCAGTCAGACCCAGTGCTTACATGTGGCAAGACGCTCCTCGGGGCGCGTCTTGCTTGGGCCTCTCTCCTGGAGGCGCTCAGTCAGACCCAGTGCTTACATGTGGCAAGACGCTCCTCGGGGCGCGTCTTGCTGGGGCTTCTCTCCTGGAGGCGCTCAGTCAGACCCAGTGCTTACATGTGGCAAGACGCTCCTCGGGGCGCGTCTTGCTGCGGCTTCTCTCCTGGAGGCGTTCAGTCAGACCGAGTGCTGACATGTGGCAAGACGCTCCTCGGGAAGCGTCTTGCTTGGGCTTCTCTCCTGGAGGCCCTCAGTCAGACCCATTGTTGACATGTGGCAAGACACTCCTCGGGGCGCGTCTTGCTTGGGCCTCTCTCCTGGAGGCGCTCAGTCAGACCCAGTGGTGACATGTGGCAAGACGCTCCTCGGGGCGCATCTTGCTTGGGCCTCTCTCCTGGAGGCGCTCAGTCAGACCCATTGTTGACATGTGGCAAGACTCTCCTCGGGGCACGTCTTGCTTGAGGCTTCTCTCCTGGAGGCCCTCAGTCAGACCCATTGTTGACATGTGGCAAGACGCTCCTCGGGGCGCGTCTTGCTTGGGCCTCTCTCCTGGAGGCGCTCAGTCAGACCGAGTGCTGACATAAGGCAAGACGCTCCTCGGGGCGCGTCTTGCTGGGGCCTCTCTCCTGGAGGCGCTCAGTCAGACCCAGTGCTTACATGTGGCAAGACGCTCCTCGGGGCGCGTCTTGCTTTGGCCTCTCTCCTGGAGACTCTCAGTCAGACCCAGTGATGACACGTGACAAGACGCTCCTCGGGGCGCGTCTTGCTTGGGCTTCTCTCATGGAGGCCCTCAGTCAGACCCATTGTTTATATGTGGCAAGACGCTCCTCGGGGCGCGTCTTGCTTGGGCCTCTCTCCTGGAGGCGCTCAGTCAGACCGAGTGCTGACATGTGGCAAGACGCTCCTTGGGGCGCGTCTTGCTTGGGCTTCTCTCCTGGAGGCCCTCAGTCAGACCCATTGTTTACATGTGGCAAGACGCTCCTCGGGGCGCATCTTGCTTGGGCCTCTCTCCTGGAGTTCCTCTGTCAGACCCAGTGTTGACATGTGTCAAGACGCTCCTCGGGGTGCGTCTTGCTTGGGCCTCTCTCCTGGAGGCGCTCAGTCAGACCGAGTGCTGACATGTGGCAAGACGCTCCTCGGGGCGCGTCTTGCTTGGGCTTCTCTCCTGGAGGCCCTCAGTCAGACCCATTGTTGACATGTGGCAAGACACTCCTCGGGACGCGTCTTGCTTGGGCTTCTCTCCTGGAGGCCCTCAGTCAGACTCATTGTTGACATGTGGCAAGACACTCCTCGGGACGCGTCTTGCTTGGGCCTCTCTCCTGGAGGCGCTCAGTCAGACCGAGTGCTGACATAAGGCAAGACGCTCCTCGGGGCGCGTCTTGCTGGTGCCTCTCTCCTGGAGGCGCTCAGTCAGACCCAGTGCTTACATGTGGCAAGACGCTCCTCGGGGCGCGTCTTGCTTGGGCCTCTCTCCTGGAGGCGCTCAGTCAGACCGAGTGGTGACATGTGGCAAGACGCTCCTCGGGGCGCGTCTTGCTTGGGCCTCTCTCCTGGAGACGCTCAGTCAGACCCAGTGTTGACACGTGACAAGACGCTCCTCGGGGCGCGTCTTGCTTGGGCTTCTCTCATGGAGGCCCTCAGTCAGACCCATTGTTGATATGTGGCAAGACGCTCCTCGGGGCGCGTCTTGCTTGGGCCTCTCTCCTGGAGGCCCTCAGTCAGACCCATTGTTGACATGTGGCAAGACGCTCCGCGGGGCGCGTCTTGCTTGGGCCTCTCTCCTGGAGGCGCTCAGTCAGACCGAGTGCTGACATAAGGCAAGACGCTCCTCGGGGCGCGTCTTGCTGGGGCCTCTCTCCTGGAGGCGCTCAGTCAGACCCAGTGCTTACATGTGGCAAGACGCTCCTCGGGGCGTGTCTTGCTGGGGCTTCTCTCCTGGAGGCGTTCAGTCAGACCGAGTGCTGACATGTGGCAAGACGCTCCTCGGGGCGCGTCTTGCTTGGGCTTCTCTCCTGGAGGCGTTCAGTCAGACCGAGTGCTGACATGTGGTAAGACGCTCCTCGGGGCGCGTCTTGCTGGGGCTTCTCTCCTGGAGGCGCTCAGTCAGACCCAGTGCTTACATGTGGCAAGACGCTCCTCGGGGCGCGTCTTGCTTGGGCCTCTCTCCTGGAGGCGCTCAGTCAGACCCAGTGCTTACATGTGGCAAGACGCTCCTCGGGGCGCGTCTTGCTGGGGCTTCTCTCCTGGAGGCGTTCAGTCAGACCCAGTGCTTACATGTGGCAAGACGCTCCTCGGGGCGCGTCTTGCTGGGGCTTCTCTCCTGGAGGCGTTCAGTCAGACCGAGTGCTGACATGTGGCAAGACGCTCCTCGGGAAGCGTCTTGCTTGGGCTTCTCTCCTGGAGGCCCTCAGTCAGACCCATTGTTGACATGTGGCAAGACACTCCTCGGGGCGCGTCTTGCTTGGGCCTCTCTCCTGGAGGCGCTCAGTCAGACCCAGTGGTGACATGTGGCAAGACGCTCCTCAGGGCGCATCTTGCTTGGGCCTCTCTCCTGGAGGCGCTCAGTCAGACCCATTGTTGACATGTGGCAAGACTCTCCTCGGGGCACGTCTTGCTTGAGGCTTCTCTCCTGGAGGCCCTCAGTCAGACCCATTGTTGACATGTGTCAAGACGCTCCCCGGGGTGCGTCTTGCTTGGGCCTCTCTCCTGGAGTGGCTCAGTCAGACCGAGTGCTGACATGTGGCAAGACGCTCCCCGGGGCGCGTCTTGCTTGGGCTTCTCTCCTGGAGGCCCTCAGTCAGACCCATTGTTGACATGTGGCAAGACGCTCCGCGGGGCGCGTCTTGCTTGGGCCTCTCTCCTGGAGGCGCTCAGTCAGACCGAGTGCTGACATAAGGCAAGACGCTCCTCGGGGCGCGTCTTGCTGGGGCCTCTCTCCTGGAGGCGCTCAGTCAGACCCAGTGCTTACATGTGGCAAGACGCTCCTCGGGGCGTGTCTTGCTGGGGCTTCTCTCCTGGAGGCGTTCAGTCAGACCGAGTGCTGACATGTGGCAAGACGCTCCTCGGGGCGCGTCTTGCTTGGGCTTCTCTCCTGGAGGCGTTCAGTCAGACCGAGTGCTGACATGTGGTAAGACGCTCCTCGGGGCGCGTCTTGCTGGGGCTTCTCTCCTGGAGGCGCTCAGTCAGACCCAGTGCTTACATGTGGCAAGACGCTCCTCGGGGCGCGTCTTGCTTGGGCCTCTCTCCTGGAGGCGCTCAGTCAGACCCAGTGCTTACATGTGGCAAGACGCTCCTCGGGGCGCGTCTTGCTGGGGCTTCTCTCCTGGAGGCGCTCAGTCAGACCCAGTGCTTACATGTGGCAAGACGCTCCTCGGGGCGCGTCTTGCTGCGGCTTCTCTCCTGGAGGCGTTCAGTCAGACCGAGTGCTGACATGTGGCAAGACGCTCCTCGGGAAGCGTCTTGCTTGGGCTTCTCTCCTGGAGGCCCTCAGTCAGACCCATTGTTGACATGTGGCAAGACACTCCTCGGGGCGCGTCTTGCTTGGGCCTCTCTCCTGGAGGCGCTCAGTCAGACCCAGTGGTGACATGTGGCAAGACGCTCCTCGGGGCGCATCTTGCTTGGGCCTCTCTCCTGGAGGCGCTCAGTCAGACCCATTGTTGACATGTGGCAAGACTCTCCTCGGGGCACGTCTCTACTTGAGGCTTCTCTCCTGGAGGCCCTCAGTCAGACCCATTGTTGACATGTGGCAAGACGCTCCTCGGGGCGCGTCTTGCTTGGGCCTCTCTCCTGGAGGCGCTCAGTCAGACCGAGTGCTGACATAAGGCAAGACGCTCCTCGGGGCGCGTCTTGCTGGGGCCTCTCTCCTGGAGGCGCTCAGTCAGACCCAGTGCTTACATGTGGCAAGACGCTCCTCGGGGCGCGTCTTGCTTTGGCCTCTCTCCTGGAGACTCTCAGTCAGACCCAGTGATGACACGTGACAAGACGCTCCTCGGGGCGCGTCTTGCTTGGGCTTCTCTCATGGAGGCCCTCAGTCAGACCCATTGTTTATATGTGGCAAGACGCTCCTCGGGGCGCGTCTTGCTTGGGCCTCTCTCCTGGAGGCGCTCAGTCAGACCGAGTGCTGACATGTGGCAAGACGCTCCTTGGGGCGCGTCTTGCTTGGGCTTCTCTCCTGGAGGCCCTCAGTCAGACCCATTGTTTACATGTGGCAAGACGCTCCTCGGGGCGCATCTTGCTTGGGCCTCTCTCCTGGAGTTCCTCTGTCAGACCCAGTGTTGACATGTGTCAAGACGCTCCTCGGGGTGCGTCTTGCTTGGGCCTCTCTCCTGGAGGCGCTCAGTCAGACCGAGTGCTGACATGTGGCAAGACGCTCCTCGGGGCGCGTCTTGCTTGGGCTTCTCTCCTGGAGGCCCTCAGTCAGACCCATTGTTGACATGTGGCAAGACACTCCTCGGGACGCGTCTTGCTTGGGCTTCTCTCCTGGAGGCCCTCAGTCAGACTCATTGTTGACATGTGGCAAGACACTCCTCGGGACGCGTCTTGCTTGGGCCTCTCTCCTGGAGGCGCTCAGTCAGACCGAGTGCTGACATAAGGCAAGACGCTCCTCGGGGCGCGTCTTGCTGGTGCCTCTCTCCTGGAGGCGCTCAGTCAGACCCAGTGCTTACATGTGGCAAGACGCTCCTCGGGGCGCGTCTTGCTTGGGCCTCTCTCCTGGAGGCGCTCAGTCAGACCGAGTGGTGACATGTGGCAAGACGCTCCTCGGGGCGCGTCTTGCTTGGGCCTCTCTCCTGGAGACGCTCAGTCAGACCCAGTGTTGACACGTGACAAGACGCTCCTCGGGGCGCGTCTTGCTTGGGCTTCTCTCATGGAGGCCCTCAGTCAGACCCATTGTTGATATGTGGCAAGACGCTCCTCGGGGCGCGTCTTGCTTGGGCCTCTCTCCTGGAGGCCCTCAGTCAGACCCATTGTTGACATGTGGCAAGACGCTCCGCGGGGCGCGTCTTGCTTGGGCCTCTCTCCTGGAGGCGCTCAGTCAGACCGAGTGCTGACATAAGGCAAGACGCTCCTCGGGGCACGTCTTGCTGGGGCCTCTCTCCTGGAGGCGCTCAGTCAGACCCAGTGCTTACATGTGGCAAGACGCTCCTCGGGGCGTGTCTTGCTGGGGCTTCTCTCCTGGAGGCGTTCAGTCAGACCGAGTGCTGACATGTGGCAAGACGCTCCTCGGGGCGCGTCTTGCTTGGGCTTCTCTCCTGGAGGCGTTCAGTCAGACCGAGTGCTGACATGTGGTAAGACGCTCCTCGGGGCGCGTCTTGCTGGGGCTTCTCTCCTGGAGGCGCTCAGTCAGACCCAGTGCTTACATGTGGCAAGACGCTCCTCGGGGCGCGTCTTGCTTGGGCCTCTCTCCTGGAGGCGCTCAGTCAGACCCAGTGCTTACATGTGGCAAGACGCTCCTCGGGGCGCGTCTTGCTGGGGCTTCTCTCCTGGAGGCGCTCAGTCAGACCCAGTGCTTACATGTGGCAAGACGCTCCTCGGGGCGCGTCTTGCTGGGGCTTCTCTCCTGGAGGCGTTCAGTCAGACCGAGTGCTGACATGTGGCAAGACGCTCCTCGGGAAGCGTCTTGCTTGGGCTTCTCTCCTGGAGGCCCTCAGTCAGACCCATTGTTGACATGTGGCAAGACACTCCTCGGGGCGCGTCTTGCTTGGGCCTCTCTCCTGGAGGCGCTCAGTCAGACCCAGTGGTGACATGTGGCAAGACGCTCCTCGGGGCGCATCTTGCTTGGGCCTCTCTCCTGGAGGCGCTCAGTCAGACCCATTGTTGACATGTGGCAAGACTCTCCTCGGGGCACGTCTTGCTTGAGGCTTCTCTCCTGGAGGCCCTCAGTCAGACCCATTGTTGACATGTGGCAAGACGCTCCTCGGGGCGCGTCTTGCTTGGGCCTCTCTCCTGGAGGCGCTCAGTCAGACCGAGTGCTGACATAAGGCAAGACGCTCCTCGGGGCGCGTCTTGCTTGGGCTTCTCTCATGGAGGCCCTCAGTCAGACCCATTGTTTATAAGTGGCAAGACGCTCCTCGGGGCGCGTCTTGCTTGGGCCTCTCTCCTGGAGGCGCTCAGTCAGACCGAGTGCTGACATGTGGCAAGACGCTCCTTGGGGCGCGTCTTGCTTGGGCTTCTCTCCTGGAGTTCCTCTGTCAGCCCCAGTGTTGACATGTGTCAAGACGCTCCTCGGGGTGCGTCTTGCTTGGGCCTCTCTCCTGGAGGCGCTCAGTCAGACCGAGTGCTGACATGTGGCAAGACGCTCCTCGGGGCGCGTCTTGCTTGGGCTTCTCTCCTGGAGGCCCTCAGTCAGACCCATTGTTGACATGTGGCAAGACACTCCTCGGGACGCGTCTTGCTTGGGCTTCTCTCCTGGAGGCCCTCAGTCAGACTCATTGTTGACATGTGGCAAGACACTCCTCGGGACGCGTCTTGCTAGGGCCTCTCTCCTGGAGGCGCTCAGTCAGACCGAGTGCTGACATAAGGCAAGACGCTCCTCGGGCCGCGTCTTGCTGGGGACTCTCTCCTGGAGGCGCTCAGTCAGACCCAGTGCTTACATGTGGCAAGACGCTCCTCGGGGCGCGTCTTGCTTGGGCCTCTCTCCTGGAGGCGCTCAGTCAGACCGAGTGGTGACATGTGGCAAGACGCTCCTCGGGGCGCGTCTTGCTTGGGCCTCTCTCCTGGAGACGCTCAGTCAGACCCAGTGTTGACACGTGACAAGACGCTCCTCGGGGCGCGTCTTGCTTGGGCTTCTCTCATGGAGGCCCTCAGTCAGACCCATTGTTGATATGTGGCAAGACGCTCCTCGGGGCGCGTCTTGCTTGGGCCTCTCTCCTGGAGGCGCTCAGTCAGACCGAGTGCTGACATGTGGCAAGACGCTCCTCGGGGCGCGTCTTGCTTGGGCTTCTCTCATGGAGGCCCTCAGTCAGACCCATTGTTGATATGTGGCAAGACGCTCCTCGGGGCGAGTCTTGCTTGGGCTTCTCTCCTGGAGGTGCTCAGTCAGACCCAGTGTTGACATGGTGCAAGACGCTACTCGGGGCGCGTCTTGCTTGGGCTTCTCTCTTGGAGGCCCTCAGTCAGACCCATTGTTGACATGTGGCAAGACGCTCCTCGGGGTGCGTCTTGCTTGGGCCTCTCTCCTGGAGTCGCTCAGTCAGACCGAGTGCTGACATGTGGCAAGATGCTCCTCGGGGCGCGTCTTGCTTGGGCTTCTCTCATGGAGGCCCTCAGTCAGACTCATTGTTGACATGTGGCAAGACGCTCCTCGGGGCGAGTCTTGCTTGGGCCTCTCTCCTGGAGGTGCTCAGTCAGACCCAGTGTTGACATGGTGCAAGACGCTCCTCGGGGCGCGTCTTGCTTGAGCTTCTCTCTTGGAGGCCCTCAGTCAGACCCATTGTTTACATGTGGCAAGACGCTCCTCGGGGCGCATCTTGCTTGGGCCTCTCTCCTGGAGGCCCTCTGTCAGCCCCAGTGTTGACATGTGTCAAGACGCTCCCCGGGGTGCGTCTTGCTTGGGCCTCTCTCCTGGAGTCGCTCAGTCAGACCGAGTGCTGACATGTGGCAAGACGCTCCTCGGGGCGCATCTTGCTTGGGCTTCTCTCCTGGAGGCCCTCAGTCAGACCCATTGTTGACATGTGGCAAGACGCTCCGCGGGGCGCGTCTTGCTTGGGCCTCTCTCCTGGAGGCGCTCAGTCAGACCGAGTGCTGACATAAGGCAAGACGCTCCTCGGGGCGCGTCTTGCTGGGGCCTCTCTCCTGGAGGCGCTCAGTCAGACCCAGTGCTTACATGTGGCAAGACGCTCCTCGGGGCGTGTCTTGCTGGGGCTTCTCTCCTGGAGGCGTTCAGTCAGACCGAGTGCTGACATGTGGCAAGACGCTCCTCGGGGCGCGTCTTGCTTGGGCTTCTCTCCTGGAGGCGTTCAGTCAGACCGAGTGCTGACATGTGGTAAGACGCTCCTCGGGGTGCGTCTTGCTGGGGCTTCTCTCCTGGAGGCGCTCAGTCAGACCCTGTGCTTACATGTGGCAAGACGCTCCTCGGGGCGCGTCTTGCTTGGGCCTCTCTCCTGGAGGCGCTCAGTCAGACCCAGTGCTTACATGTGGCAAGATGCTCCTCGGGGCGCGTCTTGCTGGGGCTTCTCTCCTGGAGGCGCTCAGTCAGACCCAGTGCTTACATGTGGCAAGACGCTCCTCGGGGCGCGTCTTGCTGGGGCTTCTCTCCTGGAGGCGTTCAGTCAGACCGAGTGCTGACATGTGGCAAGACGCTCCTCGGGACGCGTCTTGCTTGGGCTTCTCTCCTGGAGGCCCTCAGTCAGACCCATTGTTGACATGTGGCAAGACGCTCCTCGGGGCGCGTCTTGCTTGGGCCTCTCTCCTGGAGGCGCTCAGTCAGACCCATTGTTGACATGTGGCAAGACGCTCCTCGGGGCGCGTCTTGCTTGGGCTTCTCTCCTGGAGGCCCTCAGTCAGACCCATTGTTGACATGTGGCAAGACGCTCCTCGGGGCGGGTCTTGCTTGGGCCTCTCTCCTGGAGGCGCTCAGTCAGACCGAGTGCTGACATAAGGCAAGACGCTCCTCGGGGCGCGTCTTGCTGGGGCCTCTCTCCTGGAGGCGCTCAGTCAGACCCAGTGCTTACATGTGGCAAGACGCTCCTCGGGGCGTGTCTTGCTTGGGCCTCTCTCCTGGAGACGCTCAGTCAGACCCAGTGTTGACACGTGACAAGACGCTCCTCGGGGCGCGTCTTGCTTGGGCTTCTCTCATGGAGGCCCTCAGTCAGACCCAGTGTTGACACGTGACAAGACGCTCCTCGGGGCGCGTCTTGCTTGGGCTTCTCTCATGGAGGCCCTCAGTCAGACCCATTGTTGACATGTGGCAAGACGCTCCTCGGGGCGCGTCTTGCTTGGGCCTCTCTCCTGGAGGCGCTCAGTCAGACCGAGTGCTGACATGTGGCAAGACGCTCCTCGGGGCGCGTCTTGCTTGGGCCTCTCTCCTGGAGGCGCTCAGTCAGACCGAGTGCTGACATGTGGCAAGACGCTCCTCGGGGCGCGTCTTGCTTGGGCTTCTCTCATGGAGGCCCTCAGTCAGACCCATTGTTGATATGTGGCAAGACGCTCCTCGGGGCGAGTCTTGCTTGGGCTTCTCTCCTGGAGGTGCTCAGTCAGACCCAGTGTTGACATGGTGCAAGACGCTACTCGGGGCGCGTCTTGCTTGGGCTTCTCTCTTGGAGGCCCTCAGTCAGACCCATTGTTGACATGTGGCAAGACGCTCCTCGGGGTGCGTCTTGCTTGGGCCTCTCTCCTGGAGTCGCTCAGTCAGACCGAGTGCTGACATGTGGCAAGATGCTCCTCGGGGCGCGTCTTGCTTGGGCTTCTCTCATGGAGGCCCTCAGTCAGACTCATTGTTGACATGTGGCAAGACGCTCCTCGGGGCGAGTCTTGCTTGGGCCTCTCTCCTGGAGGTGCTCAGTCAGACCCAGTGTTGACATGGTGCAAGACGCTCCTCGGGGCGCGTCTTGCTTGAGCTTCTCTCTTGGAGGCCCTCAGTCAGACCCATTGTTTACATGTGGCAAGACGCTCCTCGGGGCGCATCTTGCTTGGGCCTCTCTCCTGGAGGCCCTCTGTCAGCCCCAGTGTTGACATGTGTCAAGACGCTCCCCTTGGTGCGTCTTGCTTGGGCCTCTCTCCTGGAGTCGCTCAGTCAGACCGAGTGCTGACATGTGGCAAGACGCTCCTCGGGGCGCATCTTGCTTGGGCTTCTCTCCTGGAGGCCCTCAGTCAGACCCATTGTTGACATGTGGCAAGACGCTCCGCGGAGCGCGTCTTGCTTGGGCCTCTCTCCTGGAGGCGCTCAGTCAGACCGAGTGCTGACATAAGGCAAGACGCTCCTCGGGGCGCGTCTTGCTGGGGCCTCTCTCCTGGAGGCGCTCAGTCAGACCCAGTGCTTACATGTGGCAAGACGCTCCTCGGGGCGTGTCTTGCTGGGGCTTCTCTCCTGGAGGCGTTCAGTCAGACCGAGTGCTGACATGTGGCAAGACGCTCCTCGGGGCGCGTCTTGCTTGGGCTTCTCTCCTGGAGGCGTTCAGTCAGACCGAGTGCTGACATGTGGTAAGACGCTCCTCGGGGTGCGTCTTGCTGGGGCTTCTCTCCTGGAGGCGCTCAGTCAGACCCAGTGCTTACATGTGGCAAGACGCTCCTCGGGGCGCGTCTTGCTTGGGCCTCTCTCCTGGAGGCGCTCAGTCAGACCCAGTGCTTACATGTGGCAAGATGCTCCTCGGGGCGCGTCTTGCTGGGGCTTCTCTCCTGGAGGCGCTCAGTCAGACCCAGTGCTTACATGTGGCAAGACGCTCCTCGGGGCGCGTCTTGCTGGGGCTTCTCTCCTGGAGGCGTTCAGTCAGACCGAGTGCTGACATGTGGCAAGACGCTCCTCGGGACGCGTCTTGCTTGGGCTTCTCTCCTGGAGGCCCTCAGTGCGACCCATTGTTGACATGTGGCAAGACGCTCCTCGGGGCGCGTCTTGCTTGGGCCTCTCTCCTGGAGGCGCTCAGTCAGACCCAGTGGTGACATGTGGCAAGACGCTCCTCGGGGCGCGTCTTGCTTGGGCCTCTCTCCTGGAGGCGCTCAGTCAGACCCATTGTTGACATGTGGCAAGACGCTCCTCGGGGCGCGTCTTGCTTGGGCTTCTCTCCTGGAGGCCCTCAGTCAGACCCATTGTTGACATGTGGCAAGACGCTCCTCGGGGCGGGTCTTGCTTGGGCCTCTCTCCTGGAGGCGCTCAGTCAGACCGAGTGCTGACATAAGGCAAGACGCTCCTCGGGGCGCGTCTTGCTGGGGCCTCTCTCCTGGAGGCGCTCAGTCAGACCCAGTGCTTACATGTGGCAAGACGCTCCTCGGGGCGTGTCTTGCTTGGGCCTCTCTCCTGGAGACGCTCAGTCAGACCCAGTGTTGACACGTGACAAGACGCTCCTCGGGGCGCGTCTTGCTTGGGCTTCTCTCATGGAGGCCCTCAGTCAGACCCATTGTTGATATATGGCAAGACGCTCCTCGGGGCGCATCTTGCTTGGGCCTCTCTCCTGGAGTTCCTCTGTCAGCCCCAGTGTTGACATGTGTCAAGACGCTCCTCGGGGTGCGTCTTGCTTGGGCCTCTCTCCTGGAGGCGCTCAGTCAGACCGAGTGCTGACATGTGGCAAGACGCTCCTCGGGGCGCGTCTTGCTTGGGCTTCTCTCCTGGAGGCCCTCAGTCAGACCCATTGTTGACATGTGGCAAGACACTCCTCGGGACGCGTCTTGCTTGGGCTTCTCTCCTGGAGGCCCTCAGTCAGACTCATTGTTGACATGTGGCAAGACACTCCTCGGGACGCGTCTTGCTTGGGCCTCTCTCCTGGAGGCGCTCAGTCAGACCGAGTGCTGACATAAGGCAAGACGCTCCTCGGGGCGCGTCTTGCTGGGGCCTCTCTCCTGGAGGCGCTCAGTCAGACCCAGTGCTTACATGTGGCAAGACGCTCCTCAGGGCGCGTCTTGCTGGGGCTTCTCTCCTGGAGGCGTTCAGTCAGACCGAGTGCTGACATGTGGCAAGACACTCCTCGGGAAGCGTCTTGCTTGGGCTTCTCTCCTGGAGGCCCTCAGTCAGACTCATTGTTGACATGTGGCAAGACGCTCCTCGGGGCGCGTCTTGCTTGGGCCTCTCTCCTGGAGGCGCTCAGTCAGACCCAGTGGTGACATGTGGCAAGACGCTCCTCGGGGCGCGTCTTGCTTGGGCCTCTCTCCTGGAGACGCTCAGTCAGACCCAGTGTTGACACGTGACAAGACGCTCCTCGGGGCGCGTCTTGCTTGGGCTTCTCTCATGGAGGCCCTCAGTCAGACCCATTGTTGACATGTGGCAAGACGCTCCTCGGGGCGCGTCTTGCTTGGGCCTCTCTCCTGGAGGCGCTCAGTCAGACCGAGTGCTGACATGTGGCAAGACGCTCCTCGGGGCGCGTCTTGCTTGGGCTTCTCTCATGGAGGCCCTCAGTCAGACCCATTGTTGATATGTGGCAAGACGCTCCTCGGGGCGCGTCTTGCTTGGGCTTCTCTCTTGGAGGCCCTCAGTCAGACCCATTGTTGACATGTGGCAAGACGCTCCTCGGGGCGCGTCTTGCTTGGGCCTCTCTCCTGGAGGCCCTCTGTCAGCCCCAGTGTTGACATGTGTCAAGACGCTCCTCGGGGTGCGTCTTGCTTGGGCCTCTCTCCTGGAGTCGCTCAGTCAGACCGAGTGCTGACATGTGGCAAGATGCTCCTCGGGGCGCGTCTTGCTTGGGCTTCTCTCATGGAGGCCCTCAGTCAGACCCATTGTTGATATGTGGCAAGACGCTCCTCGGGGCGAGTCTTGCTTGGGCCTCTCTCCTGGAGGCGCTCAGTCAGACCCAGTGTTGACATGGTGCAAGACGCTCCTCGGGGCGCGTCTTGCTTGGGCTTCTCTCTTGGAGGCCCTCAGTCAGACCCATTGTTTACATGTGGCAAGACGCTCCTCGGGGCGCATCTTAATTGGGCCTCTCTCCTGGAGGCCCTCTGTCAGCCCCAGTGTTGACATGTGTCAAGACGCTCCCCGGGGTGCGTCTTGCTTGGGCCTCTCTCCTGGAGTCGCTCAGTCAGACCGAGTACTGACATGTGGCAAGACGCTCCTCGGGGCGCGTCTTGCTTGGGCTTCTCTCCTGGAGGCCCTCAGTCAGACCCATTGTTGACATGTGGCAAGACGCTCCGCGGGGCGCGTCTTGCTTGGGCCTCTCTCCTGGAGGCGCTCAGTCAGACCGAGTGCTGACATAAGGCAAGACGCTCCTCGGGGCGCGTCTTGCTGGGGCCTCTCTCCTGGAGGCGCTCAGTCAGACCCAGTGCTTACATGTGGCAAGACGCTCCTCGGGGCGTGTCTTGCTGGTAATTCTCTCCTGGAGGCGTTCAGTCAGACCGAGTGCTGACATGTGGCAAGACGCTCCTCGGGGCGCGTCTTGCTTGGGCCTCTCTCCTGGAGACGCTCAGTCAGACCCAGTGTTGACACGTGACAAGACGCTCCTCGGGGCGCGTCTTGCTTGGGCTTCTCTCATGGAGGCCCTCAGTCAGACCCATTGTTGACATGTGGCAAGACGCTCCTCGGGGCGCGTCTTGCTTGGGCCTCTCTCCTGGAGGCGCTCAGTCAGACCGAGTGCTGACATGTGGCAAGACGCTCCTCGGGGCGCGTCTTGCTTGGGCTTCTCTCATGGAGGCCCTCAGTCAGACCCATTGTTGATATGTGGCAAGACGCTCCTCGGGGCGCGTCTTGCTTGGGCTTCTCTCTTGGAGGCCCTCAGTCAGACCCATTGTTGACATGTGGCAAGACGCTCCTCGGGGCGCGTCTTGCTTGGGCCTCTCTCCTGGAGGCCCTCTGTCAGCCCCAGTGTTGACATGTGTCAAGACGCTCCTCGGGGTGCGTCTTGCTTGGGCCTCTCTCCTGGAGTCGCTCAGTCAGACCGAGTGCTGACATGTGGCAAGATGCTCCTCGGGGCGCGTCTTGCTTGGGCTTCTCTCATGGAGGCCCTCAGTCAGACCCATTGTTGATATGTGGCAAGACGCTCCTCGGGGCGAGTCTTGCTTGGGCCTCTCTCCTGGAGGCGCTCAGTCAGACCCAGTGTTGACATGGTGCAAGACGCTCCTCGGGGCGCGTCTTGCTTGGGCTTCTCTCTTGGAGGCCCTCAGTCAGACCCATTGTTTACATGTGGCAAGACGCTCCTCGGGGCGCATCTTAATTGGGCCTCTCTCCTGGAGGCCCTCTGTCAGCCCCAGTGTTGACATGTGTCAAGACGCTCCCCGGGGTGCGTCTTGCTTGGGCCTCTCTCCTGGAGTCGCTCAGTCAGACCGAGTACTGACATGTGGCAAGACGCTCCTCGGGGCGCGTCTTGCTTGGGCTTCTCTCCTGGAGGCCCTCAGTCAGACCCATTGTTGACATGTGGCAAGACGCTCCGCGGGGCGCGTCTTGCTTGGGCCTCTCTCCTGGAGGCGCTCAGTCAGACCGAGTGCTGACATAAGGCAAGACGCTCCTCGGGGCGCGTCTTGCTGGGGCCTCTCTCCTGGAGGCGCTCAGTCAGACCCAGTGCTTACATGTGGCAAGACGCTCCTCGGGGCGTGTCTTGCTGGTAATTCTCTCCTGGAGGCGTTCAGTCAGACCGAGTGCTGACATGTGGCAAGACGCTCCTCGGGGCGCGTCTTGCTTGGGCCTCTCTCCTGGAGGCGCTCAGTCAGACCCAGTGCTGACATGTGGCAAGACGCTCCTCGGGGCACGTCTTGCTTGGGCCTCTCTCCTGGAGACGCTCAGTCAGACCCAGTGTTGACACGTGGCAAGACGCTCCTCGGGGCGCGTCTTACTTGGGCCTCTCTCCTGGAGGCGCTCAGTCAGACCCAGTGGTGACATGTGGCAAGACGCTCCTCGGGGCGCGTCTTGCTTGGGCTTCTCTCATGGAGGCCCTCAGTCAGACCCATTGTTTACATGTGGCAAGACGCTCCTTTGGGCGCATCTTGCTTGGGCTTCTCTCCTGGAGGCCCTCAGTCAGACCCATTGTTGACATGTGGCAAGACGCTCCTCGGGGCGCGTCTTGCTTGGGCCTCTCTCCTGGAGGCGCTCAGTCAGACCGAGTGCTGACATAAGGCAAGACGCTCCTCGGGGCGCGTCTTGCTGGGGCCTCTCTCCTGGAGGCGCTCAGTCAGACCCAGTGCTTACATGTGGCAAGACGCTCCTCGGGGCGCGTCTTGCTGGGGCTTCTCTCCTGGAGGCGTTCAGTCAGACCGAGTGCTGACATGTGGCAAGACACTCCTCGGGACGCGTCTTGCTTGGGCTTCTCTCCTGGAGGCCCTCAGTCAGACTCATTGTTGACATGTGGCAAGACGCTCCTCGGGGCGCGTCTTGCTTGGCCCTCTCTCCTGGAGGCGCTCAGTCTGACCCAGTGGTGACATGTGGCAAGACGCTCCTCGGGGCGCGTCTTGCTTGGGCCTCTCTCCTGGAGGCGCTCAGTCAGACCCAGTGGTGACATGTGACAAGACGCTCCTCGGGGCGCGTCTTGCTTGGGCTTCTCTCATGGAGGCCCTCAGTAAGACTCATTGTTGACATGTGGCAAGATGCTCCTCGGGGCGCGTCTTGCTTGGGGCCTCTCTCCTGGAGGCGCACAGTCAGACAGAGTGCTGACATGTGGCCAGACGCTCCTCGGGGCGCGTCTTGCTGGGGCCTCTCTCCTGGAGGCGCTCTGTCAGACCGAGTGCTGACATGTGGCAAGACGCTCCTCGGGGCGCGTCTTGCTTGGGCTTCTCTCCTGGAGGCCCTCAGTCAGACCCATTGTTGACATTTGGCAAGACACTTCTCGGGACGCGTCTTGCTTGGGCTTCTCTCCTGGAGGCCCTCAGTCAGACTCATTGTTGACATGTGGCCAGACGCTCCTCGGGGCGCGTCTTGCTGGGGCTTCTCTCCTGGAGGCCCTCTGTCAGCCCCAGTGTTGACATGTGTCAAGACGCTCCTCGGGGCGAGTCTTGCTTGAGCCTCTCTCCTGGAGGTGCTCAGTCAGACCCAGTGTTGACATGTTGCAAGACGCTCTTCGGGGCACATCTTGCTTGGGCCTCTCTCCTGGAGGCGCTCAGTCAGACCGAGTGCTGACATAAGGCAAGACGCTCCTCGGTGCGCGTCTTGCTGGGGCCTCTCTCCTGGAGGCGCTCAGTCAGACACAGTGCTTACATGTGGCAAGACGCACCTCGGGGTGCGTCTTGCTGGGGCTTCTCTCCTGGAGGCGTTCAGTCAGACCGAGTGCTGACATGTGGCAAGGAGCTCCTCGGGGCGCGTCTTGCTTGGGCTTCTCTCCTGGAGGCGTTCAGTCAGACCGAGTGCTGACATGTGGTAAGACGCTCCTCGGGGCGCGTCTTGCTGGGGCTTCTCTCCTGGAGGCGCTCAGTCAGACCCAGTGGTGACATGTGACAAGACGCTCCTCGGGGCGCGTCTTGCTTGGGCTTCTCTCATGGAGGCCCTCAATCAGATCCATTGTTGATATGTGGCAAGACGCTCCTCGGGGCGCGTCTTGCTTGGGCCTCTCTCCTGGAGGAGCTCAGTCAGACCGAGTGCTGACATGTGGCAAGACGCTCCTCGGGGCGCGTCTTGTTGGGGCTTCTCTCCTGGAGGCGTTCAGTCAGACCGAGTGCTGACATGTGGCAAGACGCTCCTCGGGGCGCGTCTTGCTTGGGCTTCTCTCCTGGAGGCCCTCAGTCAGACTCATTGTTGACATGTGGCAAGATGCTCCTCGGGGCGCGTCTTGATTGGGGCCTCTCTCCTGGAGGTGCACAGTCAGACAGAGTGCTGACATGTGGCCAGACGCTCCTCGGGGCACGTCTTGCTGGGGCCTCTCTCCTGGAGGCGCTCAGTCAGACCGAGTGCTGACATGTGGCAAGACGCTCCTCGGGGCGCGTCTTGCTTGGGCTTCTCTCCTGGAGGCCCTCAGTCAAACCCATTGTTTACATGTGGCAAGATGCTCCTCGGGGCGCATCTTGCTTGGGCCTCTCTCCTGGAGGCCCTCTGTCAGCCCCAGTGTTGACATGAGTCAAGACGCTCCTCGGGGCGAGTCTTGCTTGGGCCTCTCTCCTGAAGGTGCTCAGTCAGACCCAGTGTTGACATGGTGCAAGAAGCTCCTCGGGGCGCGTCTTGCTTGGGCTTCTCTCTTGGAGGCCCTCAGTCAGACCCATTGTTGACATGTGGCAAGACGCTCCTCGGGGCGCGTCTTGCTTGGGCCTCTCTCCTGGAGGCGCTCAGTCAGACCGAGTGCTGACATAAGGCAAGACGCTCCTCGGGGCGCGTCTTGCTGGGGCCTCTCTCCTGGAGGCGCTCAGTCAGACCCAGTGCTTACATGTGGCAAGACGCTCCTCGGGGTGTGTCTTGCTGGGGCTTCTCTCCTGGAGGCGTTCAGTCAGACCGAGTGCTGCCATGTGGCAAGGAGCTCCTCGGGGCGCGTCTTGCTTGGGCTTCTCTCCTGGAGGCGTTCAGTCAGACCGAGTGCTGAAATGTGGTAAGACGCTCCTCGGGGCGCATCTTGCTGGGGTTTCTCTCCTGGAGGCGCTCAGTCAGACCCAGTGCTTACATGTGGCAAGACGCTCCTCGGGGCGCGTCTTGCTTGGGCCTCTCTCCTGGAGGCGCTCAGTCAGACCCAGTGCTTACATGTGGCAAGACGCTCCTCGGGGCGCGTCTTGCTTGGGCTTCTCTCCTGGAGGCGTTCAGTCAGACCGAGTGCTGACATGTGGTAAGACGCTCCTCGGAGCGCGTCTTGCTGGGGCTTCTCTCCTGGAGGCGCTCAGTCAGACCCAGTGGTGACATGTGACAAGACGCTCCTCGGGGCGCGTCTTGCTTGGGCTTCTCTCATGGAGGCCCTCAGTCAGATCCATTGTTGATATGTGGCAAGACGCTCCTCGGGGCGCGTCTTGCTTGGGCCTCTCTCCTGGAGGAGCTCAGTCAGACCGAGTGCTGACATGTGGCAAGACGCTCCTCGGGGCGCGTCTTGCTGGGGCTTCTCTCCTGGAGGCGTTCAGTCAGACCGAGTGCTGACATGTGGCAAGACGCTCCTCGGGGCGCGTCTTGCTTGGGCTTCTCTCCTGGAGGCCCTCAGTCAGACTCATTGTTGACATGTGGCAAGATGCTCCTCGGGGCGCGTCTTGATTGGGGCCTCTCTCCTGGAGGTGCACAGTCAGACAGAGTGCTGACATGTGGCCAGACGCTCCTCGGGGCACGTCTTGCTGGGGCCTCTCTCCTGGAGGCGCTCAGTCAGACCGAGTGCTGACATGTGGCAAGACGCTCCTCGGGGCGCGTCTTGCTTGGGCTTCTCTCCTGGAGGCCCTCAGTCAAACCCATTGTTTACATGTGGCAAGACGCTCCTCGGGGCGCATCTTGCTTGGGCCTCTCTCCTGGAGGCCCTCTGTCAGCCCCAGTGTTGACATGAGTCAAGACGCTCCTCGGGGCGAGTCTTGCTTGGGCCTCTCTCCTGGAGGTGCTCAGTCAGACCCAGTGTTGACATGGTGCAAGAAGCTCCTCGGGGCGCGTCTTGCTTGGGCTTCTCTCTTGGAGGCCCTCAGTCAGACCCATTGTTGACATGTGGCAAGACGCTCCTCGGGGCGCGTCTTGCTTGGGCCTCTCTCCTGGAGGCGCTCAGTCAGACCGAGTGCTGACATAAGGCAAGACGCTCCTCGGGGCGCGTCTTGCTGGGGCCTCTCTCCTGGAGGCGCTCAGTCAGACCCAGTGCTTACATGTGGCAAGACGCTCCTCGGGGTGTGTCTTGCTGGGGCTTCTCTCCTGGAGGCGTTCAGTCAGACCGAGTGCTGCCATGTGGCAAGGAGCTCCTCGGGGCGCGTCTTGCTTGGGCTTCTCTCCTGGAGGCGTTCAGTCAGACCGAGTGCTGAAATGTGGTAAGACGCTCCTCGGGGCGCATCTTGCTGGGGTTTCTCTCCTGGAGGCGCTCAGTCAGACCCAGTGCTTACATGTGGCAAGATGCTCCTCGGGGCGCGTCTTGCTTGGGCCTCTCTCCTGGAGGCGCTCAGTCAGACCCAGTGGTGACATGTGGCAAGACGCTCCTCGGGGCGCGTCTTGCTTGGGCCTCTCTCCTGGAGACGCTCAGTCAGACCCAGTGTTGACACGTGGCAAGACGCTCCTCGGGGCGCGTCTTGCTTGGGGCCTCTCTCCTGGAGGCGCACAGTCAGACAGAGTGCTGACATGTGGCCAGACGCTCCTCGGGGCGCGTCTTGCTGGGGCTTCTCTCCTGGAGGCGCTCAGTCAGACCCAGTGTTGACATGTGACAAGACGCTCCTCGGGGCGCGTCTTGCTGGGTCTTCTCTCCTGGAGGCGTTCAGTCAGACCGAGTGCTGACATGTGGCAAGACGCTCCTCGGGGCGCATCTTGCTTGGGCTTCTCTCCTGGAGGCCCTCAGTCAGACTCATTGTTGACATGTGGCAAGACGCTCCTCGGGGCGCGTCTTGCTTGGGCCTCTCTCCTGGAGGCGCACAGACAGACAGAGTGCTGACATGTGGCAAGACGCTCCTCGGGGCGCGTCTTGCTTGGGCTTCTCTCCTGGAGGCCCTAAGTTCAGACCCATTGTTGACATGTGGCAAGACGCTCCTCGGGGCGCGTCTTGCTTGGGCCTCTCTCCTGGAGGCGCTCAGTCAGACAAAGTGCTGACATGCAGCAAGAGGCTCCTCAGGGCGCGTCTTGCTTGGGCTTCTCTCCTGGAGGCCCTCAGTCAGACCCATTGTTGACATGTGGCAAGATGCTCCTCGGGGCGCGTCTTGCTTGGGCTTCTCTCATGGAGGCCCTCAGTCAGACCCATTGTTGATATGTGGCAAGACGCTCCTCGGGGCGAGTCTTGCTTGGGCCTCTCTCCTGGAGGTGCTCAGTCAGACCCAGTGTTGACATGGTGCAAGACGCTCCTCGGGGCGCGTCTTGCTTGGGCTTCTCTCTTGGAGGCCCTCAGTCAGACCCATTGTTTACATGTGGCAAGACGCTCCTCGGGGCGCATCTTGCTTGGGCCTCTCTCCTGGAGGCCCTCTGTCAGCCCCAGTGTTGACATGTGTCAAGACGCTCCCCGGGGTGCGTCTTGCTTGGGCCTCTCTCCTGGAGTCGCTCAGTCAGACCGAGTGCTGACATGTGGCAAGACGCTCCTCGGGGCGCGTCTTGCTTGGGCTTCTCTCCTGGAGGCCCTCAGTCAGACCCATTGTTGACATGTGGCAAGACGCTCCGCGGGGCGCGTCTTGCTTGGGCCTCTCTCCTGGAGGCGCTCAGTCAGACCGAGTGCTGACATAAGGCAAGACGCTCCTCGGGGCGCGTCTTGCTGGGGCCTCTCTCCTGGAGGCGCTCAGTCAGACCCAGTGCTTACATGTGGCAAGACGCTCCTCGGGGCGTGTCTTGCTGGGGCTTCTCTCCTGGAGGCGTTCAGTCAGACCGAGTGCTGACATGTGGTAAGACGCTCCTCGGGGCGCGTCTTGCTGGGGCTTCTCTCCTGGAGGCGCTCAGTCTGACCCAGTGCTTACATGTGGCAAGACGCTCCTCGGGGCGCGTCTTGCTTGGGCCTCTCTCCTGGAGGCGCTCAGTCAGACCCAGTGCTGACATGTGGCAAGACGCTCCTCGGGGCGCGTCTTGCTTGGGCCTCTCTCCTGGAGACGCTCAGTCAGACCCAGTGTTGACACGTGGCAAGACGCTCCTCGGGGCGCGTCTTGCTTGGGCCTCTCTCCTGGAGGAGCTCAGTCAGACCCAGTGGTGACATGTGGCAAGACGCTCCTCGGGGCGCGTCTTGCTTGGGCCTCTCTCCTGGAGGCGCTCAGTCAGACCGAGTGCTGACATGTGGCAAGACGCTCCTCGGGGCGCGTCTTGCTTGGGCTTCTCTCCTGGAGGCCCTCAGTCAGACCCATTGTTTACATGTGGCAAGACGCTCCTTTGGGCGCATCTTGCTTGGGCTTCTCTCCTGGAGGCCCTCAGTCAGACCCATTGTTGACATGTGGCAAGACGCTCCTCGGGGCGCGTCTTGCTGGGGCTTCTCTTCTGGAGGCGTTCAGTCAGACCGAGTGCTGACATGTGGCAAGACGCTCCTCGGGACGCGTCTTGCTTGGGCTTCTCTCCTGGAGGCCCTCAGTCAGACTCATTGTTGACATGTGGCAAGACGATCCTCGGGGCGCGTCTTGCTTGGGCCTCTCTCCTGGAGGCGCTCAGTCAGACCCAGTGGTGACATGTGGCAAGACGCTCCTCGGGGCGCGTCTTGCTTGGGGCCTCTCTCCTGGAGGCGCACAGTCAGACAGAGTGATGACATGTGGCCAGACGCTCCTCGGGGCGCGTCTTGCTGGGGCCTCTCTCCTGGAGGCGCTCAGTCAGACCGAGTGCTGACATAAGGCAAGACGCTCCTCGGGGCGCGTCTTGCTTGGGCTTCTCTCCTGGAGGCCCTCAGTCAGACCCATTGTTTACATGTGGCAAGACGCTCCTCGGGGCGCATCTTGCTTGGGCCTCTCTCCTGGAGGCCCTCGGTCAGCCCCAGTGTTGACATGTGTCAAGACGCTCCTCGGGGCGAGTCTTGCTTGGGCCTCTCTCCTGGAGGTGGTCAGTCAGACCCAGTGCTGACATGTGGCAAGGAGCTCCTCGGGGCGCGTCTTGCTTAGGCTTCTCTCTTGGAGGCGTTCAGTCAGACCCATTGTTGACATGTGGTAAGACGCTCCTCGGGGCGCGTCTTGCTTGGGCTTCTCTCACGGAGGCCCCCAGTCAGACCCATTGTTGATATGTGGCAAGACGCTCCTCGGGGCGAGTCTTGCTTGGGCCTCTCTCCTGGAGGCGCTCAGTCAGACCGAGTGCTGACATAAGGCAAGACGCTCCTCGGGGCGCGTCTTGCTGGGGCCTCTCTCCTGGAGGCGCTCAGTCAGACCCAGTGCTTACATGTGGCAAGACGCTCCTCGGGGCGTGTCTTGCTTGGGCCTCTCTCCTGGAGACGCTCAGTCAGACCCAGTGTTGACACGTGACAAGACGCTCCTCGGGGCGCGTCTTGCTTGGAATTCTCTCATGGAGGCCCTCAGTCAGACCCATTGTTGATATATGGCAAGACGCTCCTCGGGGCGCATCTTGCTTGGGCCTCTCTCCTGGAGTTCCTCTGTCAGCCCCAGTGTTGACATGTGTCAAGACGCTCCTCGGGGTGCGTCTTGCTTGGGCCTCTCTCCTGGAGGCGCTCAGTCAGACCGAGTGCTGACATGTGGCAAGACGCTCCTCGGGGCGCGTCTTGCTTGGGCTTCTCTCCTGGAGGCCCTCAGTCAGACCCATTGTTGACATGTGGCAAGACACTCCTCGGGACGCGTCTTGCTTGGGCTTCTCTCCTGGAGGCCCTCAGTCAGACTCATTGTTGACATGTGGCAAGAACCTCCTCGGGACGCGTCTTGCTTGGGCCTCTCTCCTGGAGGCGCTCAGTCAGACCGAGTGCTGACATAAGGCAAGACGCTCCTCGGGGCGCGTCTTGCTGGGGCCTCTCTCCTGGAGGCGCTCAGTCAGACCCAGTGCTTACATGTGGCAAGACGCTCCTCAGGGCGCGTCTTGCTGGGGCTTCTCTCCTGGAGGCGTTCAGTCAGACCGAGTGCTGACATGTGGCAAGACACTCCTCGGGACGCGTCTTGCTTGGGCTTCTCTCCTGGAGGCCCTCAGTCAGACTCATTGTTGACATGTGGCAAGACGCTCCTCGGGGCGCGTCTTGCTTGGGCCTCTCTCCTGGAGGCGCTCAGTCAGACCCAGTGGTGACATGTGGCAAGACGCTCCTCGGGGCGCGTCTTGCTTGGGCCACTCTCCTGGAGACGCTCAGTCAGACCCAGTGTTGACACGTGACAAGACGCTCCTCGGGGCGCGTCTTGCTTGGGCTTCTCTCATGGAGGCCCTCAGTCAGACCCATTGTTGACATGTGGCAAGACGCTCCTCGGGGCGCGTCTTGCTTGGGCCTCTCTCCTGGAGGCGCTCAGTCAGACCGAGTGCTGACATGTGGCAAGACGCTCCTCGGGGCGCGTCTTGCTTGGGCTTCTCTCATGGAGGCCCTCAGTCAGACCCATTGTTGATATGTGGCAAGACGCTCCTCGGGGCGCGTCTTGCTTGGGCTTCTCTCTTGGAGGCCCTCAGTCAGACCCATTGTTGACATGTGGCAAGACGCTCCTCGGGGCGCGTCTTGCTTGGGCCTCTCTCCTGGAGGCCCTCTGTCAGCCCCAGTGTTGACATGTGTCAAGACGCTCCTCGGGGTGCGTCTTGCTTGGGCCTCTCTCCTGGAGTCGCTCAGTCAGACCGAGTGCTGACATGTGGCAAGATGCTCCTCGGGGCGCGTCTTGCTTGGGCTTCTCTCATGGAGGCCCTCAGTCAGACCCATTGTTGATATGTGGCAAGACGCTCCTCGGGGCGAGTCTTGCTTGGGCCTCTCTCCTGGAGGCGCTCAGTCAGACCCAGTGTTGACATGGTGCAAGACGCTCCTCGGGGCGCGTCTTGCTTGGGCTTCTCTCTTGGAGGCCCTCAGTCAGACCCATTGTTTACATGTGGCAAGACGCTCCTCGGGGAGCATCTTAATTGGGCCTCTCTCCTGGAGGCCCTCTGTCAGCCCCAGTGTTGACATGTGTCAAGACGCTCCCCGGGGTGCGTCTTGCTTGGGCCTCTCTCCTGGAGTCGCTCAGTCAGACCGAGTACTGACATGTGGCAAGACGCTCCTCGGGGCGCGTCTTGCTTGGGCTTCTCTCCTGGAGGCCCTCAGTCAGACCCATTGTTGACATGTGGCAAGACGCTCCGCGGGGCGCGTCTTGCTTGGGCCTCTCTCCTGGAGGCGCTCAGTCAGACCGAGTGCTGACATAAGGCAAGACGCTCCTCGGGGCGCGTCTTGCTGGGGCCTCTCTCCTGGAGGCGCTCAGTCAGACCCAGTGCTTACATGTGGCAAGACGCTCCTCGGGGCGTGTCTTGCTGGTAATTCTCTCCTGGAGGCGTTCAGTCAGACCGAGTGCTGACATGTGGCAAGACGCTCCTCGGGGCGCGTCTTGCTTGGGCCTCTCTCCTGGAGGCGCTCAGTCAGACCCAGTGCTGACATGTGGCAAGACGCTCCTCGGGGCACGTCTTGCTTGGGCCTCTCTCCTGGAGACGCTCAGTCAGACCCAGTGTTGACACGTGGCAAGACGCTCCTCGGGGCGCGTCTTACTTGGGCCTCTCTCCTGGAGGCGCTCAGTCAGACCCAGTGGTGACATGTGGCAAGACGCTCCTCGGGGCGCGTCTTGCTTGGGCTTCTCTCATGGAGGCCCTCAGTCACACCCATTGTTTACATGTGGCAAGACGCTCCTTTGGGCGCATCTTGCTTGGGCTTCTCTCCTGGAGGCCCTTAGTCAGACCCATTGTTGACATGTGGCAAGACGCTCCTCGGGGCGCGTCTTGCTTGGGCCTCTCTCCTGGAGGCGCTCAGTCAGACCGAGTGCTGACATAAGGAAAGACGCTCCTCGGGGCGCGTCTTGCTGGGGCCTCTCTCCTGGAGGCGCTCAGTCAGACCCAGTGCTTACATGTGGCAAGACGCTCCTCGGGGCGCGTCTTGCTGGGGCTTCTCTCCTGGAGGCGTTCAGTCAGACCGAGTGCTGACATGTGGCAAGACGCTCCTCGGGACGCGTCTTGCTTGGGCTTCTCTCCTGGAGGCCCTCAGTCAGACTCATTGTTGACATGTGGCAAGACGCTCCTCGGGGCGCGTCTTGCTTGGCCCTCTCTCCTGGAGGCGCTCAGTCTGACCCAGTGGTGACATGTGGCAAGACGCTCCTCGGGGCGCGTCTTGCTTGGGCCTCTCTCCTGGAGGCGCTCAGTCAGACCCAGTGGTGACATGTGACAAGACGCTCCTCGGGGCGCGTCTTGCTTGGGCTTCTCTCATGGAGGCCCTCAGTCAGACTCATTGTTGACATGTGGCAAGATGCTCCTCGGGGCGCGTCTTGCTTGGGGCCTCTCTCCTGGAGGCGCACAGTCAGACAGAGTGCTGACATGTGGCCAGACGCTCCTCGGGGCGCGTCTTGCTGGGGCCTCTCTCCTGGAGGCGCTCTGTCAGACCGAGTGCTGACATGTGGCAAGACGCTCCTCGGGGCGCGTCTTGCTTGGGCCTCTCTCCTGGAGGCCCTCTGTCAGCCCCAGTGTTGACATGTGTCAAGACGCTCCTCGGGGCGAGTCTTGCTTGGGCCTCTCTCCTGGAGGTGCTCAGTCAGACCCAGGGTTGACATGTTGCAAGACGCTCTTCGGGGCACATCTTGCTTGTGCTTCTCTCTTGGAGGCCCTCAGTCAGACCCATTGTTGACATGTGGCAAGACGCTCCTCGGGGCGCGTCTTGCTTGGGCTTCTCTCCTGGAGGCCCTCAGTCAGACCCATTGTTGACATGCGGCAAGACGCTCCTCGGGGCGCGTCTTGCTTGGGCCTCTCTCCTGGAGGCGCTCAGTCAGACCGAGTGCTGACATAAGGCAAGACGCTCCTCGGTGCGCGTCTTGCTGGGGCCTCTCTCCTGGAGGCGCTCAGTCAGACACAGTGCTTACATGTGGCAAGACGCACCTCGGGGTGTGTCTTGCTGGGGCTTCTCTCCTGGAGGCGTTCAGTCAGACCGAGTGCTGACATGTGGCAAGGAGCTCCTCGGGGCGCGTCTTGCTTGGGCTTCTCTCCTGGAGGCGTTCAGTCAGACCGAGTGCTGACATGTGGTAAGACGCTCCTCGGGGCGCGTCTTGCTGGGGCTTCTCTCCTGGAGGCGCTCAGTCAGACCCAGTGGTGACATGTGACAAGACGCTCCTCGGGGCGCGTCTTGCTTGGGCTTCTCTCATGGAGGCCCTCAGTCAGATCCATTGTTGATATGTGGCAAGACGCTCCTCGGGGCGCGTCTTGCTTGGGCCTCTCTCCTGGAGGAGCTCAGTCAGACCGAGTGCTGACATGTGGCAAGACGCTCCTCGGGGCGCGTCTTGTTGGGGCTTCTCTCCTGGAGGCGTTCAGTCAGACCGAGTGCTGACATGTGGCAAGACGCTCCTCGGGGCGCGTCTTGCTTGGGCTTCTCTCCTGGAGGCCCTCAGTCAGACTCATTGTTGACATGTGGCAAGATGCTCCTCGGGGCGCGTCTTGATTGGGGCCTCTCTCCTGGAGGTGCACAGTCAGACAGAGTGCTGACATGTGGCCAGACGCTCCTCGGGGCACGTCTTGCTGGGGCCTCTCTCCTGGAGGCGCTCAGTCAGACCGAGTGCTGACATGTGGCAAGACGCTCCTCGGGGCGAGTCTTGCTTGGGCCTCTCTCCTGGAGGTGCTCAGTCAGACCCAGTGTTGACATGGTGCAAGAAGCTCCTCGGGGCGCGTCTTGCTTGGGCTTCTCTCTTGGAGGCCCTCAGTCAGACCCATTGTTGACATGTGGCAAGACGCTCCTCGGGGCGCGTCTTGCTTGGGCCTCTCTCCTGGAGGCGCTCAGTCAGACCGAGTGCTGACATAAGGCAAGACGCTCCTCGGGGCGCGTCTTGCTGGGGCCTCTCTCCTGGAGGCGCTCAGTCAGACCCAGTGCTTACATGTGGCAAGACGCTCCTCGGGGTGTGTCTTGCTGGGGCTTCTCTCCTGGAGGCGTTCAGTCAAACCGAGTGCTGCCATGTGGCAAGGAGCTCCTCGGGGCGCGTCTTGCTTGGGCTTCTCTCCTGGAGGCGTTCAGTCAGACCGAGTGCTGAAATGTGGTAAGACGCTCCTCGGGGCGCATCTTGCTGGGGTTTCTCTCCTGGAGGCGCTCAGTCAGACCCAGTGCTTACATGTGGCAAGACGCTCCTCGGGGAGCGTCTTGCTTGGGCCTCTCTCCTGGAGGCGCTCAGTCAGACCCAGTGCTTACATGTGGCAAGACGCTCCTCGGGGCGCGTCTTGCTTGGGCTTCTCTCCTGGAGGCGTTCAGTCAGACCGAGTGCTGACATGTGGTAAGACGCTCCTCGGGGCGCGTCTTGCTGGGGCTTCTCTCCTGGAGGCGCTCAGTCAGACCCAGTGGTGACATGTGACAAGACGCTCCTCGGGGCGCGTCTTGCTTGGGCTTCTCTCATGGAGGCCCTCAGTCAGATCCATTGTTGATATGTGGCAAGACGCTCCTCGGGGCGCGTCTTGCTTGGGCCTCTCTCCTGGAGGAGCTCAGTCAGACCGAGTGCTGACATGTGGCAAGACGCTCCTTGGGGCGCGTCTTGCTGGGGCTTCTCTCCTGGAGGCGTTCAGTCAGACCGAGTGCTGACATGTGGCAAGACGCTCCTCGGGGCGCGTCTTGCTTGGGCTTCTCTCCTGGAGGCCCTCAGTCAGACTCATTGTTGACATGTGGCAAGATGCTCCTCGGGGCGCGTCTTGATTGGGGCCTCTCTCCTGGAGGTGCACAGTCAGACAGAGTGCTGACATGTGGCCAGACGCTCCTCGGGGCACGTCTTGCTGGGGCCTCTCTCCTGGAGGCGCTCAGTCAGACCGAGTGCTGACATGTGGCAAGACGCTCCTCGGGGCGCGTCTTGCTTGGGCTTCTCTCCTGGAGGCCCTCAGTCAAACCCATTGTTTACATGTGGCAAGACGCTCCTCGGGGCGCATCTTGCTTGGGCCTCTCTCCTGGAGGCCCTCTGTCAGCCCCAGTGTTGACATGAGTCAAGACGCTCCTCGGGGCGAGTCTTGCTTGGGCCTCTCTCCTGGAGGTGCTCAGTCAGACCCAGTGTTGACATGGTGCAAGAAGCTCCTCGGGGCGCGTCTTGCTTGGGCTTCTCTCTTGGAGGCCCTCAGTCAGACCCATTGTTGACATGTGGCAAGACGCTCCTCGGGGCGCGTCTTGCTTGGGCCTCTCTCCTGGAGGCGCTCAGTCAGACCCAGTGCTTACATGTGGCAAGACGCTCCTCGGGGTGTGTCTTGCTGGGGCTTCTCTCCTGGAGGCGTTCAGTCAGACCGAGTGCTGCCATGTGGCAAGGAGCTCCTCGGGGCGCGTCTTGCTTGGGCTTCTCTCCTGGAGGCGTTCAGTCAGACCGAGTGCTGAAATTTGGTAAGACGCTCCTCGGGGCGCATCTTGCTGGGGTTTCTCTCCTGGAGGCGCTCAGTCAGACCCAGTGCTTACATGTGGCAAGACGCTCCTCGGGGCGCGTCTTGCTTGGGCCTCTCTCCTGGAGGCGCTCAGTCAGACCCAGTGGTGACATGTGGCAAGACGCTCCTCGGGGCGCGTCTTGCTTGGGCCTCTCTCCTGGAGACGCTCAGTCAGACCCAGTGTTGACACGTGGCAAGACGCTCCTCGGGGCGCGTCTTGCTTGGGGCCTCTCTCCTGGAGGCGCACAGTCAGACAGAGTGCTGACATGTGGCCAGACGCTCCTCGGGGCGCGTCTTGCTGGGGCTTCTCTCCTGGAGGCGCTCAGTCAGACCCAGTGTTGACATGTGACAAGACGCTCCTCGGGGCGCGTCTTGCTGGGTCTTCTCTCCTGGAGGCGTTCAGTCAGACCGAGTGCTGACATGTGGCAAGACGCTCCTCGGGGCGCATCTTGCTTGGGCTTCTCTCCTGGAGGCCCTCAGTCAGACTCATTGTTGACATGTGGCAAGACGCTCCTCGGGGCGCGTCTTGCTTGGGCCTCTCTCCTGGAGGCGCACAGACAGACAGAGTGCTGACATGTGGCAAGACGCTCCTCGGGGCGCGTCTTGCTTGGGCTTCTCTCCTGGAGGCCCTAAGTTCAGACCCATTGTTGACATGTGGCAAGACGCTCCTCGGGGCGCGTCTTGCTTGGGCCTCTCTCCTGGAGGCGCTCAGTCAGACCAAGTGCTGACATGCAGAAAGACGCTCCTCAGGGCGCGTCTTGCTTGGGCTTCTCTCCTGGAGGCCCTCAGTCAGACCCATTGTTGACATGTGGCAAGATGCTCCTCGGGGCGCGTCTTGCTTGGGCTTCTCTCATGGAGGCCCTCAGTCAGACCCATTGTTGATATGTGGCAAGACGCTCCTCGGGGCGAGTCTTGCTTGGGCCTCTCTCCTGGAGGTGCTCAGTCAGACCCAGTGTTGACATGGTGCAAGACGCTCCTCGGGGCGCATCTTGCTGGGGTTTCTCTCCTGGAGGCGCTCAGTCAGACCCAGTGCTTACATGTGGCAAGACGCTCCTCGGGGAGCGTCTTGCTTGGGCCTCTCTCCTGGAGGCGCTCAGTCAGACCCAGTGCTTACATGTGGCAAGACGCTCCTCGGGGCGCGTCTTGCTTGGGCTTCTCTCCTGGAGGCGTTCAGTCAGACCGAGTGCTGACATGTGGTAAGACGCTCCTCGGGGCGCGTCTTGCTGGGGCTTCTCTCCTGGAGGCGCTCAGTCAGACCCAGTGGTGACATGTGACAAGACGCTCCTCGGGGCGCGTCTTGCTTGGGCTTCTCTCATGGAGGCCCTCAGTCAGATCCATTGTTGATATGTGGCAAGACGCTCCTCGGGGCGCGTCTTGCTTGGGCCTCTCTCCTGGAGGAGCTCAGTCAGACCGAGTGCTGACATGTGGCAAGACGCTCCTCGGGGCGCGTCTTGCTGGGGCTTCTCTCCTGGAGGCGTTCAGTCAGACCGAGTGCTGACATGTGGCAAGACGCTCCTCGGGGCGCGTCTTGCTTGGGCTTCTCTCCTGGAGGCCCTCAGTCAGACTCATTGTTGACATGTGGCAAGATGCTCCTCGGGGCGCGTCTTGATTGGGGCCTCTCTCCTGGAGGTGCACAGTCAGACAGAGTGCTGACATGTGGCCAGACGCTCCTCGGGGCACGTCTTGCTGGGGCCTCTCTCCTGGAGGCGCTCAGTCAGACCGAGTGCTGACATGTGGCAAGACGCTCCTCGGGGCGCGTCTTGCTTGGGCTTCTCTCCTGGAGGCCCTCAGTCAAACCCATTGTTTACATGTGGCAAGACGCTCCTCGGGGCGCATCTTGCTTGGGCCTCTCTCCTGGAGGCCCTCTGTCAGCCCCAGTGTTGACATGAGTCAAGACGCTCCTCGGGGCGAGTCTTGCTTGGGCCTCTCTCCTGGAGGTGCTCAGTCAGACCCAGTGTTGACATGGTGCAAGAAGCTCCTCGGGGCGCGTCTTGCTTGGGCTTCTCTCTTGGAGGCCCTCAGTCAGACCCATTGTTGACATGTGGCAAGACGCTCCTCGGGGCGCGTCTTGCTTGGGCCTCTCTCCTGGAGGCGCTCAGTCAGACCCAGTGCTTACATGTGGCAAGACGCTCCTCGGGGTGTGTCTTGCTGGGGCTTCTCTCCTGGAGGCGTTCAGTCAGACCGAGTGCTGCCATGTGGCAAGGAGCTCCTCGGGGCGCGTCTTGCTTGGGCTTCTCTCCTGGAGGCGTTCAGTCAGACCGAGTGCTGAAATGTGGTAAGACGCTCCTCGGGGCGCATCTTGCTGGGGTTTCTCTCCTGGAGGCGCTCAGTCAGACCCAGTGCTTACATGTGGCAAGACGCTCCTCGGGGCGCGTCTTGCTTGGGCCTCTCTCCTGGAGGCGCTCAGTCAGACCCAGTGTTGACATGTGACAAGACGCTCCTCGGGGCGCGTCTTGCTGGGTCTTCTCTCCTGGAGGCGTTCAGTCAGACCGAGTGCTGACATGTGGCAAGACGCTCCTCGGGGCGCATCTTGCTTGGGCTTCTCTCCTGGAGGCCCTCAGTCAGACTCATTGTTGACATGTGGCAAGACGCTCCTCGGGGCGCGTCTTGCTTGGGCCTCTCTCCTGGAGGCGCACAGACAGACAGAGTGCTGACATGTGGCAAGACGCTCCTCGGGGCGCGTCTTGCTTGGGCCTCTCTCCTGGAGACGCTCAGTCAGACCCAGTGTTGACACGTGGCAAGACGCTCCTCGGGGCGCGTCTTGCTTGGGGCCTCTCTCCTGGAGGCGCACAGTCAGACAGAGTGCTGACATGTGGCCAGACGCTCCTCGGGGCGCGTCTTGCTGGGGCTTCTCTCCTGGAGGCGCTCAGTCAGACCCAGTGTTGACATGTGACAAGACGCTCCTCGGGGCGCGTCTTGCTGGGTCTTCTCTCCTGGAGGCGTTCAGTCAGACCGAGTGCTGACATGTGGCAAGACGCTCCTCGGGGCGCATCTTGCTTGGGCTTCTCTCCTGGAGGCCCTCAGTCAGACTCATTGTTGACATGTGGCAAGACGCTCCTCGGGGCGCGTCTTGCTTGGGCCTCTCTCCTGGAGGCGCACAGACAGACAGAGTGCTGACATGTGGCAAGACGCTCCTCGGGGCGCGTCTTGCTTGGGCTTCTCTCCTGGAGGCCCTAAGTTCAGACCCATTGTTGACATGTGGCAAGACGCTCCTCGGGGCGCGTCTTGCTTGGGCCTCTCTCCTGGAGGCGCTCAGTCAGACCAAGTGCTGACATGCAGAAAGACGCTCCTCAGGGCGCGTCTTGCTTGGGCTTCTCTCCTGGAGGCCCTCAGTCAGACCCATTGTTGACATGTGGCAAGATGCTCCTCGGGGCGCGTCTTGCTTGGGCTTCTCTCATGGAGGCCCTCAGTCAGACCCATTGTTGATATGTGGCAAGACGCTCCTCGGGGCGAGTCTTGCTTGGGCCTCTCTCCTGGAGGTGCTCAGTCAGACCCAGTGTTGACATGGTGCAAGACGCTCCTCGGGGCGCGTCTTGCTTGGGCTTCTCTCTTGGAGGCCCTCAGTCAGACCCATTGTTTACATGTGGCAAGACGCTCCTCGGGGCGCATCTTGCTTGGGCCTCTCTCCTGGAGGCCCTCTGTCAGCCCCAGTGTTGACATGTGTCAAGACGCTCCCCGGGGTGCGTCTTGCTTGGGCCTCTCTCCTGGAGTCGCTCAGTCAGACCGAGTGCTGACATGTGGCAAGACGCTCCTCGGGGCGCGTCTTGCTGGGGCTTCTCTCCTGGAGGCGCTCAGTCTGACCCAGTGCTTACATGTGGCAAGACGCTCCTCGGGGCGCGTCTTGCTTGGGCCTCTCTCCTGGAGGCGCTCAGTCAGACCCAGTGCTGACATGTGGCAAGACGCTCCTCGGGGCGCGTCTTGCTTGGGCCTCTCTCCTGGAGACGCTCAGTCAGACCCAGTGTTGACACGTGGCAAGACGCTCCTCGGGGCGCGTCTTGCTTGGGCCTCTCTCCTGGAGGAGCTCAGTCAGACCCAGTGGTGACATGTGGCAAGACGCTCCTCGGGGCGCGTCTTGCTTGGGCCTCTCTCCTGGAGGCGCTCAGTCAGACCGAGTGCTGACATGTGGCAAGACGCTCCTCGGGGCGCGTCTTGCTTGGGCTTCTCTCCTGGAGGCCCTCAGTCAGACCCATTGTTTACATGTGGCAAGACGCTCCTTTGGGCGCATCTTGCTTGGGCTTCTCTCCTGGAGGCCCTCAGTCAGACCCATTGTTGACATGTGGCAAGACGCTCCTCGGGGCGCGTCTTGCTTCGGCCTCTCTCCTGGAGGCGCTCAGTCAGACCGAGTGCTGACATAAGGCAAGACGCTCCTCGGGGCGCGTCTTGCTGGGGCCTCTCTCCTGGAGGCGCTCAGTCAGACCCAGTGCTTACATGTGGCAAGACGCTCCTCGGGGTGCGTCTTGCTGGGGCTTCTCTTCTGGAGGCGTTCAGTCAGACCGAGTGCTGACATGTGGCAAGACGCTCCTCGGGACGCGTCTTGCTTGGGCTTCTCTCCTGGAGGCCCTCAGTCAGACTCATTGTTGACATGTGGCAAGACGATCCTCGGGGCGCGTCTTGCTTGGGCCTCTCTCCTGGAGGCGCTCAGTCAGACCCAGTGGTGACATGTGGCAAGACGCTCCTCGGGGCGCGTCTTGCTTGGGGCCTCTCTCCTGGAGGCGCACAGTCAGACAGAGTGATGACATGTGGCCAGACGCTCCTCGGGGCGCGTCTTGCTGGGGCCTCTCTCCTGGAGGCGCTCAGTCAGACCGAGTGCTGACATGTGGCAAGACGCTCCTCGGGGCGCGTCTTGCTTGGGCTTCTCTCCTGGAGGCCCTCAGTCAGACCCATTGTTTACATGTGGCAAGACGCTCCTCGGGGCGCATCTTGCTTGGGCCTCTCTCCTGGAGGCCCTCGGTCAGCCCCAGTGTTGACATGTGTCAAGACGCTCCTCGGGGCGAGTCTTGCTTGGGCCTCTCTCCTGGAGGTGGTCAGTCAGACCCAGTGCTGACATGTGGCAAGGAGCTCCTCGGGGCGCGTCTTGCTTAGGCTTCTCTCTTGGAGGCGTTCAGTCAGACCCATTGTTGACATGTGGTAAGACGCTCCTCGGGGCGCGTCTTGCTTGGGCTTCTCTCTTGGAGGCCCTGAGTCAGACCCATTGTTTACATGTGGCAAGACGCTCCTCGGGGCGCATCTTGCTTGGGCCTCTCTCCTGGAGGCCCTCTGTCAGCCCCAGTGTTGACATGTGTCAAGACGCTCCCCGGGGTGCGTCTTGCTTGGGCCTCTCTCCTGGAGTTGCTCAGTCAGACCGAGTGCTGACATGTGGCAAGACGCTCCTCGGGGCGCGTCTTGCTTGGGCTTCTCTCCTGGAGGCCCTCAGTAAGACCCATTGTTGACATGTGGCAAGACGCTCCGCGGGGCGCGTCTTGCTTGGGCCTCTCTCCTGGAGGCGCTCAGTCAGACCGAGTGCTGACATAAGGCAAGACGCTCCTCGGGGCGCGTCTTGCTGGGGCCTCTCTCCTGGAGGCGCTCAGTCAGACCCAGTGCTGACATGTGGCAAGACGCTCCTCGGGGCGCGTCTTGCTTGGGCTTCTCTCCTGGAGGCCCTCAGTCAGACCCATTGTTGACATGTGGCAAGACGCTCCGCGGGGCGCGTCTTGCTTGGGCCTCTCTCCTGGAGGCGCTCAGTCAGACCGAGTGCTGACATAAGGCAAGACGCTCCTCGGGGCGCGTCTTGCTGGGGCCTCTCTCCTGGAGGCGCTCAGTCAGACCCAGTGCTTACATGTGGCAAGACGCTCCTCGGGGCGTGTCTTGCTGGGGCTTCTCTCCTGGAGGCGTTCAGTCAGACCGAGTGCTGACATGTGGTAAGACGCTCCTCGGGGCGCGTCTTGCTGGGGCTTCTCTCCTGGAGGCGCTCAGTCTGACCCAGTGCTTACATGTGGCAAGACGCTCCTCGGGGCGCGTCTTGCTTGGGCCTCTCTCCTGGAGGCGCTCAGTCAGACCCAGTGCTGACATGTGGCAAGACGCTCCTCGGGGCGCGTCTTGCTTGGGCCTCTCTCCTGGAGACGCTCAGTCAGACCCAGTGTTGACACGTGGCAAGACGCTCCTCGGGGCGCGTCTTGCTTGGGCCTCTCTCCTTGAGGAGCTCAGTCAGACCCAGTGGTGACATGTGGCAAGACGCTCCTCGGGGCGCGTCTTGCTTGGGCCTCTCTCCTGGAGGCGCTCAGTCAGACCGAGTGCTGACATGTGGCAAGACGCTCCTCGGGGCGCGTCTTGCTTGGGCTTCTCTCCTGGAGGCCCTCAGTCAGACCCATTGTTTACATGTGGCAAGACGCTCCTTTGGGCGCATCTTGCTTGGGCTTCTCTCCTGGAGGCCCTCAGTCAGACCCATTGTTGACATGTGGCAAGACGCTCCTCGGGGCGCGTCTTGCTTCGGCCTCTCTCCTGGAGGCGCTCAGTCAGACCGAGTGCTGACATAAGGCAAGACGCTCCTCGGGGCGCGTCTTGCTGGGGCCTCTCTCCTGGAGGCGCTCAGTCAGACCCAGTGCTTACATGTGGCAAGACGCTCCTCGGGGTGCGTCTTGCTGGGGCTTCTCTTCTGGAGGCGTTCAGTCAGACCGAGTGCTGACATGTGGCAAGACGCTCCTCGGGACGCGTCTTGCTTGGGCTTCTCTCCTGGAGGCCCTCAGTCAGACTCATTGTTGACATGTGGCAAGACGATCCTCGGGGCGCGTCTTGCTTGGGCCTCTCTCCTGGAGGCGCTCAGTCAGACCCAGTGGTGACATGTGGCAAGACGCTCCTCGGGGCGCGTCTTGCTTGGGGCCTCTCTCCTGGCGGCGCACAGTCAGACAGAGTGATGACATGTGGCCAGACGCTCCTCGGGGCGCGTCTTGCTGGGGCCTCTCTCCTGGAGGCGCTCAGTCAGACCGAGTGCTGACATGTGGCAAGACGCTCCTCGGGGCGCGTCTTGCTTGGGCTTCTCTCCTGGAGGCCCTCAGTCAGACCCATTGTTTACATGTGGCAAGACGCTCCTCGGGGCGCATCTTGCTTGGGCCTCTCTCCTGGAGGCCCTCGGTCAGCCCCAGTGTTGACATGTGTCAAGACGCTCCTCGGGGCGAGTCTTGCTTGGGCCTCTCTCCTGGAGGTGGTCAGTCAGACCCAGTGCTGACATGTGGCAAGGAGCTCCTCGGGGCGCGTCTTGCTTAGGCTTCTCTCTTGGAGGCGTTCAGTCAGACCCATTGTTGACATGTGGTAAGACGCTCCTCGGGGCGCGTCTTGCTTGGGCTTCTCTCATGGAGGCCCTCAGTCAGACCCATTGTTGATATGTGGCAAGACGCTCCTCGGGGCGAGTCTTGCTTGGGCCTCTCTCCTGGAGGTGCTCAGTCAGACCCAGTGTTGACATGGTGCAAGACGCTCCTCGGGGCGCGTCTTGCTTGGGCTTCTCTCTTGGAGGCCCTGAGTCAGACCCATTGTTTACATGTGGCAAGACGCTCCTCGGGGCGCATCTTGCTTGGGCCTCTCTCCTGGAGGCCCTCTGTCAGCCCCAGTGTTGACATGTGTCAAGACGCTCCCCGGGGTGCGTCTTGCTTGGGCCTCTCTCCTGGAGTTGCTCAGTCAGACCGAGTGCTGACATGTGGCAAGACGCTCCTCGGGGCGCGTCTTGCTTGGGCTTCTCTCCTGGAGGCCCTCAGTAAGACCCATTGTTGACATGTGGCAAGACGCTCCGCGGGGCGCGTCTTGCTTGGGCCTCTCTCCTGGAGGCGCTCAGTCAGACCGAGTGCTGACATAAGGCAAGACGCTCCTCGGGGCGTGTCTTGCTGGGGCCTCTCTCCTGGAGGCGCTCAGTCAGACCCAGTGCTTACATGTGGCAAGACGCTCCTCGGGGCGTGTCTTGCTAGGGCTTCTCTCCTGGAGGCGTTCAGTCAGACCGAGTGCTGACATGTGGTAAGACGCTCCTCGGGGCGCGTCTTGCTGGGGCTTCTCTCCTGGAGGCGCTCAGTCTGACCCAGTGCTTACATGTGGCAAGACGCTCCTCGGGGCGCGTCTTGCTTGGGCCTCTCTCCTGGAGGCGCTCAGTCAGACCCAGTGCTGACATGTGGCAAGACGCTCCTCGGGGCGCGTCTTGCTTGGGCCTCTCTCCTGGAGACGCTCAGTCAGACCCAGTGTTGACACGTGGCAAGACGCTCCTCGGGGCGCGTCTTGCTTGGGCCTCTCTCCTGGAGGCGCTCAGTCAGACCCAGTGGTGACATGTGGCAAGACGCTCCTCGGGGCGCGTCTTGCTTGGGCCTCTCTCCTGGAGGCGCTCAGTCAGACCGAGTGCTGACATGTGGCAAGACGCTCCTCAGGGCGCGTCTTGCTTGGGCTTCTCTCCTGGAGGCCCTCAGTCAGACCCATTGTTTACATGTGGCAAGACGCTCCTTTGGGCGCATCTTGCTTGGGCTTCTCTCCTGGAGGCCCTCAGTCAGACCCATTGTTGACATGTGGCAAGACGCTCCTCGGGGCGCGTCTTGCTTCGGCCTCTCTCCTGGAGGCGCTCAGTCAGACCGAGTGCTGACATAAGGCAAGACGCTCCTCGGGGCGCGTCTTGCTGGGGCCTCTCTCCTGGAGGCGCTCAGTCAGACCCAGTGCTTACATGTGGCAAGACGCTCCTCGGGGCGCGTCTTGCTGGGGCTTCTCTTCTGGAGGCGTTCAGTCAGACCGAGTGCTGACATGTGGCAAGACGCTCCTCGGGACGCGTCTTGCTTGGGCTTCTCTCCTGGAGGCCCTCAGTCAGACTCATTGTTGACATGTGGCAAGACGATCCTCGGGGCGCGTCTTGCTTGGGCCTCTCTCCTGGAGGCGCTCAGTCAGACCCAGTGGTGACATGTGGCAAGACGCTCCTCGGGGCGCGTCTTGCTTGGGGCCTCTCTCCTGGAGGCGCACAGTCAGACAGAGTGATGACATGTGGCCAGACGCTCCTCGGGGCGCGTCTTGCTGGGGCCTCTCTCCTGGAGGCGCTCAGTCAGACCGAGTGCTGACATGTGGCAAGACGCTCCTCGGGGCGCGTCTTGCTTGGGCTTCTCTCCTGGAGGCCCTCAGTCAGACCCATTGTTTATATGTGGCAAGACGCTCCTCGGGGCGCATCTTGCTTGGGCCTCTCTCCTGGAGGCCCTCGGTCAGCCCCAGTGTTGACATGTGTCAAGACGCTCCTCGGGGCGAGTCTTGCTTGGGCCTCTCTCCTGGAGGTGGTCAGTCAGACCCAGTGCTGACATGTGGCAAGGAGCTCCTCGGGGCGCGTCTTGCTTAGGCTTCTCTCTTGGAGGCGTTCAGTCAGACCCATTGTTGACATGTGGTAAGACGCTCCTCGGGGCGCGTCTTGCTTGGGCCTCTCTCCTGGAGGCCCTCTGTCAGATCCATTGTTGACATGTGGCAAGACGCTCCTCGGGGCGCGTCTTGCTTGGGTCTCTCTCCTGGAGGCGCTCAGTCAGACCCAGTGGTGACATGTTGCAACATGCTCCTCGGGGCGCGTATTGCTTGGGCGTCTCTCCTGGAGGCCCTCTGTCAGACCCATTGTTGACATGTGGCAAGACGCTCCTCGGGGCGCGTCTTGCTTGGGCTTCTCTCCTGGAGGCCCTCAGTCAGACCCATTGTTGACATGTGGCAAGACGCTCCTCGGGGCGCGTCTCGCTTGGGCCTCTCTCCTGGAGGCGCTCAGTCAGACCGAGTGCTGACATAAGGCAAGACGCTCCTCGGGGCGCGTCTTGCTGGGGCCTCTCTCCTGGAGGCGCTCAGTCAGACCCAGTGCTTACATGTGGCAAGACGCTCCTCGGGGTGTGTCTTGCTGGGGCTTCTCTCCTGGAGGCGTTCAGTCAGACCGAGTGCTGACATGTGGCAAGGAGCTCCTCGGGGCGCGTCTTGCTTGGGCTTCTCTCCTGGAGGCGTTCAGTCAGACCGAGTGCTGACATGTGGTAAGGCGCTCCTCGGGGCGCGTCTTGCTGGGGCTTCTCTCCTGGAGGTGCTCAGTCAGACCCAGTGCTTACATGTGGCAAGACGCTCCTAGGGGGGCGTCTTGCTTGGGCCTCTCTCCTGGAGGCGCTCAGTCAGACCCAGTGGTGACATGTGGCAAGACGCTCCTCGGGGCGCGTCTTGCTTGGGCCTCTCTCCTGGAGACGCTCAGTCAGACCCAGTGTTGACACGTGGCAAGACGCTCCTCGGGGCGCGTCTTGCTTGGGGCCTCTCTCCTGGAGGCGCACAGTCAGACAGAGTGCTGACATGTGGCCAGACGCTCCTCGGGGCCATCTTGCTGGGGCTTCTCTCCTGGAGGCGCTCAGTCAGACCCAGTGTTGACATGTGACAAGACGCTCCTCGGGGCGCGTCTTGCTGGGGCTTCTCTCCTGGAGGCGTTCAGTCAGACTGAGTGCTGACATGTGGCAAGACGCTCCTCGGGGCGCGTCTTGCTTGGGCTTCTCTCCTGGAGGCCCTCAGTCAGACTCATTGTTGACATGTGGCAAGACGCTCCTCGGGGCACGTCTTGCTTGGGCCTCTCTCCTGGAGGCGCACAGACAGACAGAGTGCTGACATGTGGCAAGACGCTCCTCGGGGCGTGTCTTGCTTGGGCTTCTCTCCTGGAGGCCCTAAGTTCAGACCCATTGTTGACATGTGGCAAGACGCTCCTCGGGGCGCGTCTTGCTTGGGCCTCTCTCCTGGAGGCGCTCAGTCAGACCGAGTGCTGACATGCAGCAAGACGCTCCTCAGGGCGCGTCTTGCTTGGGCTTCTCTCCTGGAGGCCCTCAGTCAGACCCATTCTTGACATGTGGCAAGACGCTCCTCGGGGCGCATCTTGCTTGGGCCTCTCTCCTGGAGGCGCTCAGTCAGACCGAGTGCAGACATGTGGCAAGACACTCCTCGGGGCGCGTCTTGCTTGTGCTTCTCTCCTGGAGACGCTCAGTCAGACCCAGTGTTGACACGTGACAAGACGCTCCTCGGGGCGCATCTTGCTTGGGCCTCTCTCCTGGAGGCCCTCGGTCAGCCCCAGTGTTGACATGTGTCAAGACGCTCCTCGGGGCGAGTCTTGCTTGGGCCTCTCTCCTGGAGGTGGTCAGTCAGACCCAGTGCTGACATGTGGCAAGGAGCTCCTCGGGGCGCGTCTTGCTTAGGCTTCTCTCTTGGAGGCGTTCAGTCAGACCCATTGTTGACATGTGGTAAGACGCTCCTCGGGGCGCGTCTTGCTTGGGCCTCTCTCCTGGAGGCCCTCTGTCAGATCCATTGTTGACATGTGGCAAGACGCTCCTCGGGGCGCGTCTTGCTTGGGCCTCTCTCCTGGAGGCGCTCAGTCAGACCCAGTGGTGACATGTGGCAACATGCTCCTCGGGGCGCGTATTGCTTGGGCGTCTCTCCTGGAGGCCCTCTGTCGGACCCATTGTTGACATGTGGCAAGACGCTCCTCGGGGCGTGTCTTGCTTCGGCTTCTCTCCTGGAGGCCCTAAGTTCAGACCCATTGTTGACATGTGGCAAGACGCTCCTCGGGGCGCGTCTTGCTTGGGCCTCTCTCCTGGAGGCGCTCAGTCAGACCGAGTGCTGACATGCAGCAAGACGCTCCTCAGGGCGCGTCTTGCTTGGGCTTCTCTCCTGGAGGCCCTCAGTCAGACCCATTCTTGAAATGTGGCAAGACGCTCCTCGGGGCGCATCTTGCTTGGGCCTCTCTCCTGGAGGCGCTCAGTCAGACCGAGTGCAGACATGTGGCAAGACACTCCTCGGGGCGCGTCTTGCTTGTGCTTCTCTCCTGGAGTCCCTCAGTCAGACTCATTGTTGACATGTGGCAAGACGCTCCTCGGGGCGCGTCCTTCTTGGGCCTCTCTCCTGGAGGCCCTCTGTCAGACCCAGTGTTGACATGTGGCAAGACGCTCCTCGGGGCGCGTCTTGCTTGGGCCTCTCTCCTGGAGGTGCTCAGTCAGACCCAGTGTTGACATGTGGCAAGACACTCCTCGGGGTGCGTCTTGCTTGGGCCTCTCTCCTGGAGGTGCTCAGTCAGACCCAGTGTTGACATGTGGCAAGACGCTCCTCGGGGCGCGTCTTGCTTGGGCTTCTCTCCTGGAGGCCCTCAGTCAGACCAATTGTTGACATGTGGCAAGACGCTCCTTGGGGTGCGTCTTGCTTGGGCCTCTCTCCTGGAGGCGCTCAGTCAGACCGAGTGCTGACATGTGGCAAGACGCTCCTCGGGGCGCGTCTTGCTTGGGCTTCTCTCCTGGAGGCCCTCAGTCAGACCCAGTGTTGACATGTGACAAGACGCGCCCCGAGGAGCGTCTTGCTTGGGCCTCTCTCCTGGAGGCGCTCAGTCAGACCGAGTGCTGACATAAGGCAAGATGCTCCTCGGGGCGCGTCTTGCTGTGGCCTCTCTCCTGGAGGCGCTCAATCAGACCCAGTGGTGACACGTGGCAAGACGCTCCTCGGGGCGCGTCTTGCTTGGGCCTCTCTCCTGGAGGCGCTCAGTCAGACCCAGTGGTGACATGTGGCAACATGCTCCTCGGGGCGCGTATTGCTTGGGCCTCTCTCCTGGAGGCCCTCTGTCAGACCCTTTGTTGACATGTGGCAAGACGCTCCTCGGGGCGCGTCTTGCTTGGGCCTCTCTCCTGGAGGCCCTCAATAAGACCCAGTGTTGATACGTGGTAAGACGCTCCTCGGGGCGCGTCTTGCTTGGGCCTCTCCCCTGGAGGCGCTCAGTCAGACTGAGTAGTGACATGTGGCATGACGCTCCTCGGGGCGCGTCTTGCTTGGGCCTCTCTCCTGGAGGCGCTCAGTCAGACCCAGTGGTGACATGTGGCAAGACACTCCTCGGGAGCGTCTTGCTTGGGCCTCTCTCCTGGAGGCCCTCTGTCAGCCCCATTGTTGATATGTGGCAAGACGCTCCTCGGGGCACGTCTTGCTGGGGCTTCTCTCCTAGAGGCGTTCAGTCAGACCGAGTGCCGACATGTGGCAAGACGCTTCGCGGGACGCCTCTTGCTTGGGCTTCTCTCCTCGAGGCCCTCAGTCAGACTCATTGTTGACATGTGGCAAGACGCTCCTCGGGGCGCGTTTTGCTTGGGCCTCTCTCCTGGAGGCGCTCAGTCAGACCCAGTGGTGACATGTGGCAAGAGGCTCCTCGGGGCGCATCTTGCTTGGGCCTCTCTCCTGGAGGCACTCAGTCAGAACCAGTGGTGACATGTGACAAGACGCTCCTCGGGGCGCGTCTTGCTTGGGCTTCTCTAATGGAGGCCCTCAGTCAGACCCATTGTTGATATGTGGCAAGACGCTCCTCGGGGCGCGTCTTTCTTGGGCCTCTCTCCTGGAGGCGCTCAGTCAGACCGAGTGCTGACATGTGGCAAGACGCTCCTCGGGGCGCGTCTTGCTTGGGCTTCTCTCATGGAGGCCCTCAGTCAGACCCATTGTTGATATGTGGCAAGACGCTCCTCGGGGCGAGTCTTGCTTGGGCCTTTCTCCTGGAGGTGCTCAGTCAGACCGAGTGTTGACATGGTGCAAGACGCTCCTCGGGGCGCGTCTTGCTTGGGCTTCTCTCTTGGAGGCCCTCAGTCAGACCCATTGTTGACATGTGGCAAGATGCTCCCCGGGCCGCGTCTTGCTTGGGCTTCTCTCCTGGAGGCCCTCAGTCAGACCCATTGTTGACATGTGGCAAGACGCTCCTCGGGGCGCGTCTTGCTTGGGCCTCTCTCCTGGAGGCGCTCAGTCAGACCGAGTGCTGACATAAGGCAAGACGCTCCTCGGGGCGCATCTTGCTGGGGCCTCTCTCCTGGAGGCGCTCAGTCAGACCCAGTGCTTACATGTGGCAAGACGCTCCTCGGGGCGCGTCTTGCTTGGGCCTCTCTCCTGGAGGCGCTCAGTCAGACCCAGTGGTGACATGTGGCAAGACGCTCCTCGGGGCGCGTCTTGCTTGGGCCTCTCTCCTGGAGGCGCTCAGTCAGACCCAGTGGTGACATGTGGCAAGACGCTCCTCGGGGCGCGTCTTGCTTGGGCTTCTCTCATGGAGGCCCTCAGTCAGACCCATTGTTGATATGTGGCAAGACGCTCCTCGGGGCGCGTCTTGCTTGGGCCTCTCTCCTGGAGGCGCTCAGTCAGACCGAGTGCTGACATGTGGCAAGACGCTCCTCGGGGCGCGTCTTGCTTGGGCTTCTCTCATGGATGCCCTCAGTCAGAGCCATTGTTGATATGTGGCAAGACGCTCCTCGGGGCGAGTCTTGCTTGGGCCTCTCTCCTGGAGGTGCTCAGTCAGACCCAGTGTTGACATGGTGCAAGACGCTCCTCGGGGCGCATCTTGCTTGGGCTTCTCTCTTGGAGGATCTCAGTCAGACCCATTGTTGACATGTGGCAAGACGCTCCTCGGGGCGCGTATTGCTTGGGCCTCTCTCCTGGAGGCGCTCAGTCAGACCGAGTGCTGACATAAGGCAAGACGCTCCTCGGGGCGCGTCTTGCTGGGGCCTCTCTCCTGGAGGCGCTCAGTCAGACCCAGTGCTTACATGTGGCAAGACACTCCTCGGGGCGCGTCTTGCTTGGGCCTCTCTCCTGGAGACGCTCAGTCAGACCCAGTGTTGACACGTGACAAGACGCTCCTCTGGGCGCGTCTTGCTTGGGCTTCTCTCATGGAGGCCCTCAGAAAGAACCCATTGTTGATATGTGGCAAGACGCTCCTCGGGGCTATATTTATCTTTATTTGTTTCACACACAGACACACACACACACACACACACACACACACACACACACACACACACACACACACACACACACACACACACACACACACACACACACACACACACACACACACACACACACACACACACAGGCCCTTGCGTGCAAACCCCGGTCAGGCCTGCAGTGTACACATCAGAGACATGATGTTCTTTCACAGAACTGAGGTTGTTCATTACTAAATGACTTTTACAGGAATATTGTTATTATACTATTCAACAGGTTGATCATAATAATGTGTATTAAACCCACAACCTAGCACTGAGGACAGAGGGACTTTATTTAAATTAGTACTTAATGGAAATGATACATAATGATACATAAGAGCCATGTCATACATTCAGCCTAGGAATAGTAGCATTGTGCAGTATTAAAAATATACACATCAATTGCTCGAATCCCATTGTTGCAAAGTAAAACTCTAATACAACTCTAGTCTGACATCAACAGAGAAGACTTAGTGTATGTACTACAAATACAGCATTAGGATTTCGAGTGGACCGTGCACCTTGTGAACCATCAGAGGCTTATGACGCAACATATCTTCCAGTTGCTATTAGACAAGTTATAATTCTCGACCATTTTTCGGAACTGGTTTCTTGGGTCTGTGAGTAAATGCCAAATGAGATGATAGTCCTTAAGTAAGTTCCTGGCGATCCCATGTCACGCTCTTGCCCATCAGCCGGTGAACGCTGAGACGGAACTCGATGAGAGCGATGTATTTTTTAAGTGCTCCGAATGTACTTCTAACAAGCGTGCGATTCACTTCGTGAGTAAACCGCAACTGCAGCTGATTCAAACAGTCGAGCCAACTTTCTACATCACAATATGCGTTTTGTAGTTAGTCGAGTTACCTTTTGTGTGGCGCATGCACGGGTCGTTAGCGTCCAGCTCCCAGCTTAGAGAGTCCTGTATTGACACAGACGTCAATACATCTCGATGTCATGCAACACACAAAGTCTGTCGCATACAGGTGGGTTAACACATGTACGATACCTTTTGTGTGGCTTATGCACGGGTCGTTAGCGTCCAGCTCCCGGCTTATAGAGTGTCCTGTATTGACACAGACGTCAATACATCTCGATGTCATGCAACACACAAAGTCTGTCGCATACAGGTGGGTTAACACACATGTACGATGTGTGCGATGGCGCGCCCGTTTACAATGGGACACGACGATGATCATTGTTAACCAAACTCTTGTTTCTCACGACAGGTGGTAGCGTTGTCTCCTGCACCTGGTCTTCGTGCACAGAGGGTGTTGTAATGTGCTTGTCATAGTCGCGATCGTTGTCACTCGAATCCGTTGTTCTCACGACAGGTGTTAGCGTTGTCTCCTGCATGTTGTCTTCGCGTGCGGCAAGCGTTGTGCTGTGCTCGTTATAATGGTTGTCTTCGTACAAAGGGGGTGTTGAATACTCCTTCGCGAGTAGTCTAGGAGGTGGTGTGATGGGACGTATCTCAGAGGCGTTATGTGAGCGTACCACCATGGCCTGAGCAACTGCGGCTACTGAGAGTACACCCAGTACAGACAGCGAGATCATTTTTTTTCTTGGGTGTTGTACGTGTGGGTACAGCCATTTTAATGGCAGTGAGAGCAAGTGGGCAAATGTATTTATAGGTCACTAGCAGAAACTAAGGTGCGTGGTCAGTGTAATCGTAACCACCGTAGCTCTTGTCATAATTTAATATACATAGAAATCAGAAACGGGCATGTCAGGATAGACATCACGAGTGATAATGCGGCCAGTATCTGTGTGCGCTTAAGAGCACCTTGTTGTTCTACTGTGGTGCCCACGCCGCCGGGTCTGTAAATGTCATCGACCTTCTTTATATGCGCATACGCTAAAGACTGTATATTCTCTATGGATTTGAACACGTCCTTTGTTTCGCGTAACGCTTGAGCTGTCTCGAGCGTGATGTTGTGAGTGTACGCCAGTGTTTCGCGTGCACCGAGGTCCGAAAGGGCGTGCGCTACAACTATTAACCTTGGTTTGGGAGTGTGGCGAAACGCTCGCTCCGCTTAATGGGCGGATGCAATGTTATCACCTGGTTCGTTTCGTTAGTCGGGTCGTAACACACCGGTCAGTCACACGGACCGTCACATTGTATGGGGCACAGTAAGGACAACACGCCGCCGACCGTGACTTCGCACTCGACCGCGGTGGTGTTGTCGATTTGCAAAGGATCACATACGCCTCTCCAGTCGCAATGAGGCACATTGTAGTCGACGCGACCGTCGGTCACCATAGCTTTCGTCAGCCAACACACTCGATTGCCCTTCGAAACATCGGCGATCAACGTGAGCGTAGAGGTCGCCGTCGCTTTAATATCCGTGTGTGAGTGCACGCTCGACGTCGATTGAACACCGGTCATGTCAGACCTGATCAGACCTTCCGAACACATGACCATTAGTTGTTGTGCGGCCGAGAGTATCGCGATCATACCGTTGAGATGTGTAGAAAGCGCGTACACGCCAGACTTCCACGTTTCCAAAGTTTCCAGCAGTCTAGAGGGACTTGTCTTAGCGCTACGGCTGTGCTGAATTTGCGTTGAGTAGACACAACGGCTTCGACCTCGCTTAGGATCTGTGGGCTCATGTACTCGTGGTAGGCCAAGACGTGTATAGTCGAGCGCGGTGACGCCCCGAACACTTGACCCGGTTTTGTTGTGGCGATATGCGTGTCCAGTAACGCGGCAAAGTCCGCGTGTCTAGCGTGTATTGATTTTACAGCTCACTCATACCCCAACAGTACGGTCCGTAGAAGTTCGTTCACTTGTTTCCATGCGCTCGTGGAACACAGGACATCGCAACCTCTGTGATACTCAAGTAAAGCGTCACACAGCAGCTGCTTGCACGTTGGAAATACAATCGGTAGTAACTTCTTACTCCACTGTATGTTGAACTCGGATAGTATGTATATGGGCGGTTGCGGCGGTTTGCGCATTTTCTATCCACCCTCCGCTAAAATGACTCTGTGGTCTGTCTCCTGAGATGGTGCGGTTGGAACTTGCGAGAGTGCACTATCGACGGTCGGCGTTTCCATTTCGTCAACTGTGCCATTTTCAGCTGCTGGCAAACGGCCGTCGACGGTCGATGCGAGACACCAATATAACGTTAGACCGCGACCCTCATGCCAGTTTTCTGTAGTACTGGTTGTAGTTTCTCGTGCACACTCGAAACGCCATTACGATCACAATTACGTTGATTAATAAATCCAGTGTTGTAGCGACTGCAGCCAGCGCCGTCGCGCAACTCGTGTCGGTGTTATCTCTCGATACTTTCATTCGTATCCGAGCGTATGCAGAATCTACGGATCTGGTGAAGTTGCTTGTCACTAGCTTGCGCACATTTGATATGGCACTTTGCGCGAGACTCACACAACCTGCAGTGGCGACCGTCGCGTCAGTGCAAAGTTTTTCCGATATATCGCTCGCAACATCGTTTGTCATTTGCTGTACACTGCGCACAATGGTCGCGAGGTCGCGGAGAGGGTTTTCGTTACGAGTTGTGTAATATCCGCTGACTTGCCGATTCAATTCTGGTGGCGCTGACCCAAACGAGAACGCTTTTAAGGCGCATGTCGTGGTAACTCTGGTAGCGCCGTGGTTGACGAGGACGATCATCTTTAGCAATAGTTCATCTCGAAGCGCAACGATGGTGAGGGCGACGGGTTGGCCGGTTCCGCCTTCAGGCCACTCGGTTGCCGCTATATTGCCCAATGCCACACACGCAGACAAACCCTGTACACACTCAATGACCCGTGTGCGATCGTTGATTTCTGCTAGTACGTTTGCTAGTTCTACGTGCTTCCACGGATTGGGCGTGGGCACGCGCTTGTTTTAGAGGCGTTTTCGTGCAGCCTCTACCCTGCACGACCGCTCGTGGCCACACTAGCTATATTTATCTTTATTTGTTTCACACACACACACACACACACACACACACACACACACACACACACACACACACACACACACAGGCCCTTGCGTGCAAACCCCGGTCAGGCCTGCAGTGTACACATCAGAGACATGATGTTCTTTCACAGAACTGAGGTTGTTCATTACTAAATGACTTTTACAGGAATATTGTTATTATACTATTCAACAGGTTGATCATAATGATGTGTATTAAACCCACAACCTAGCACTGAGGACAGAGGGACTTTATTTAAATTAGTACTTAATGGAAACGATACATAATGATACATAAGAGCCATGTCATACATTCAGCCTAGGAATAGTAGCATTGTGCACTATTAAAAATATACACATCAATTGCTCGAATCCCATTGTTGCAAAGTAAAACTCTAATAAAACTCTAGTCTGACATCAACAGAGAAGACTTAGTATATGTACTACAAATACAGCATTAGGATTTCGAGTGGACCGTGCACCTTGTGAACCATCAGAGGCTTATGATGCAACATATCTTCCAGTTGCTATTAGACAAGTTATAATTCTCGACCATTTTTCGGAACTGGTTTCTTGGGTCCGTGAGTAAATGCCAAATGAGATGATAGTCCTTAAGTAAGTTCCTGGCGATTCCATGTCACGCTCTTGCCCATCAGCCGGTGAACGCTGAGACGGAACTTGATGAGAGCGATGTCTTTTTTAAGTGCTCCGAATGTACTTCTAACAAGCGTGCGATTCACTTCGTGAGTAAACCGCAGCTGCAGCTGATTCAAACAGTCGAGCCAACTTTCTACATCACAATATGCGTTTTGTAGTTAGTCGAGTTACCTTTTGTGTGGCGCATGCACGGGTCGTTAGCGTCCAGCTCCCAGCTTATAGAGTCCTGTATTGACACAGACGTCAATACATCTCGATGTCATTCAAACACACAAAGTCTGTCGTATACAGGTGGGTTAACACATGTACGATACCTTTTGTGTGGCGCATGCATGGGTCGTTAGCGTCCAGCTCCCGGCTTATAGAGAGTCCTGTATTGACACAGACGTCAATACATCTCGATGTCATGCAACACACAAAGTCTGTCGCATACAGGTGGGTTAACACACATGTACGATGTGTGCGATGGCGCGCCCGTTTACAATGGGACACGACGATGATCATTGTTAACCAAATTCTTGTTTCTCACGACAGGTGGTAGCGTTGTCTCCTGCACCTGGTCTTCGTGCACAGAGGGTGTTGTAATGTGCTCGTCATAGTCGCGATCGTTGTCACTCGAATCCGTTGTTCTCACGACAGGTGGTAGCGTAGTCTCCTGCATGTTGTCTTCGCGTGCGGCAAGCGTTGTGCTGTGCTCGTTATAATGGTTGTCTTCGTGCAAAGGGGGTGTTGAATACTCCTTCGCGAGTAGTCTAGGAGGTGGTGTGATGGGACGTATCTCAGAGGCGTTATGTGAGCGTATCACCATGGCCTGAGCAACTGCGACTACTGAGAGTACACCCAGTACATACAGCGAGATCATTTTTTTTCTTGGGTGTTGTACGTGTGGGTACAGCCGCTTTAATGGCAGTGAGAGCAAGTGGGTATATGTATTTATAGGTCACCAGCAGAAACTAAGGCACGTGGTCATAGTGTAATCGTAACCACCTAAAGTAGCTCTTGTCATAATTTAATATACATAGAAATCAGAAACGGGCATGTCAGGATAGACATCACGAGTGATAATGCGGCCAGTATCTGTGTGCGCTTGAGAGCACCTTGTTGTTCTACTGTGGTGCCCATGCCGCCGGGTCTGTAAATGTCATCGACCTTCTTTATATACGCATACGCTAAAGACTGTATATTCTCTATGGATTTGAACACGTCCTTTGTTTCGCGTAACGCTTGAGCTGTCTCGAGCGTGATGTTGTGAGCGTACACCAGAGTTTCGCGTGCACCGAGGTCCGAAAGGGCGTGCGCTACAACTATTAACCTTGGTTTGGGAGTGTGGCGAAACGCTCGCTCCGCTGTAATGGGCGGATGCAATGTTATCACCTGGTACGTTTCGTTAGTCGGGTCGTAACACACCGGTCCGTGTCACGGACCGTCACATTGTATGGGGCAAAGTAAGGACAACACGCCGCCGACCTTGACTTCGCACTCGACCGCGGTGGTGTTGTCGATTTGCAAAGGATCACATACGCCTCTCCAGTCGCAATGAGGCACATTGTAGTCGACGCGACCGTCGGTCACCATAGCTTTCGTCAGCCAACACACTCGATTGCCCTTCGAAACATCGGCGATCAACGTGAGCGTAGAGGTCGCCGTCGCTTTAATGTACGCCAGGATATCCGTGTGTGAGTGCACGCTCGACGTCGATTGACAACCGGTCATGTCAGACCTGATCAGACCTTCCGAACACATGACCATTAGTTGTTGTGCGGCAGAGAGTATCGCGATCATACCGTTGAGATGTGTAGAAAGCGCGTACACGCTAGCCTTCCACGTTTCCAAAGTTTCCAGCAGTCTAGAGGGACTTGTCTTAGCGCTACGGCTGTGCTGAATTTGCGTTGAGTAGACACAACGGCTTCGACCTTGCTTAGGATCTGTGGGCTCATGTACTCGTGGTAGGCCAAGACGTGTATAGTCGAGCGCGGTGATGCCCCGAACACTTGACCCGGTTTTGTTGTGGCGATATGCGTGTCCAGTAACGCGGCAAAGTCCGCGTGTCTAGCTTGTATTGATTTTACAGCTCGCTCATACCCCAACAGTACGGTCCGTAGAAGTTCGTTCACTTGTTTGCATGCGCTCGCGGAACACAGGACATCGCAACCTCTGTGATACTCAAGTAAAGCGTCACACACCAGCTGCTTGCACGTTGGAAATACAATCGGTAGTAACTTCTTACTCTATTCTATGTTGAACTCGTATAGTATGTATATGGGCGGTTGCGGCGATTTGCGCATTTTCTATCTACCCTATGCTAATATGACTCTGTGGTCTGTCTCCTGAGATGGTGCGGTTGGAACTTGCGAGAGTGCACTATCGACGGTCGGCGTTTCCATTTCGTCAACTGTGCCATTTTCAGCCGCTGGCAAACGGCCGTCGACGGTCGATGCGAGACACCAACATAACGTTAGACCGTGACCCTCATGCCAGTTTTCTGTAGTACTGGTTGTAGTTTCTGGTGCACACTCGATACGCCATTAAGATCACAATTACGTTGATTAATAAATCCAGTGTTGTAGCGACTGCAGCCAGCGCCGTCGCGCAACTCGTGTCGGTGTTATCTCTCGATACTTTAATTCGTATCCGAGCGTATGCAGAATCTACGGATCTGGTGAAGTTGCTTGTCACTAGCTTGCGCACGTTTGATATGGCACTTTGTGCGAGACTCACACAACCTGCAGTGGCGACCGTCGCGTCAGTGCAAAGTTTTTCCGATATATCGCTCGCAACATCGTTTGTCATTTGCTGTACACTGCGCACAATGGCCGCGAGGTCGCGGAGAGGGTTTTCTTTACGAGTTGTGTAATATCCGCTGACTTGCCGATTCAATTCTGGTGGCGCTGACCCAAACGAGAACGCTTTTAAGGCGCATGTCGTGGTATCTCTGGTAGCGCCGTGGTTGACGAGGACGATCATCTTTAGCAATAGTTCATCTCGAAGCGCAACGATGGTGAGGGCGACGGGTTGGCCGGTTCCGCCTTCAGGCCACTCGGTTGCCGCTAGATTGCCCAATGCCACACACGCAGACGAACCCTGTACACACTCAATGACCCGTGTGTGATCGTTGATGTCTGCTAGTACGTTTGCTAGTTCTACGTGCTTCCACGGATCGGGCGTGGGCACGCGCTTGTTTTAGAGGCGTTTTCGCGCAGCCTCTACCCTGCACGACCGCTCGTGGCCGCACTAGCTATATTTATCTTTATTTGTTTCACACACACACACACACACACACACACACACACACACACACACACACACACACACACACACACACACACACACACACACACACACACACAGGCCCTTGCGTGCAAACCCCGGTCAGGCCTGCAGTGTACACATCAGAGACATGATGTTCTTTCACAGAACTGAGGTTGTTCATTACTAAATGACTTTTACAGGAATATTGTTATATTCAACAGGTTGATCATAATAATGTGTATTAAACCCACAACCTAGCACTGAGGACAGAGGGACTTTATTTAAATTAGTACTTAATGGAAACGATACATAATGATACATAAGAGCCATGTCATACATTCAGCCTAGGAATAGTAGCATTGTGCACTATTAAAAATATACACATCAATTGCTCGAATCCCATTGTTGCAAAGTAAAACTCTAATAAAACTCTAGTCTGACATCAACAGAGAAGACTTAGTGTATGTACTACAAATACAGCATTAGGATTTCGAGTGGACCGTGCACCTTGTGAACCATCAGAGGCTTATGACGCAACATATCTTCCAGTTGCTATTAGACAAGTTATAATTCTCGACCATTTTTCGGAACTGGTTTCTTGGGTCCGTGCGTAAATGCCAAATGAGATGATAGTCCTTAAGTAAGTTCCTGGCGATCCCATGTCACGCTCTTGCCCATCAGCCGGTGAACGCTGAGACGGAACTCGATGAGAGCGATGTATTTTTTAAGTGCTCCGAATGTATTTCTAACAAGCGTGCGATTCACTTCGTGAGTAAACCGCAGCTGCAGCTGATTCAAACAGTCGAGCCAACTTTCTACATCACAATATGCGTTTTGTAGTTAGTCGAGTTACCTTTTGTGTGGCACATGCACGGGTCGTTAGCGTCCAGCTCCCAGCTTATAGAGTCCTGTATTGACACAGACGTCAATACATCTCGATGTCATGCAACACACAAAGTCTGTCGTATACAGGTGGGTTAACACATGTACGATACCTTTTGTGTGGCGCATGCACGGGTCGTTAGCGTCCAGCTCCCGGCTTATAGAGAGTCCTGTATTGACACAGACGTCAATACATCTCGATGTCAAGCAACACACAAAGTCTGTCGCATACAGGTGGGTTAACACACATGTACGATGTGTGCGATGGCGCGCCCGTTTACAATGGGACACGACGATGATCATTGTTAACCAAACTACTTTAAAGAAGTAGTCCAGTTACACATTTGTGGGCTTATAACTTGGCTTCTGAATGTCCTAGAGATATCAGGTTTGTTTTAGTGTACTCCAATCAACAGCCCCTACAACCACAAAAAGGAATGGAGTCATTAGCACTTATGGTTTGTAAATGGCACCCAGAATTATGTTGCACGAAGCACAATTTCACATCATTCTGGGTTCATTTGTGTGAAAAACAAGGTCCAATCAGGCTGAAACGTTACAGGAAGGTAGAATCTATTGAGTTGTAAGTGATCTGAACGTTTCATGATGATAGCCCTTTCCTAAGGGGGTCAAACCATGTCCCAAAGGTCACCGGATCTGGTGTCAATTTAAAGAAGTAGTCCAGTTACACATTTGTGGGCTTATAACCTGGCTTCTGAATGTCCTAGAGAGGTCAGGTTTGTTTTAGTGTACTCCAATCAACAGCCCCTACAACCACAAAAAGGAATGGAGTCATTAGCACTTATGGTTTGTAAATATCACCCAGAATTATGTTGCACGAAGCACAATTTCACATCATTCTGGGTCCATTTGTGTTAAAACAAGGTCCAATCAGGCTGAAACATTACAGGAAGGTAGAATCTATTAAGTTGTAAGTGATCGGAACGTTTCATGATGATAGCACTTCCCTAAGGGGGTCAAACCATGTCCCAAAGGTCACCGGATCTGGTGTCTAAAGAAGTAGTCCAGCTACAAATTTGTGGGCTTATAACTTGGCTTCTGAATGTCCTAGAGAGATCAGGTTTGTTTTAGTATACTCCAATCAACAGCCCCTACAACCACAAAAAGGAATGGAGTCATTAGACTTATGGTTTTTAAATGGCACCCAGAATTATGTTGCACGAAGCACAATTTCACATCATTCTGGGTTCATTTGTGTGAAAACAAGGTCCAATCAGGCTGAAACGTTACAGGAAGGTAGAATCTATTGCGTTGTAAGTGATCTGAACGTTTCATGATGATAGCACTTTCCTAAGGGGGTCAAACCATGTCCCAATGGTCACCGGATCTGGTGTCAATTTAAAGAAGTAGTCCAGTTACACATTTGTGGGCTTAAACCTTGGCTTCTGAATGTCCTAGAGCGATCAGGTTTGTTTTAGTGTACTCCAATCAACAGCCCCTACAACCACAAAAAGGAATGGAGACATTAGCACTTATGGTTTTTAAATGGCACCCAGAATTATGTTGCACGAAGCACAATTTCACATCATTCTGGGTTCATTTGTGTGAAAACAAGGTCCAATCAGGCTGAAACGTTACAGGAAGGTAGAATCTATTGCGTTGTAAGTTATCTGAACGTTTCATGATGATAGCACTTTCCTAAGGGGGTCAAACCATGTCCCAAAGGTCACCGGATCTGGTGTCAATTTAAAGAAGTAGTCCAGTTACACATTTGTGGGCTTAAACCTTGGCTTCTGAATGTCCTAGAGCTATCAGGTTTGTTTTAGTGTACTCCAATCAACAGCCCCTACAACCACAAAAAGGAATGGAGACATTAGCACTTATGGTTTTTAAATGGCACCCAGAATTATGTTGCACGAAGCACAATTTCACATCATTCTGGGTTCATTTGTGTAAAAACAAGGTCCAATCAGGCTGAAACAATACAGGAAGGTAGAATCTATTGAGTTGTAAGTGATCTGAACTTTTCAAGATGATCGCACATGCCTATAGGGGGTCAAACCATGTCCCAAATGTCACCGGGCCTGGTGTCACTTTAAAGAAGTAGTCCAGTTACACCTTTGTGGGCTTATAACTTGGCTTCTGAATGTCCTAGAGAGGTTAGGTTTGTTTTAGTGTACTCTAATCAAAAGCCCCTACAACCACAAAAAGGAATGGAGTCATTAGCACTTATGGTTTGTAAATGGCCCCCAGAATTACGTTGCACGAAGCACAATTTCACATCATTCTGGGTTCATTTGTATGAAAACAAGGTCCAATCAGGCTGAAATGTTACAGGAAGGTAGAATCTATTGAGTTGTAAGTGATCTGAACGTTTCATGATGATAGCACTTTCCTAAGGGGGTCAAACCATGTCCCAAATGTCACCGGATCTGGTGTCAATTTAAAGAAGTAGTCCAGTTACACATTTGTGGGCTTATAACTTGGCTTCTGAATGTCCTAGAGAGATCAGGTTTGTTTTAGTGTACTCCAATCAACAGCCCCTACAACCACAAAAAGGAATGGAGTCATTAGCACTTATGGTTTGTAAATGGCACCCAGAATTATGTTGCACGAAGCACAATTTCACATCATTCTGGGTCCATTTGTGTGAAAACAAGGTCCAATCAGGCTGAAACATTACAGGAAGGTAGAATCTATTAAGTTGTAAGCAGTGGCGGTTCTACATGGAATTACTCCCCGGGCGAGGAACCCTTTGTGCGCCCCCCCACCCCCACCCCCACCCACCGCCACACCACCCCACCTGCACGAACACACGCATGTTTTCTACAAACAGGCTTGTTTTATTAGAACGACTATTGAACATTCATTTTTCTAAGTTGCACATATTTACATTAATTACTATGAAGTTGTCAGAATGTAAAGCAATATACATTATATACTGTATCACAATATATAGAATCAAATATACAAAAACAAACAATAACTAAACATTAAGAATATATGAACATAATATATAATAAATATTCTAAATAGCAAAAATATTTCACACATAACAAACTAAAGATAATCAATACAGCATTGCACTTAGAACAGAAAACACAAACTAAAATTAAAACCTAACCTTGATGCAACGTCATCAATAATGTCATCATATGAAATCTGCTCCCCTACTGAGTGATTGATACTAATCAGAGCCAGGTGAGTGAGCCGCCCCTGAAACATAGTTGACCTCAGGTATGACTTGATCAAGTTTTGAAAAGCTCCTCTCAGCTTGAGCCACAGTGACTGGCAGAGCAGTCCAAAAGTTGGGGTAGATCTCCAATAGATATTTATCATGATCTATAATATTTTAGAATGGCCCCTGAAATTGTAATTTAAACTAACATAAAAAACTGTAGACTACCAAAAATGCCAATTTTTACAGAACAAATCATGTAAAAATAATCAGTGCAGGCATCTGCAATAAATAAACAGGATAGTTAGTGGTGACTGGGGAGTTTTCTTCTGCTTGTAGAGTTGTTTTATTTATTATTATGTGAACATGATCAACATGTGTTGTTGTTCAGGCAGGCCACAGGCTGCAGCGAGCATTTAACAAATCCTAGTTTGAATCAGTAAAAAACGATTCAATGAATTTTTTCGAACCATTTGAATATTCGTTTCAATATTTCAGCCCTATTAGCTCTGTTAGCAATTAGTTGACCGAATTTAACCGTTAAAATCCCAGTTACCTGGTTCAAAAAATTGAAAACATGCATCATCTCCTCTTTTCTTCCTGAATCGGGCACCTGGTGGTTTTAGCCTTTTTATGTTCATCTCTTCTGTTTGGCTCTTGACTCAATAAGTTTCCTTTAGTCAGGACTAAACAATTTGACCTCGATCGTTTTGTTTTTCCTTTTTTTATTTGGTCATTTCACACAATTCAGAAACAACTGAAAGAACGATAGGCCTGTGTTTATGATATGAATGAAATGTGCGTTAAATGGAAGAACATCAAGATGTGATTGACTTTAGCCATGTTAATACAGTTGATTCAGCCCCTAACCGCGCTTTTCATTTGGAAAGACGCAGAGGTGAATTCCCCCGCCACACCCCTCCCCTTCCTCTTCTTACACACACACGGAGCACGTGAACGTTCTCGGTCAGCAGGAGCGCCTGCAGCTGCAGGGGGCGCCAACTCGCTGTTTCCAATCCAGACACTGTCATATAACCGATAAGAGAAAACCTCGGTGCGGCGCAGATTTCTTTTTTTCTTTTTTTTTTTTTACTCAGCGCCTGTGCGCCCCTTTTGTGTCATGAAAAAATGCCGCCCCGGGCAACTGCCCTGTCTGCCCGTGCCTAAAACCGCTACTGGTTGTAAGTGATCTGAACGTTTCATGATGATAGCACTTCCCTAAGGGGGTCAAACCATGTCCCAAAGGTCACCGGATCTGGTGTCTAAAGAAGTAGTCCAGTTACACATTTGTGGGCTTATAACTTGGCTTCTGAATGTCCTAGAGAGATCAAGTTTGTTTTAGTGTACTCCAATCAACAGCCCCTACAACCACAAAAGGAATGGAGTCATTAGCACTTATGGTTTGTAAATGGCACCCAGAATTATGTTGCACGAAGCACAATTTCACATCATTCTGGGTCCATTTGTGTGAAAACAAGGTCCAATCAGGCTGAAACGTTACAAGAAGGTAGAATCTATTGAGTTGTAAGTGATCTGCACGTTTCATGATGATCTCACATTCCCATAGGGGGTCAAACCATGTCCCAAAGGTCACCGGGCCTGGTGTCACTTTAAAGAAGTAGTCCAGTTACACCTTTGTGGGCTTATAACTTGGCTTCTGAATGTCCTAGAGAGGTCAGGTTTGTTTTAGTGTACTCCAATCAACAGCCCCTACAACCACAAAAAGGAATGGAGTCATTAGCACTTATGGTTTGTAAATGGCACCCAGAATTATGTTGCACGAAGCACAATTTCACATCATTCTGGGTCCATTTGTGTGAAAACAAGGTCCAATCAGGCTGAAACGTTACAGGAAGGTAGAATCTATTGAGTTGTAAGTGATCTGAACGTTTCATGATGATAGCACTTTCCTAAGGGGGTCAAACCATGTCCCAGAGGTCACCGGATCTGGTGTCAATTTAAAGTAGTAGTCCAGTTACACATTTGTGCACTTATAACTTGGCTTCTGAATGTCCTAGAGAGATCAGGTTTGTTTTAGAGTACTCCAATTAACAGCCCCTACAACCACAAAAAGGAATGGAGACATTAGCACTTATGGTTTTTAAATGGCACCCAGAATTATGTTGCACGAAGCACAATTTCACATCATTCTGGGTTCATTTGTGTGAAAACAAGGTCCAATCAGGCTGAAACGTTACAGGAAGGTAGAATCTATTGCGTTGTAAGTGATCTGAACGTTTCATGATGATAGCACTTTCCTAAGGGGGTCAAACCATGTACCAAAGGTCACCGGATCTGGTGTCAATTTAAAGAAGTAGTCCAGTTACACATTTGTGGGCTTAAACCTTGGCTTCTGAATGTCCTAGAGCGATCAGGTTTGTTTTAGAGTACTCCAATTAACAGCCCCTACAACCACAAAAAGGAATGGAGACATTAGCACTTATGGTTTTTAAATGGCACCCAGAATTATGTTGCACGAAGCACAATTTCACATCATTCTGGGTTCATTTGTGTAAAAACAAGGTCCAATCAGGCTGAAACAATACAGGAAGGTAGAATCTATTGAGTTGTAAGTGATCTGAACTTTTCAAGATGATCGCACATGCCTATAGGGGGTCAAACCATGTCCCAAATGTCACCGGGCCTGGTGTCACTTTAAAGAAGTAGTCCAGTTACACCTTTGTGGGCTTATAACTTGGCTTCTGAATGTCCTAGAGAGGTTAGGTTTGTTTTAGTGTACTCTAATCAAAAGCCCCTACAACCACAAAAAGGAATGGAGTCATTAGCACTTATGGTTTGTAAATGGCCCCCAGAATTACGTTGCACGAAGCACAATTTCACATCATTCTGGGTTCATTTGTATGAAAACAAGGTCCAATCAGGCTGAAATGTTACAGGAAGGTAGAATCTATTGAGTTGTAAGTGATCTGAACGTTTCATGATAATAGCACTTTCCTAAGGGGGTCAAACCATGTCCCAAAGGTCACCGGATCTGGTGTCAATTTAAAGAAGTAGTCCAGTTACACATTTGTGGGCTTATAACTTGGCTTCTGAATGTCCTAGAGAGATCAGGTTTGTTTTAGTGTACTCCAATCAACAGCCCCTACAACCACAAAAAGGAATGGAGTCATTAGCACTTATGGTTTGTAAATGGCACCCAGAATTATGTTGCACGAAGCACAATTTCACATCATTCTGGGTCCATTTGTGTGAAAACAAGGTCCAATCATGCTGAAACATTACAGGAAGGTAGAATCTATTAAGTTGTAAGTGATCTGAACGTTTCATGATGATAGCACTTCCCTAAGGGGGTCAAACCATGTCCCAAAGGTCACCGGATCTGGTGTCTAAAGAAGTAGTCCAGTTACACATTTGTGGGCTTATAACTTGGCTTCTGAATGTCCTAGAGAGATAAAGTTTGTTTTAGTGTACTCCAATCAACAGCCCATACAACCACAAAAGGAATGGAGTCATTAGCACTTATGGTTTGTAAATGGCACCCAGAATTATGTTGCACGAAGCACAATTTCACATCATTCTGGGTCCATTTGTGTGAAAACAAGGTCCAATCAGGCTGAAACGTTACAAGAAGGTAGAATCTATTGAGTTGTAAGTGATCTGCACGTTTCATGATGATCTCACATTCCCATAGGGGGTCAAACCATGTCCCAAAGGTCACCGGGCCTGGTGTCACTTTAAAGAAGTAGTCCAGTTACACCTTTGTGGGCTTATAACTTGGCTTCTGAATGTCCTAGAGAGGTCAGGTTTGTTTTAGTGTACTCCAATCAACAGCCCCTACAACCACAAAAAGGAATGGAGTCATTAGCACTTATGGTTTGTAAATGGCACCCAGAATTATGTTGCACGAAGCACAATTTCACATCATTCTGGGTCCATTTGTGTGAAAACAAGGTCCAATCAGGCTGAAACGTTACAGGAAGGTAGAATCTATTGAGTTGTAAGTGATCTGAACGTTTCATGATGATAGCACTTTCCTAAGGGGGTCAAACCATGTCCCAGAGGTCACCGGATCTGGTGTCAATTTAAAGTAGTAGTCCAGTTACACGTTTGTGCACTTTTAACTTGGCTTCTGAATGTCCTAGAGAGATCAGGTTTGTTTTAATGTACTCCAATCAACAGCCCCTACAACCACAAAAAGGAATGGAGTCATTAGCATTTATGGTTTGTAAATGGCACCCAGAATTATGTTGAACGAAGCACAATTTCACATCATTCTGGGTTCATTTGTGTGAAAACAAGGTCCAATCCGGCTGAAACGTTACAGGAAGGTAGAATCTATTGAGTTGTAAGTGATCTGAACGTTTCATGATGATAGCACTTTCCTAAGGGGGTCAAACCATGTCCCAAAGGTCACCGGATCTGGTGTCAATTTAAAGAAGTAGTCCAGTTACACATTTGTGGGCTTATAACTTGGCTTCTGAATGTCCTAGAGAGGTCAGGGTTGTTTTAGTGTACTCCAATCAACAGCCGCTACAACCACAAAAAGGAATGGAGTCATTAGCACTCATGGTTTTTAAATGGCACCCAGAATTATGTTGCACGAAGCACAATTTCACATCATTCTGGGTTCATTTGTGTGAAAACAAGGTCCAATCAGGCTGAAACGTTACAGGAAGGTAGAATCTACTGAGTTGTAAGTGATCTGAACGTTTCATGATGATAGCACTTTCCTAAGGGGGTTAAACGATGTCCCAAAGATCACCGGATCTGGTGTCAATTTAAAGAAGTAGTCCAGTTACACCTTTGTGGGCTTATAACTTGGCTTCTGAATGTCCTAGAGAGGTTAGGTTTGTTTTAGTGTACTCCAATCAACAGCCCCTACAACCACAAAAAGGAATGGAGTAATTAGCACTTATGGTTTGTAAATGGCACCCAGAATTATGTTGCACGAAGCACAATTTCACATCATTCTGGGTCCATTTGTGTGAAAACAAGGTCCAATCAGGCTGAAACGTTACAGGAAGGTAGAATCTATTGAATTGTAAGTGATCTGAACGTTTCATGATGATAGCACTTTCCTAAGGGGGTCAAACCATGTCCCAAAGGTCACCGGGCCTGGTGTCACTTTAAAGAAGTAGTCCAGTTACACATTTGTGGGCTTATAACTTGGCTTCTGAATATCCTAGAGAGGTCAGGTTTGTTTTAGAGTACTCGAATTAGCAGCCCCCATTACCACTAAAAGGAATGAAGTCATTAGCATTTATGGTTTGTAAATGGCACCCAGAATTATGTTGCACGAAGCACAATTTCACATCATTCTGGGTCAATTTGTGTGAAAACAAGGTCCAATCCGCCTGAAACGCTACAAGAAGGTAGAATCTATTGAGTTGTAAGTGATCTGAACGTTTCAAGATGATCGCACATTCCTATAGGGGGTCAAACCATGTCCCAAAGGTCACCGGGCCAAGTGTCACTTTAAAGAAGTAGTCCAGTTACACCTTTGTGGGCTTATAACTTGGCTTCTGAATGTCCTAGAGAGATCAGGTTTGTTTTAGTATACTCCAATCAACAGCCCCTACAACCACAAAAAGGAATGGAGTCATTAGCACTTATGGTTTGTAAATGGCACCCAGAATTATGTTGCACGAAGCACAATCTCACATCATTCTGGGTTCATTTGTTTGAAAACAAGGTCCAATCAGGCTGCAACGTTACAGGAAGGTAGAATCTATTTAGTTGTAAGTGATCTGAACGTTTCATGATGATAGCGCTTTCCTAAGGGGATCAAACCATGTCCCAAAGGTCACCGGATCTGGTGTCAATTTAAAGAAGTAGTCCAGTTACACATTTGTGGGCTTATAACTTTGCTTCTGAATGTCCTAGAGAGATCAAGTTTGTTTTAGTGTACTCCAATCAACAGCCCCTACAACCACAAAAGGAATCAAACCTGACCTCTCTAGGATATTCAGAAGCCAAGTTATAAGCCCACAAAGGTGTAACTGGACTACTTCTTTAAAGTGACACCAGGCCCGGTGACCTTTGGGACATGGTTTGACCTCCTATAGGAATGTGCGATCATCTTGAAACGTTCAGATCACTTACAACTCAATAGATTCTACCTTTTTGTAACGTTTCAGCCTGATTGGACCTTGTTTTCACACAAATGGACCCAGAATGATGTGAAATTGTGCTTCGTGCAACATAATTCTGGGTGCCATTTACAAACCATAAGTGCTAATGACTCCATTCCTTTTAGTGGTAATGGGGGCTGTTACTTGGAGTACTCTAAAACAAACCTGACCTCTCTAGGATATTCAGAAGCCAAGTTATAAGCCCACAAAGGTGTAACTGGACTACTTCTTTAAAGTGACACCAGGCCCGGTGACCTTTGGGACATGGTTTGACCCCCTATAGGAATGTGCGATCATCATGAAATGTTCAGATCAATTACAACTCAATAGATTCTACCTTCTTGTAACGTTTCAGCCTGATTGGACCTTGTTTTCACACAAATGGACCCAGAATGATGTGAAATTGTGCTTCGTGCAACATAATTCTGGGTGCCATTTAAAAACCATAAGTGCTAATGACTCCATTCCTTTTTGAGGTTGTAGGGGCTGTTTATTGGAGTACACTAAAACAAACCTGATCTCTCTAGGACATTCAGAAGCCAAGTTATAAGCCCTCAAAGGTGTAATTGGACTACTTCTTTAAAGTGACACCAGGCCCGGTGACCTTTGGGACATTGTTTGACCCCCTATAGGAATGTGCGATCATCATGAAACGTTCAGATCACTTACAACTCAATAGATTCTACCTTCTTGTAACGTTTCAGCCTGATTGAACCTTGTTTTCACACAAATGGACCCAGAATGATGTGAAATTGTGCTTCGTGCAACATAATTCTGGGTGCCATTTACAAACTATAAGTGCTAATGACTCCATTCCTTTTTGTGGTTGTAGGGGCTGTTGGTTGGAGTACATTAAAACAAACCTGATCTCTCTTGGACATTCAGAAGCCAAGTTATAAGCCCACAAATGTGTAACTGGACTACTTGTTTAAATTGACACCAGATCCGGTGACCTTTGGGACATGGTTTGACCCCCTTAGGAAAGGGCTATCATCATGAAACGTTCAGATCACTTACAACTCAATAGATTCTACCTTCCTGTAACGTTTCAGCCTGATTGGACCTTGTTTTCACACAAATGAACCCAGAATGATGTGAAATTGTGCTTCGTGCAACATAATTCAGGGTGCCCTTTAAAAACCATAAGTGCTAATGACTCCATTCCTTTTAGTGGTAATGGGGGCTGTTAATTGGAGTACTCTAAAACAAACCTGACCTCTCTAGGATAATCAGAAGCCAAGTTATAAGCCCACAAAGGTGTAACTGGACAACTTCTTTAAAGTGACACCAGGCCCGGTGACCTTTGGGACATGGTTTTACCCCCTATAGGAATGTGCGATCATCTTGAAATGTTCAGATCACTTACAACTCAATAGATTCTACCTTCTTGTAACGTTTCAGCCTGATTGGACCTTGTTTTCACACAAATGGACCCAGAATGATGTGAAATTGTGCTTCATGCAACATAATTCTGGGTGCCATTTAAAAACCATAAGTGCCAATGACTCCATTCCTTTTTGAGGTTGTAGGGGCTGTTGATTGGAGTACACTAAACCAAACCTGATCTCTCTAGGACATTCAGAAGCCAAGTTATAAGCCCACAAATGTGTAACTGGACTACTTATTTAAATTGACACCAGATCCGGTGACCTTTGGGACATGGTTTGACCCCCTTAGGAAAGGGCTATCATCATGAAACGTTCAGATCACTTACAACTCAATAGATTCTACCTTCCTGTAACGTTTCAGCCTGATTGGACCTTGTTTTCACACAAATGAACCCAGAATGATGTGAAATTGTGCTTCGTGCAACATAATTCTGGGTGCCATTTAAAAACCATAAGTGCTAATGACTCCATTCCTTTTTGTGGTTGTAGGGGCTGTTGATTGGAGTATACTAAAACAAACCTGATCTCTCTAGGACATTCAGAAGCCAAGTTATAAGCCCACAAATGTGTAAAGGGACTACTTCTTTAAATTGACACCAGATCCGGTGACCTTTGGGACATGGTTTGACCCCCTTAGGAAAGAGCTATCATCATGAAACGTTCAGATCACTTACAACTCAATAGATTCTACCTTCCTGTAACGTTTCAGCCTGATTGGACCTTGTTTTCACACAAATGAACCCAGAATGATGTGAAATTGTGCTTCGTGCAACATAATTCTGGGTGCCATTTAAAAACCATAAGTGCTAATGACTCCATTCCTTTTAGTGGTAATGGGGGCTGTTAATTGGAGTACTCTAAAACAAACCTGACCTCTCTAGGATAATCAGAAGCCAAGTTATAAGCCCACAAAGGTGTAACTGGACTACTTCTTTAAAGTGACACCAGGCCCGGTGACCTTTGGGACATGGTTTTACCCCCTATAGGAATGTGCGATCATCTTGAAATGTTCAGATCACTTACAACTCAATAGATTCTACCTTCTTGTAACGTTTCAGCCTGATTGGACCTTGTTTTCACACAAATGGACCCAGAATGATGTGAAATTGTGCTTCGTGCAACATGATTCTGGGTGCCATTTACAAACCATAAGTGCTAATGACTCCATTCCTTTTTGTGGTTGTAGGGGCTGTTGATTGGAGTATACTAAAACAAACCTGATCTCTCTAGGACATTCAGAAGCCAAGTTATAAGCCCACAAATGTGTAACTGGACTACTTCTTTAAATTGACACCAGATCCGGTGACCTTTGGGACATGGTTTGACCCCCTTAGGAAAGTGCTATCATCATGAAACGTTCAGCTCACTTACATCTCAATAGATTCTACCTTCCTGTAATGTTTCAGCCTGATTGTACCTTGTTTTCACACAAATGAACCCAGAATTATGTGAAATTGTGCTTCGTGCAACATAATTCTGGGTGCCATTTACAAACCATAAGTGCTAATGACTCCATTCCTTTTTGTGGTTGTAGGGGCTGTTGATTGGAGTATACTAAAACAAACCTGATCTCTCTAGGACATTCAGAAGCCAAGTTATAAGCCCACAAATGTGTAACTAGACTACTTGTTTAAATTGACACCAGATCCGGTGACCTTTGGGACATGGTTTGACCCCTTAGAAAAGTGCTATCATCATGAAACGTTCAGATCACTTACAACTCAATAGATTCTACCTTCCTGTAACGTTTCAGCCTGATTGGACCTTGTTTTCACACAAATGAACCCAGAATGATGTGAAATTGTGCTTCGTGCAACATAATTCTGGGTGCCATTTAAAAACCATAAGTGCTAATGACTCCATTCCTTTTAGTGGTAATGGGGGCTGTTAATTGGAGTACTCTAAAAAAACCTGACCTCTCTAGGATATTCAGAAGCCAAGTTATAAGCCCACAAAGGTGTAACTGGACTACTTCTTTAAAGTGACACCAGGCCCGGTGACCTTTGGGACATGGTTTGACCCCCTATAGGAATGTGCGATCATCATAAAACGTTCATATCACTTACAACTCAATATATTCTACCTTCTTGTAACGTTTCAGCCTGATTGGACCTTGTTTTCACACAAATGGACCCAGAATGATGTGAAATTGTGCTTCGTGCAACATAATTCTGGGTGCCATTTACAAACCATAAGTGCTAATGACTCCATTCCTTTTTGTGGTTGTAGGGGCTGTTGATTGGAGTACATTAAAACAAACCTGATCTCTCTAGGAAATTCAGAAGCCAAGTTATAAGCCCACAAATGTGTAACTGGACTACTTCTTTAAATTGACACCAGATCCGGTGACCTTTGGGACATGGTTTGACCCCCTGAGGGATTGCTTCATTTTGGGCATTCTAAAATGCGCTTTTTGGCACACTTTGCGTCAAAAGTGGCCCCAATGGAATTGGGCTCCTTAAATTTGGGTTACTTTTTACATTTTGGCACACCCCTGGACTCAGAATGGGTTACTTTTGCTTCACTTTGGGACTTGGACACTAGGGGAGCCCTTGGACAAGAAATTTAAAAGTGACCCGTATCGCGCCCAAACTCACCCCTTCTGAATCCATTGGCGGAGAACACCCCACACCTTCCCCCTCCACCAAAGTAACCCGTTTTGAGGTCGCCGCCCCAGAGACCTCCCCCTGGTCCGCTGACCGGCCCACCTCAGCCCCCCCCCCACCCCCCCCCCCACCCCCCACCCCCATCTGTCCCAAAATGGAGGAAAAGTAGCCCGTGGAGTCCGTTGCCCATCCCCCACCCGTTCTGACCTGACCTTTTGACTGGGTGGCAGACGCTATACACTTTATTTCAGGCTACTTTCAAAAGTTTGCCCAAAACGGAGACGTGCTGCTCACCAAAACAGCTGTGGGCTTATAACTTGGCTTCTGAGTGTCCTAGAGAGGTCAGGTCTGTTGTAAAATACTCCAATTAATGGTCTGTATCTAGAACAGAAGGAATTGAGTCGATAGGATGTACAGTTTTTAAATGGCACCCATAATTATGTCACACAAAGCACTGTTTCACATGTTTCTGGGTCTCCACCCATCCCCCGTGCGTCCCAAAATGAAGACAAGTAGCCCGTTCTGAACCAAAGGGTCAAGTGGAGTCCGTCACCCATCCCCCACCCGTTCTGACCTGAACTTTGGATTTGGTGTCAGACACTATGCACTTTATTTCGGGCTACTTTCAAAAAACACCCAAAACGGAGACGTCCTGCTCACCAAAAAAGCAGCTGTTGGTCTTATAACTTGGCTTCTGAATGTCCTAGAGAGGTCAGGTCTGTTTTAAAATACTCCAATTAACAGCCCCTACTACCAGAAAAAGGACTTAAGTCAATAGCACTTATGGGTTTTAAATGGGACCCAGAACTATGTTGCACCAAAAACAATTTCACATTATTATGGGTCCAGTTCACTGAAAAAAGCTTCAATCAGGCTGAAACACCACAGGAAAGTAGAATCTTTTTAGTTATAAGTGATTCCAACGTTTCATAATGATAGCTCATTCCTAAGATGGTCAAATGGTGTCACAAAGGTCATCGGATCACTTGTTCTTTAAAGGGGTGGTTCGTATCACACATTTGTGGGCTTATAACTTTTCTTCTGAATGTCCTAGAGAGATCAGGTCTGTTTTAAAATACTCCAATTAACAGCCCCTACTACCAGAAAAAGGAATCAAGTCAATAGCACTTACGGGGTTTAAATGGGACCCAGACCCCAGACCTATGTTGCACCAAGCACAATTTCACATTATTATGGGTCCAGTTCTCTGAAAAAAGCTTCAATCAGGCTGAAACACCACAGAAAGGTAGAATCTATTGAGTTGTAAGTGATCTGAACTTTTCATGATGATAGCACCTTCCTAAGGGGGTCAAACCATGACCCAAAGGTCACCGAGCATGGTGTCACCTGAAGAAAAATGTCCGGATACACCTTTGGAGGCTCATAACTTGGCTTATGAATGTCCTAGAGAGGTCAAATTTGTTTTAAGATACTCCAATTAATGGTCTGTATCGATAACAGAAGGAGTGGAGTGGATAGGATGTACAGTTTTTAAATGGCACACACAGAATTATGTAGCACCAAGCACAATTTCACATAATTTTGGTTCCAGTTCCCTCAAACAAGGTCCAATCTGGCTGAAACACCACAGGAAGGTAGAATCTATTGAGTTGTAAGTGATCTGCACGTTTCATGATGACAGCACATTCCTAAGGGGGTCAGATGATGTCACAAAGGTCACCGGATCACTTCTGCCTTAAAGAAAAATGTCCGGATACACCTTTGGAGGCTCATAACTTGGCTTCTGAATGTCCTAGAGAGGTCAGGTTGGGTTTAAATGACTCCAATTAACAGCCCCTATCACCAGCAGAAGGAATGGAGTCATTAGCACTTACGGTTTTTAAACAGCACCCTGAAATATGTCGCACAAAGCACATTTTCACATAATGTTGGTTCCTTTTGTGTGAAAACAAGGTCCAATCTGGCTGAAACACAACAGGAAGGTAGAATCTATTGAGTTGTAAGTTATCTGTACATTTCATGATGATAGCACATTCCTAAGGGGGTCAGATGATGTCCCAAAGGTCACCGGATCACTTCTGCCTTAAAGACAAATGTCCGGATACACCTTTGGAGGCTCAGAACTTGGCTTCTGAATGTCCTAGAGAGGTCAGGTTGGGTTTAAATGACTCCAATTAACAGCCCCTATCACCAGCAGAAGGAATGGAGTCGTCAGCACTTATGGTTTTTAAATGGCACCCAGAAATATGTCGCACCAAGCACAATTTCACATATTTCTGGTTGAAAAACCTGTGATACAAGCTCCAATCTGTCTGAAATTAACACATGATGGACCTGTGAGGTCAAGGAGCACACAATATCAGTGTCAAGTCTGGAGGTTGAAGAGAACCCCGTTTTTAGCTTAAATCCAACTTTTTTCTGACCTCTGACCCAGAACAGCACCAGAACAACGAGCTACGGCTACCAAACTGCCTGAGCTAGCTCTGGGTGATGGCGGCATGCCAAATCGACGTTTGTTTGGTGAAAATCGGTTGAGAAATGCCACTTTGCCAAGCACATGGCAGAAAAGGCGGGAAAAGTGCCGTACGGCCCCAAACGGACGCTTAACACGATGCGACCGGCACGAACTCGACGTATGTGTTTCGGGCCAGTGCTGGGATGCACCAGAAGAGTTTTCGGGCGCCTCGGATCAACGATGGCCGAACGGCAGCCAAAAAGGGTCTAAAAATCGTGGTTTCGGGCCTAGGGTTTTGCCGGTCTCTTTTAATTCATTAAAATAGTTAAGTTCCACGTAGGGACATGAAATTCACATATGTTGTAAAGAAGGACATGCCGAATCATAATATTTCAGTTGCGTCACGCTACGTCGCTCACTGACCAAGTTCGGCCACTAGGGGGCGCAGTCGAAAATTGTTTACACTCTCTGGTTCGGAAGTCCGGTACGAGCGCAAAAATCTACTCGTCTTTTTGATAGCCCTCACGGCGCTAGAATTGCCCATTGTAAACTTGCAAAAATCGCGCACTTCTGGGGGCTATATCTCTGGAACCACAAAATATTTTGCCACCAAACCACCTCGGATGGACTCGTGCTTGACCCCCGAACAACATATCCGAAGATGGCATCGCTGGCGCCAGCAGAACTTTTTCTTTCCACTTTCTACCAGGAAAACACAAGTCCTCTTTGAGGCGATGGGTCTAAGAGGGCATTTTTTTGGCCAAACTCAGACACAATTTTTTTTTTTTTTCAATTTTGACAGCGGATTATGATTGCTTGGCACCACGGGGACCACCTCTCCAAAAACGGAACGGATCGGGCGTTCCCTTGAGGAGCTGTGGCCAAAAAGAGCGTGACCTCTGGCGACCTGGGGTTCGGAAAAGCACCGAAACAAAGAGCTACGGCAACCAAACTGCCTGGGCTAGCTCGGGGTGACGGCGGCATGCCAAATCAACGTTTGTTTTGGTGAAAATCGGTTGAGAAACGCCACTTTGCCGAGCACATGGCAAAATGGAGGGAAAACTGCCCTCAGGCCCCAAACGGACGCTTAGCACGTTGCGACCGGCACGAGCTCGACGTATGTGGTAGCTGTCAGCTATCTAAAGGAAATGTGCAAGTGTCAACTCTCTAGGTTGAGCAGAACCCTGTTTTTCAGCTCCAAAACAGCCCAAATCCATCATTTTCTCTGCTTGTACCAAGAGGCTGTGAACCTTGACCCTTCTGAATAAGCCAGCAACTTGAAAACTGCATATGTTGTAGCTGTCAGCTATTTAAAGAAACATTCTCAGTTTCAAGTCTCTAGGTTGAGGAGAACCCTGTTTTTCAGCCCCAAAACAGCCCAAATCCATCATTTTCTCTGACCTCTGACCCAGAACAGCACCGGAACAACGAGCTACGGCTACCAAACTGCCTGGGCTAGATCGGGGTGACGGCGGCATGCCAAATCGATGTTTGTTTGGTGAAAATCGGTTGAGAAATGCCAATTTGCCGAGCACATGGAAAAATGGAGGGAAAACCGCCCTCAGGCCCCAAACGGACGCTTAACACAATGCGACCGGCACGATTTCGAAATCTGTGCTTCGGACCAGTGCTGGGATGCACCAAAAAATTTTTCGTGCGCCTCGGACCAACGTGGGCTGAACGGCGGCCAAAAAGGGGCTCAAATGGCAGAAGGCCGCAAATGAAGCCTGAGCTAAATTTTCCCACTTTTGGGCCGCCGTTTGAATTCGGTTTGGCGTAGCCGCACGAAATTTGGGGTGGTGCATCCCGGCTACCATCTCATCGACGCACGTCGAAATCGATGCCGTCTGACCTTTTCGAGCGCCCTCACGGGACGCTTGTCCAAGCAGAGATAGTCAGGTGTCTGGTTACACCTTTGTGGGCTTATAACTTGGCTTCTGAATATCCTAGAGAGGTCAGGCTGGTTTTAAAATACTCCAATGAATGGTCTGTATCTAGAACAGAATGAATGGAGTGGATAGGATGTACAGTTTTTAAATGGCACCCAGACCTATGTTGCACTAAGACAAGTTCACATTATTATGGGTCCAGTTCTCTGAAAAAAACTTCAATCAGGCTGAAACATCACAGGAAGGTACAATCTATTGAGATGTAAATGAATCATGTGTTTCATGATGATAGCACATTCCTTAGGGGGTCAAATGTTGTCACAAAGGTCATTGGATCACTTCTTCTTTAAAGGTGTGGTTCGTAACACACCTTTGTGGGCTTATAACTTGGCTTCTGAATATCCTAGAGAGGTCATGTTGGTTTTAAAATGCTCCAATAAACAGCCCCTACTACCACAAAAAGGAATGGAGTCATAAGCACTTATGGTCTTTAAATGGCACCCAGAATTATGTTGCACAAAGCACAATTTCACATATTTCTGGGTCCATTTGTGCGAAAACAAGGTCCAATAAGGCTGAAACATCACATGAACGTATAGTCTATGGAGTTGTAAGTGATCTGAACGTTACCCTAACAGGGTCAAATGAAGTCACAAAGGTCACCAGACCCGAAATGGAGACACAATTTTGGTGCTTCTTCAAAAGTAACCCAAAATGGAGGCCTCCAATTTGGGTCTTCTTCTAAAGTAACCCGAACTGAATTTTTCAATTAAGGAAGCCTTCAATTTGGGTTACTTTCAATTACATGGAAAAGAAGCCCGAAATGTAGGCCTCCATTTTGGTGCTTCTTCAAAAGTAACCCAAAATGGAGGCCTCCAATTTGGGTCTTCTTCTAAAGTAACCCAAAATGGAGGAAATGGAGGCCTCCATTTTGGGCTTCTTCAAAAGTAACCCAAAATGGAGGCCTCCAATTTGGGTCTTCTTCCAAAGTAACCCAAAATGGAGGAAATGGAGGCCTCCATTTTGGGGCTTCTTCAAAAGTAACCCAAAATGGAGGCCTCCAATTTGGGTCTTCTTCTAAAGTAACCCAAACTGAATTCTTCAATTAATAAAGCATTCATTTTGGGCTACTTTTGAATTTTGTAAAAGTAGCCCAAAAGGAATTCATTTTGGGCTACTGTTACAACATTCAAAAATAGCCTAAAATGAGCCATTCATTTTGGGCTACTTTTCCATACATGCAAAAGTAGCCCAAACGTAATTCTTCAATTAATGAAGCATTCAATTTGGGTTACTTTCAACTACATGCAAAAGAAGCCCGAAATGGAGTCTCCAATTTGGGCTTCTTGTCTTAATAGAAAATGAAGTAGCACAACATAGGAACAACATAGAAGAGCCACCTCCACGGGACAGCACTCAGCAGTTCATCTGCATCAAAAGGACAAAGGTCACTCCAGGATGACAATATTCACAGTTTGGACAGAGAGGACAGATGGTTTGAAAGAGGAGTGAAAGAAGCCATTTACATCCACTGTAAGCAACCATCTTTGAAAAGAGGCGGTGGTTTACGACACCAACTGTCTGCCATCTATTATCCAGTTTTGAGATGCCTTCCCAGATGACTTAACGCCCACTCACATCTTGGCCCATCTGACCTCAGGAAATCACATGATAGGGTGGGGCCAGGTTTCACAATGAGCTCACCCGTAACTATGGCTGAATAGGTTCCACACCTGGGCTCATGTGATTATGCAGAAGATCATAGGGGGTCCTTTGTTCTGCGACCCAGGGGCCTCCTGTTGGCAGGGCACACCTGAAACTCCTCCTCCGGAAGGCATTCTTACCAAGTGCCTGAACCTCCTCAGTGGAGCAGCTCCACTGCCAGTTCCTCCTAGATGTCTGAACTCCTCAAAAAACCTCTTTAAATATTCTCCTGCTTTGGTTAACCACTCCTGTTTGGAGGATTGGATTTGTGTGTGTGTGTGTGTGTGTGTGTGTGTGTGTGTGTGTGTGTGTGTTTGTGTGTGTGTGTGTGTGTGTGTGTGTGTGTGTGTGTCCCTCTTGGGGGGGAAACCGGAGTCTCCATTTTGGGGCTTCTTCTAAAGTAACCCAAAATGGAGGCCTACATTTTGGGGTTTCTTCTAAAGTAACCCGAAATGTAGGCTCATTTTTGGTGCTTCTTCTAAAGTAACCCAAAATGTAGGCTCATTTTTGGTGCTTCTTCTAAAGTAACCCAAAATGGAGGCCGCAATTTTGGGGTTTCTTCTAAAGTAACCCAAAATGGAGTCTCCATTTTGGGTCTTCTTCTAAAGTAACCAGAACTGAATTTTTCAATTAAGGAAGCCTTCAATTTGGGTTACTTTCAACTACATGCAAAAGAAGCCCGAAATGGAGGCCTCCATTTTGGGACTTTTTCCAAAGTAACCCAAAATGGAGACTCCATTTTGGGGCTTCTTGTAAAGTAACCCGAAATGGAGGCCTCCATTTTGGGACTTTTCCCAAAGTAACCCGAACTGAATTTTTCAATTAAGGAAGCCTTCAATTTGGGTTACTTTCAACTACATGCAAAAGAAGCCCGAAATGGAGGCCTCCATTTTGGGACTTTTTCCAAAGTAACCTCAAAATGGAGACTCCATTTTGGGGCTTCTTGTAAAGTAACCCGAAATGGAGGCCTCCATTTTGGGACTTTTTCCAAAGTAACCCAAAATGGAGACTCCATTTTGGGGCTTCTTGTAAAGTAACCCAAAATGGAGGCCTCCATTTTGGGTCTTCTTCTAAAGTAACCCGAACTGAATTTTTCAATTAAGGACGCCTTCAATCTGGGTTACTTTCAACTACATGCAAAAGAAGCCCGAAATGGAGGCCTCAATTTTGGGACTTTTTCCAAAGTAACCCAAAATGGAGACTCCATTTTGGGGCTTCTTGTAAAGTAACCCGAAATGGAGGCCTCCATTTTGGGACTTTTTCCAAAGTAACCCAAAATGGAGACTCCATTTTGGGGCTTCTTGTAAAGTAACCCAAAATGGAGGCCTCCATTTTGGGTCTTCTTCTAAAGTAACCCGAACTGAATTTTTCAATTAAGGACGCCTTCAATCTGGGTTACTTTCAACTACATGCAAAAGAAGCCCGAAATGGAGGCCTCCATTTTGGGACATTTTGGGACTTTTTCCAAATGAACAAATGAACCCAGAATGATGTGAAATTGTGCTTCATGCAACATAATTCTGGGTGCCATTTACAAACCATAAGTGCTAATGACTCCATTCCTTTTTGTGGTTGTAGGGGCTGTTGATTGGAGTACACTAAAACAAACCTGATCTCTCTAGGATATTGAGAAGCCAAGTTATAAGCCCACAAATGTGTAACTGGACTATTTCTTTAAAGTGACACCAGGCCCGGTGACCTTTGGGACATGGTTTGACCCCCTATAGGAATGAGCGATCATCATGAAACGTTCAGATTACTTACAACTCAATAGATTCTACCTTCTTGTAACGTTTCAGCCTGATTGAACCTTGTTTTCACACAAATGGACCCAGAATGATGTGAAATTGTGCTTCGTGCAACATAATTCTGGGTGCCATTTACAAACCATAAGTGCTAATGACTCCATTCCTTTTTGTGGTTGTAGGGGCTGTTGATTGGAGTACACTAAAACAAACCTGATCTCTCTAGGACATTCAGAAGCCAAGTTATAAGCCCACAAATGTGTAACTGGACTACTTCTTTAAAGTGACACCAGGCCCGGTGACCTTTGGGACATGGTTTTACCCCCTATAGGAATGTGCGATCATCATGAAACGTTCAGATCACTTACAACTCAATAGATTCTACCTTCTTGTAACGTTTCAGCCTGATTGGACCTTTTTTTCACACAAATGAACCCAGAATGATGTGAAATTGTGCTTCGTGCAACATAATTCTGGGTGCCATTTAAAAACCATTAGCGCTAATGACTCCATTCCTTTTTGTGGTAATGGGGGCTGTTAATTGGAGTACTCTAAAACAAACCTGACCTCTCTAGGATATTCAGAAGCCAAGTTATAAGCCCACAAATGTGTAACTGGACTACTTCTTTAAAGTGACACCAGGCCCTGGTGACCTTTGGGACATGATTTTACCCCCTATAGTAATGTGCGATCATCATGAAACGTTCAGATCACTTACAACTCAGTAGATTCTACCTTCTTGTAACGTTTCAGCCTGATTGGACCTTGTTTTCACACAAATGGACCCAGAATGATGTGAAATTGTGCTTTGTGCAACATAATTCTGGGTGCCATTTACAAACCATTAGTGCTAATGACTCCATTCCTTTTTGTGGTTGTAGGGACTGTTGATTGGAGTACACTAAAACAAACCTGACCTCTCTAGGACATTCAGAAGCCAAGTTATAAGCCCACAAAGGTGTAACTGGACTACTTCTTTAAAGTGACACCAGGCCCGGTGACCTTTGGGACCTGGTTTGACCCCCTATAGGAATGTGCGATCATCATGAAACGTTCAGATCACTTACAACTCAATAGATTTTACCTTCTTGTAACTTTTCAGCCTGATTGGACCTTGTTTTCACACAAATGGACCCAGAATGATGTGAAATTGTGCTTCGTGCAACATAATTCTGGGTGCCATTTAAAAACCATAAGTGCTAATGACTCCATTCGTTTTTGTGGTTGTAGGGGCTGTTGATTGGAGTACTCTAAAACAAACCTGGCCTCTCTAGGATATTCAGAGCCCACAAATGTGTAACTGGACTACTTCTTTAAAGTGACACCAGGCCCGGTGACCTTTGGGACATGATTTTACCCCCTATAGAAATGTGCGATCATCATGAAACGTTCAGATCACTTACAACTAAGTAGATTCTACCTTCTTGTAACGTTTCAGCATGATTGGACCTTGTTTTCACACAAATGGTCCCAGAATGATGTGAAATTGTGCTTCGTGCAACATAATTCTGGGTGCCATTTACAAACCATAAGTGCTAATGACTCCATTCCTTTTTGTGGTTGTAGGGGCTGTTGATTGGTGTACACTAAAACAAACCTGACCTCTCTAGGACATTCAGAAGCCAAGTTATAAGCCCACAAAGGTGTAACTGGACTACTTCTCTAAAGTGACACCAGGCCCGGTGACCTTTGGGACATGGTTTTACCCCCTATAGGAATGTACGATCATCTTGAAACGTTCAGATCACTTACAACTCAATAGATTCTACCTTCTTGTAACGTTTCAGCCTGATTGGACCTTGTTTTCACACAAATGGACCCAGAATGATGTGAAATTGTGCTTCGTGCAACATAATTCTGGGTGCCATTTAAAAACCATAAGTGCTAATGACTCCAGTCCTTTTGGGGGTAATGAGGGCTGTTAATTGGAGTACTCTAAAACAAACCTGACCTCTCTAGGATATTCAGAAGCCAAGTTATAAGCCCACAAAGGTGTAACTGGACTACTTCTTTAAAGTGACACCAGGCCCGGTGACCATTGGGACCTGGTTTGACCCCCTATAGGAATGTGCGATCATCATGAAATGTTCAGATCACTTACAACTCAGTAGATTCTACCTTCTTGTAACGTTTCAGCCTGATTGGACCTTGTTTTCACACAAATGGACCCAGAATGATGTGAAATTGTGCTTTGTGCAACATAATTCTGGGTGCCATTTACAAACCATTAGTGCTAATGACTCCATTCCTTTTTGTGGTTGTAGGGACTGTTGATTGGAGTACACTAAAACAAACCTGACCTCTCTAGGACATTCAGAAGCCAAGTTATAAGCCCACAAAGGTGTAACTGGACTACTTCTTTAAAGTGACACCAGGCCCGGTGACCTTTGGGACCTGGTTTGACCCCCTATAGGAATGTGCGATCATCATGAAACGTTCAGATCACTTACAACTCAATAGATTTTACCTTCTTGTAACGTTTCAGCCTGATTGGACCTTGTTTTCACACAAATGGACCCAGAATGATGTGAAATTGTGCTTCGTGCAACATAATTCTGGGTGCCATTTACAAACCATAAGTGCTAATGACTCCATTCCTTTTTGTGGTTGTAGGGGCTGTTGATGGGAGTACTCTAAAACAAACCTGGCCTCTCTAGGATATTCAGAAGCCAAGTTATAAGCCCACAAATGTGTAACTGGACTACTTCTTTAAAGTGACACCAGGCCCGGTGACCTTTGGGACATGGTTTTACCCCCTATAGGAATGTGCGATCATCTTGAAACGTTCAGATCACTTACAACTCAATAGATTCTACCTTCTTGTAACGTTTCAGCCTGATTGGACCTTGTTTTCACACAAATGGACCCAGAATGATGTGAAATTGTGCTTCGTGCAACATAATTCTTGGTGCCATTTAAAAACCATAAGTGCTAATGACTCCAGTCCTTTTGGGGGTAATGGGGGCTGTTAATTGGAGTACTCTAAAACAAACCTGACCTCTCTAGGATATTCAGAAGCCAAGTTATAAGCCCACAAAGGTGTAACTGGACTACTTCTTTAAAGTGACACCAGGCCCGGTGACCTTTGGGACCTGGTTTGACCCCCTATAGGAATGTACGATCATCTTGAAACGTTCAGATCACTTACAACTCAATAGATTCTACCTTCTTGTAACGTTTCAGCCTGATTGGACCTTGTTTTCACACAAATGGACCCAGAATGATGTGAAATTGTGCTTCGTGCAACATAATTCTGGTTGCCATTTACAAACCATAAGTGCTAATGACTCCATTCATTTTTGTGGTTGTAGGGGCTGTTGATTGGAGTACTCTAAAACACACCTGGCCTCTCTAGGATATTCAGAAGCCAAGTTATAAGCCCACAAATGTGTAACTGGACTACTTCTTTAAAGTGACACCAGGCCCGGTGACCTTTGGGACCTGGTTTGACCCCCTATAGGAATGTGCGATCATCATGAAACGTTCGGATCACTTACAACTCAGTAGATTCTACCTTCTTGTAACGTTTCAGCCTGAATGAACCTTGTTTTCACACAAATGGACCCAGAATGATGTGAAATTGTGCTTCGTGCAACATAATTCTGGGTGCCATTTACAAACCATAAGTGCTAATGACTCCATTCCTTTTTGTGGTTGTAGGGGCTGTTGATTGGAGTACATTAAAACAAACCTGATCTCTCTAGGACATTCAGAAGCCAAGTTATAAGCCCACAAATGTGTAACTGGACTACTTCTTTAAATTGACACCAGATCCGGTGACCTTTGGGACATGGTTTGACCCCCTTAGGAAAGTGCTATCATCATGAAACGTTCAGATCACTTACAACTCAATAGATTCTACCTTCCTGTAACGTTTCAGCCTGATTGGACCTTGTTTTCATACAAATGAACCCAGAATGATGTGAAATTGTGCTTCGTGCAACATAATTCTGGGTGCCATTTACAAGCCATAAGTGCTAATGACTCCATTCCTTTTTGTGGTAATGGGGGCTCTTAAGTGGAGTACTCTAAAACAAACCTGACCTCTCTAGGATATTCAGAAGCCAAGTTATAAGCCCACAAATGTGTAACTGGACTACTTCTTTAAAGTGACACCAGGCCCGGTGACCTTTGGGACATGATTTTACCCCCTATAGTAATGTGCGATCATCATGAAACGTTCAGATCACTTACAACTCAGTAGATTCTACCTTCTTGTAACGTTTCAGCCTGATTGGACCTTGTTTTCACACAAATGGAACCAGAATGATGTGAAATTGTGCTTCGTGCAACATAATTCTGGGTGCCATTTACAAACCATAAGTGCTAATGACTCCATTCCTTTTTGTGGTTGTAGGGACTTTGATTGGAGTACACTAAAACAAACCTGACCTCTCTAGGACATTCAGAAGCCAAGTTAAAAGCCCACAAAGGTGTAACTGGACTACTTCTTTAAAGTGACACCAGGCCGGGTGACCTTTGGGACCTGGTTTGACCCCCTATAGGAATGTGCGATCATCATGAAACGTTCAGATCACTTACAACTCAATAGATTCTACCTTCTTGTAACGTTTCAGCCTGATTGGACCTTGTTTTCACACAAATGGACCCAGAATGATGTGAAATTGTGCTTCGTGCAACATAATTCTGGGTGCCATTTACAAACCATAAGTGCTAATGACTCCATTCCTTTTTGTGTTTGTAGGGTCTGTTGATTGGAGTACACTAAAACAAACCTGATCTCTCTAGGACATTCAGAAGCCAAGTTATAAGCCCACAAATGTGTAACTGGACTACTTCTTTAAGGTGACACCAGGCCCGGTGACCTTTGGGACATGGTTTTACCCCCTATAGGAATGTGCGATCATCATGAAACGTTCAGATCACTTACAACTCAATAGATTCTACCTTCTTGTAACGTTTCAGCCTGATTGGACCTTGTTTTCACACAAATGGACCCAGAATGATGTGAAATTGTGCTTCGCGCAACATAATTCTGGGTGCCATTTACAAACCATAAGTGCTAATGACTCCATTCCTTTTTGTGGTTGTAGGGGCTGTTGACTGGAGTACACTAAAACAAACCTGATCTCTCTATGACATTCAGAATCCAAGTAATAAGCCCACAAATGTGTAACTGGACTACTTCTTTAAATTGACACCAGATCCGGTGACGTTTGGGACATGGTTTGACCCCCTTAGGAAAGTGCTGTCATCATGAAACGTTCAGATCACTTACAACTCAATAGATTCTACCTTCCTGTAACGCTTCAGCCTGATTGGACCTTGTTTTCACACAAATGAACCCAGAATGATGTGAAATTGTGCTTCATGCAACATAATTCTGGGTGCCATTTACAAACCATAAGTGCTAATGACTCCATTCCTTTTTGTCGTTGTAGGGGCTGTTGATTGGACTACACTAAAACAAACCTGATCTCTCTAGGATATTGAGAAGCCAAGTTATAAGCCCACAAATGTGTAACTGGACTACTTCTTTAAAGTGACACCAGGCCCGGTGACCTTTGGGACATGGTTTGACCCCCTATAGGAATGTGCGATCATCATGAAACGTTCAGATCACTTACAACTCAATAGATTCTACCTTCTTGTAACGTTTCAGCCTGATTGGACCTTGTTTTCACACAAATGGACCCAGAATGATGTGAAATTGTGCTTCGTGCAACATAATTCTGGGTGCCATTTACAAACCATAAGTGCTAATGACTCCATTCCTTTTTGTGGTTGTAGGGGCTGTTGATTGGAGTACACTAAAACAAACCTGATCTCTCTAGGACATTCAGAAGCCAAGTTATAAGCCCACAAATGTGTAACTGGACTACTTCTTTAAAGTGACACCAGGCCCAGTGACCTTTGGGACATGGTTTTACCCCCTATAGGAATGTGCGATCATCATGAAACGTTCAGATCACTTACAACTCAGTAGATTCTACCTTCTTGTAACGTTTCAGCCTGATTGGACCTTGTTTTCACACAAATGAACCCAGAATGATGTGAAATTGTGCTTCGTGCAACATAATTCTGGGTGCCATTTAAAAACCATAAGCGCTAATAACTCCATTCCTTTTTGTGGTAATGGGGGCTGTTAATTGGAGTACTCTAAAACAAACCTGACCTCTCTAGGATATTCAGAAGCCAAGTTATAAGCCCACAAATGTGTAACTGGACTACTTCTTTAAAGTGACACCAGGCCCGGTGACCTTTGGGACATGATTTTCCCCCCTATAGTAATGTGCGATCATCATGAAACGTTCAGATCACTTACAACTCAGTAGATTCTACCTTCTTGTATCGTTTCAGCCTGATTGGACCTTGTTTTCACACAAATGGACCCAGAATGATGTGAAATTGTGCTTCGTGCAACATAATTCTGGGTGCCATTTACAAACCATAAGTGCTAATGACTCCATTCCTTTTTGTGGTTGTAGGGACTGTTGATTGGAGTACACTAAAACAAACCTGACCTCTCTAAGGCATTCAGAAGCCAAGTTATAAGCCCTCAAAGGTGTAACTGGACTACTTCTTTAAAGTGACACCAGGCCCGGTGACCTTTGGGACCTGGTTTGACCCCCTATAGGAATGTGGGATCATCATGAAACGTTCAGATCACTTACAACTCAATAGATTCTACCTTCTTGTAACGTTTCAGCCTGATTGGACCTTGTTTTCACACAAATGGACCCAGAATGATGTGAAATTGTGCTTCGTGCAACATAATTCTGGTTGCCATTTACAAACCATAAGTGCTAATGACTCCATTCATTTTTGTGGTTGTAGGGGCTGTTGATTGGAGTACTCTAAAACACACCTGGCCTCTCTAGGATATTCAGAAGCCAAGTTATAAGCCCACAAATGTGTAACTGGACTACTTCTTTAAAGTGACACCAGGCCCGGTGACCTTTGGGACCTGGTTTGACCCCCTATAGGAATGTGCGATCATCATGAAACGTTCGGATCACTTACAACTCAGTAGATTCTACCTTCTTGTAACGTTTCAGCCTGAATGAACCTTGTTTTCACACAAATGGACCCAGAATGATGTGAAATTGTGCTTCGTGCAACATAATTCTGGGTGCCATTTACAAACCATAAGTGCTAATGACTCCATTCCTTTTTGTGGTTGTAGGGGCTGTTGATTGGAGTACATTAAAACAAACCTGATCTCTCTAGGACATTCAGAAGCCAAGTTATAAGCCCACAAATGTGTAACTGGACTACTTCTTTAAATTGACACCAGATCCGGTGACCTTTGGGACATGGTTTGACCCCCTTAGGAAAGTGCTATCATCATGAAACGTTCAGATCACTTACAACTCAATAGATTCTACCTTCCTGTAACGTTTCAGCCTGATTGGACCTTGTTTTCATACAAATGAACCCAGAATGATGTGAAATTGTGCTTCGTGCAACATAATTCTGGGTGCCATTTAAAAACCATAAGTGCTAATGACTCCATTCCTTTTTGGGGTAATGGGGGCTCTTAATTGGAGTACTCTAAAACAAACCTGACCTCTCTAGGATATTCAGAAGCCAAGTTATAAGCCCACAAAGGTGTAACTGGACTACTTCTTTAAAGTGACACCAGGCCCGTTGACCTTTGGGACATGGTTTGACCCCCTATAGGAATGTGCGATCATCATGAAACGTTCAGATCACTTACAACTCAATAGATTCTACCTTCTTGTAATGTTTCAGCCTGATTGGACCTTGTTTTTCACACAAATGGACCCAGAATGATGTGAAATTGTGCTTCGTGCAACATAATTCTGGGTGCCATTTACAAACCATAAGTGCTAATGACTCCATTCCTTTTTGTGGTTGTAGGGGCTGTTGGTTGGAGTACATTAAAACAAACCTGATCTCTCTAGGACATTCAGAAGCCAAGTTATAAGCCCACAAATGTGTAACTGGACTACTTCTTTAAATTGACACCAGATCCGGTGACCTTTGGGACATGGTTTGACCCCCTTAGGAAATTGCGATCATCTTGAAACGTTCAGATCAATTACAACTCAATAGATTCTACCTTCTTGTAACGTTTCAGCCTGATTGGACCTTGTTTTCACACAAATGGACCCAGAATGATGTGAAATTGTGCTTCGTGCAACATAATTCTGGGTGCCATTTACAAACCATAAGTGCTATTGACTCCATTCCTTTTTGTGGTTGTAGGGGCTGTTGATTGGAGTACACTAAAACATTCCTGATCTCTCTAGGACATTCAGAAGCCAAGTTATAAGCCCACAAATGTGTAACTGGACTACTTCTTTAAATTTACACCAGATCTGGTGACCTTTGGGACATGGTTTGACCCCCTATAGGAATGTGCGATCATCATGAAATGTTCAGATCACTTACAACTCAATAGATTCTACCTTCCTGTAACGTTTCAGCCTGATTGGACCTTGTTTTCACACAAATGGACCCAGAATGATGTGTAATTTTGCTTTGTGCAACATAATTCTGGGTGCCATTTAAAAACCATAAGTGCTAATGACTCCATTCCTTTTAGTGGTAATGGGGGCTGTTAATTGGAGTACTCTAAAACAAACCTGACCTCTCTAGGATATTCAGAAGCCAAGTTATAAGCCCACAAAGGTGTAACTGGACTACTTCTTTAAAGTGACACCAGGCCTGGTGACCTTTGGGACATGGTTTGACCCCCTATAGGAATGTGCGATCATCTTGAAACGTTCAGATCACTTACAACTCAATAGAATCTACCTTTTTGTAACGTTTCAGCCTGATTGGACCTTGTTTTCACACAAATGGACCCAGAATGATGTGAAATTGTGCTTCGTGCAACATAATTCTGGGTGCCATTTACAAACCATAAGTGCTAAGGACTCCATTCCTTTTAGTGGTAATGGGGGCTGTTACTTGGAGTACTCTAAAACAAACCTGACCTCTCTAGGATATTCAGAAGCCAAGTTATAAGCCCACAAAGGTGTAACTGGACTACTTCTTTAAAGTGACACCAGGCCCGGTGACCTTTGGGACATGGTTTGACCCCCTATAGGAATGTGCGATCATCTTGAAACGTTCAGATCAATTACAACTCAATAGATTCTACCTTCTTGTAACGTTTCAGCCTGATTGGACCTTGTTTTCACACAAATGGACCCAGAATGATGTGAAATTGTGCTTCGTGCAACATAATTCTGGGTGCCATTTAAAAACCATAAGTGCTAATGACTCCATTCCTTTTTGAGGTTGTAGGGGCTGTTGATTGGAGTACACTAAAACAAACCTGATCTCTCTAGGACATTCAGAAGCCAAGTTATAAGCCGTCAAAGGTGTAATTGGACTACTTCTTTAAAGTGACACCAGGCCCGGTGACCTTTGGGACATGGTTTGACCCCCTATAGGAATGTGCGATCATCATGAAACGTTCAGATCACTTACAACTCAATAGATTCTACCTTCTTGTAACGTTTCAGCCTGATTGGACCTTGTTTTCACACAAATGGACCCAGAATGATGTGAAATTGTGCTTCGTGCAACATAATTCTGGGTGCCATTTACAAACCATAAGTGCTAATGACTCCATTCCTTTTTGTGGTTGTAGGGGCTGTTGATTGGAGTACACTAAAACAAACCTGATCTCTCTAGGACATTCAGAAGCCAAGTTATAAGCCCACAAATGTGTAACTGGACTACTTCTTTAAAGTGACACCAGGCCCAGTGACCTTTGGGACATGGTTTTACCCCCTATAGGAATGTGCGATCATCATGAAACGTTCAGATCACTTACAACTCAGTAGATTCTACCTTCTTGTAACGTTTCAGCCTGATTGGACCTTGTTTTCACACAAATGAACCCAGAATGATGTGAAATTGTGCTTCGTGCAACATAATTCTGGGTGCCATTTAAAAACCATAAGCGCTAATAACTCCATTCCTTTTTGTGGTAATGGGGGCTGTTAATTGGAGTACTCTAAAACAAACCTGACCTCTCTAGGATATTCAGAAGCCAAGTTATAAGCCCACAAATGTGTAACTGGACTACTTCTTTAAAGTGACACCAGGCCCGGTGACCTTTGGGACATGATTTTCCCCCCTATAGTAATGTGCGATCATCATGAAACGTTCAGATCACTTACAACTCAGTAGATTCTACCTTCTTGTATCGTTTCAGCCTGATTGGACCTTGTTTTCACACAAATGGACCCAGAATGATGTGAAATTGTGCTTCGTGCAACATAATTCTGGGTGCCATTTACAAACCATAAGTGCTAATGACTCCATTCCTTTTTGTGGTTGTAGGGACTGTTGATTGGAGTACACTAAAACAAACCTGACCTCTCTAAGGCATTCAGAAGCCAAGTTATAAGCCCTCAAAGGTGTAACTGGACTACTTCTTTAAAGTGACACCAGGCCCGGTGACCTTTGGGACCTGGTTTGACCCCCTATAGGAATGTGGGATCATCATGAAACGTTCAGATCACTTACAACTCAATAGATTCTACCTTCTTGTAACGTTTCAGCCTGATTGGACCTTGTTTTCACACAAATGGACCCAGAATGATGTGAAATTGTGCTTCGTGCAACATAATTCTGGTTGCCATTTACAAACCATAAGTGCTAATGACTCCATTCATTTTTGTGGTTGTAGGGGCTGTTGATTGGAGTACTCTAAAACACACCTGGCCTCTCTAGGATATTCAGAAGCCAAGTTATAAGCCCACAAATGTGTAACTGGACTACTTCTTTAAAGTGACACCAGGCCCGGTGACCTTTGGGACCTGGTTTGACCCCCTATAGGAATGTGCGATCATCATGAAACGTTCGGATCACTTACAACTCAGTAGATTCTACCTTCTTGTAACGTTTCAGCCTGAATGAACCTTGTTTTCACACAAATGGACCCAGAATGATGTGAAATTGTGCTTCGTGCAACATAATTCTGGGTGCCATTTACAAACCATAAGTGCTAATGACTCCATTCCTTTTTGTGGTTGTAGGGGCTGTTGATTGGAGTACATTAAAACAAACCTGATCTCTCTAGGACATTCAGAAGCCAAGTTATAAGCCCACAAATGTGTAACTGGACTACTTCTTTAAATTGACACCAGATCCGGTGACCTTTGGGACATGGTTTGACCCCCTTAGGAAAGTGCTATCATCATGAAACGTTCAGATCACTTACAACTCAATAGATTCTACCTTCCTGTAACGTTTCAGCCTGATTGGACCTTGTTTTCATACAAATGAACCCAGAATGATGTGAAATTGTGCTTCGTGCAACATAATTCTGGGTGCCATTTAAAAACCATAAGTGCTAATGACTCCATTCCTTTTTGGGGTAATGGGGGCTCTTAATTGGAGTACTCTAAAACAAACCTGACCTCTCTAGGATATTCAGAAGCCAAGTTATAAGCCCACAAAGGTGTAACTGGACTACTTCTTTAAAGTGACACCAGGCCCGTTGACCTTTGGGACATGGTTTGACCCCCTATAGGAATGTGCGATCATCATGAAACGTTCAGATCACTTACAACTCAATAGATTCTACCTTCTTGTAATGTTTCAGCCTGATTGGACCTTGTTTTTCACACAAATGGACCCAGAATGATGTGAAATTGTGCTTCGTGCAACATAATTCTGGGTGCCATTTACAAACCATAAGTGCTAATGACTCCATTCCTTTTTGTGGTTGTAGGGGCTGTTGGTTGGAGTACATTAAAACAAACCTGATCTCTCTAGGACATTCAGAAGCCAAGTTATAAGCCCACAAATGTGTAACTGGACTACTTCTTTAAATTGACACCAGATCCGGTGACCTTTGGGACATGGTTTGACCCCCTTAGGAAATTGCGATCATCTTGAAACGTTCAGATCAATTACAACTCAATAGATTCTACCTTCTTGTAACGTTTCAGCCTGATTGGACCTTGTTTTCACACAAATGGACCCAGAATGATGTGAAATTGTGCTTCGTGCAACATAATTCTGGGTGCCATTTACAAACCATAAGTGCTATTGACTCCATTCCTTTTTGTGGTTGTAGGGGCTGTTGATTGGAGTACACTAAAACATTCCTGATCTCTCTAGGACATTCAGAAGCCAAGTTATAAGCCCACAAATGTGTAACTGGACTACTTCTTTAAATTTACACCAGATCTGGTGACCTTTGGGACATGGTTTGACCCCCTATAGGAATGTGCGATCATCATGAAATGTTCAGATCACTTACAACTCAATAGATTCTACCTTCCTGTAACGTTTCAGCCTGATTGGACCTTGTTTTCACACAAATGGACCCAGAATGATGTGTAATTTTGCTTTGTGCAACATAATTCTGGGTGCCATTTAAAAACCATAAGTGCTAATGACTCCATTCCTTTTAGTGGTAATGGGGGCTGTTAATTGGAGTACTCTAAAACAAACCTGACCTCTCTAGGATATTCAGAAGCCAAGTTATAAGCCCACAAAGGTGTAACTGGACTACTTCTTTAAAGTGACACCAGGCCTGGTGACCTTTGGGACATGGTTTGACCCCCTATAGGAATGTGCGATCATCTTGAAACGTTCAGATCACTTACAACTCAATAGAATCTACCTTTTTGTAACGTTTCAGCCTGATTGGACCTTGTTTTCACACAAATGGACCCAGAATGATGTGAAATTGTGCTTCGTGCAACATAATTCTGGGTGCCATTTACAAACCATAAGTGCTAAGGACTCCATTCCTTTTAGTGGTAATGGGGGCTGTTACTTGGAGTACTCTAAAACAAACCTGACCTCTCTAGGATATTCAGAAGCCAAGTTATAAGCCCACAAAGGTGTAACTGGACTACTTCTTTAAAGTGACACCAGGCCCGGTGACCTTTGGGACATGGTTTGACCCCCTATAGGAATGTGCGATCATCTTGAAACGTTCAGATCAATTACAACTCAATAGATTCTACCTTCTTGTAACGTTTCAGCCTGATTGGACCTTGTTTTCACACAAATGGACCCAGAATGATGTGAAATTGTGCTTCGTGCAACATAATTCTGGGTGCCATTTAAAAACCATAAGTGCTAATGACTCCATTCCTTTTTGAGGTTGTAGGGGCTGTTGATTGGAGTACACTAAAACAAACCTGATCTCTCTAGGACATTCAGAAGCCAAGTTATAAGCCGTCAAAGGTGTAATTGGACTACTTCTTTAAAGTGACACCAGGCCCGGTGACCTTTGGGACATGGTTTGACCCCCTATAGGAATGTGCGATCATCATGAAACGTTCAGATCACTTACAACTCAATAGATTCTACCTTCTTGTAACGTTTCAGCCTGATTGGACCTTGTTTTCACACAAATGGACCCAGAATGATGTGAAATTGTGCTTCGTGCAACATAATTCTGGGTGCCATTTACAAACCATAAGTGCTAATGACTCCATTCCTTTTTGTGGTTGTAGGGGCTGTTGATTGGAGTACACTAAAACAAACCTGATCTCTCTAGGACATTCAGAAGCCAAGTTATAAGCCCACAAATGTGTAACTGGACTACTTCTTTAAAGTGACACCAGGCCCAGTGACCTTTGGGACATGGTTTTACCCCCTATAGGAATGTGCGATCATCATGAAACGTTCAGATCACTTACAACTCAGTAGATTCTACCTTCTTGTAACGTTTCAGCCTGATTGGACCTTGTTTTCACACAAATGAACCCAGAATGATGTGAAATTGTGCTTCGTGCAACATAATTCTGGGTGCCATTTAAAAACCATAAGCGCTAATAACTCCATTCCTTTTTGTGGTAATGGGGGCTGTTAATTGGAGTACTCTAAAACAAACCTGACCTCTCTAGGATATTCAGAAGCCAAGTTATAAGCCCACAAATGTGTAACTGGACTACTTCTTTAAAGTGACACCAGGCCCGGTGACCTTTGGGACATGATTTTCCCCCCTATAGTAATGTGCGATCATCATGAAACGTTCAGATCACTTACAACTCAGTAGATTCTACCTTCTTGTATCGTTTCAGCCTGATTGGACCTTGTTTTCACACAAATGGACCCAGAATGATGTGAAATTGTGCTTCGTGCAACATAATTCTGGGTGCCATTTACAAACCATAAGTGCTAATGACTCCATTCCTTTTTGTGGTTGTAGGGACTGTTGATTGGAGTACACTAAAACAAACCTGACCTCTCTAAGGCATTCAGAAGCCAAGTTATAAGCCCTCAAAGGTGTAACTGGACTACTTCTTTAAAGTGACACCAGGCCCGGTGACCTTTGGGACCTGGTTTGACCCCCTATAGGAATGTGGGATCATCATGAAACGTTCAGATCACTTACAACTCAATAGATTCTACCTTCTTGTAACGTTTCAGCCTGATTGGACCTTGTTTTCACACAAATGGACCCAGAATGATGTGAAATTGTGCTTCGTGCAACATAATTCTGGTTGCCATTTACAAACCATAAGTGCTAATGACTCCATTCATTTTTGTGGTTGTAGGGGCTGTTGATTGGAGTACTCTAAAACACACCTGGCCTCTCTAGGATATTCAGAAGCCAAGTTATAAGCCCACAAATGTGTAACTGGACTACTTCTTTAAAGTGACACCAGGCCCGGTGACCTTTGGGACCTGGTTTGACCCCCTATAGGAATGTGCGATCATCATGAAACGTTCGGATCACTTACAACTCAGTAGATTCTACCTTCTTGTAACGTTTCAGCCTGAATGAACCTTGTTTTCACACAAATGGACCCAGAATGATGTGAAATTGTGCTTCGTGCAACATAATTCTGGGTGCCATTTACAAACCATAAGTGCTAATGACTCCATTCCTTTTTGTGGTTGTAGGGGCTGTTGATTGGAGTACATTAAAACAAACCTGATCTCTCTAGGACATTCAGAAGCCAAGTTATAAGCCCACAAATGTGTAACTGGACTACTTCTTTAAATTGACACCAGATCCGGTGACCTTTGGGACATGGTTTGACCCCCTTAGGAAAGTGCTATCATCATGAAACGTTCAGATCACTTACAACTCAATAGATTCTACCTTCCTGTAACGTTTCAGCCTGATTGGACCTTGTTTTCATACAAATGAACCCAGAATGATGTGAAATTGTGCTTCGTGCAACATAATTCTGGGTGCCATTTAAAAACCATAAGTGCTAATGACTCCATTCCTTTTTGGGGTAATGGGGGCTCTTAATTGGAGTACTCTAAAACAAACCTGACCTCTCTAGGATATTCAGAAGCCAAGTTATAAGCCCACAAAGGTGTAACTGGACTACTTCTTTAAAGTGACACCAGGCCCGTTGACCTTTGGGACATGGTTTGACCCCCTATAGGAATGTGCGATCATCATGAAACGTTCAGATCACTTACAACTCAATAGATTCTACCTTCTTGTAATGTTTCAGCCTGATTGGACCTTGTTTTTCACACAAATGGACCCAGAATGATGTGAAATTGTGCTTCGTGCAACATAATTCTGGGTGCCATTTACAAACCATAAGTGCTAATGACTCCATTCCTTTTTGTGGTTGTAGGGGCTGTTGGTTGGAGTACATTAAAACAAACCTGATCTCTCTAGGACATTCAGAAGCCAAGTTATAAGCCCACAAATGTGTAACTGGACTACTTCTTTAAATTGACACCAGATCCGGTGACCTTTGGGACATGGTTTGACCCCCTTAGGAAATTGCGATCATCTTGAAACGTTCAGATCAATTACAACTCAATAGATTCTACCTTCTTGTAACGTTTCAGCCTGATTGGACCTTGTTTTCACACAAATGGACCCAGAATGATGTGAAATTGTGCTTCGTGCAACATAATTCTGGGTGCCATTTACAAACCATAAGTGCTATTGACTCCATTCCTTTTTGTGGTTGTAGGGGCTGTTGATTGGAGTACACTAAAACATTCCTGATCTCTCTAGGACATTCAGAAGCCAAGTTATAAGCCCACAAATGTGTAACTGGACTACTTCTTTAAATTTACACCAGATCTGGTGACCTTTGGGACATGGTTTGACCCCCTATAGGAATGTGCGATCATCATGAAATGTTCAGATCACTTACAACTCAATAGATTCTACCTTCCTGTAACGTTTCAGCCTGATTGGACCTTGTTTTCACACAAATGGACCCAGAATGATGTGTAATTTTGCTTTGTGCAACATAATTCTGGGTGCCATTTAAAAACCATAAGTGCTAATGACTCCATTCCTTTTAGTGGTAATGGGGGCTGTTAATTGGAGTACTCTAAAACAAACCTGACCTCTCTAGGATATTCAGAAGCCAAGTTATAAGCCCACAAAGGTGTAACTGGACTACTTCTTTAAAGTGACACCAGGCCTGGTGACCTTTGGGACATGGTTTGACCCCCTATAGGAATGTGCGATCATCTTGAAACGTTCAGATCACTTACAACTCAATAGAATCTACCTTTTTGTAACGTTTCAGCCTGATTGGACCTTGTTTTCACACAAATGGACCCAGAATGATGTGAAATTGTGCTTCGTGCAACATAATTCTGGGTGCCATTTACAAACCATAAGTGCTAATGACTCCATTCCTTTTTGTGGTTCTTGGGGCTGTTGATTGGAGTATACTAAAACATACCTGATCTCTCTAGGACATTCAGAAGCCAAGTTATAAGCCCACAAATGTGTAACTGGACTACTTGTTTAAATTGACACCAGATCCGGTGACCTTTGCGAAATGGTTTGACCCCCTTAGGAAATTGCTATCATCATGAAACGTTCAGATCACTTACAACTCAATAGATTCTACCTTCCTGTAACGTTTCAGCCTGATTGGACCTTGTTTTCACACAAATGGACCCAGAATGATGTGAAATTGTGCTTCGTGCAACATAATTCTGGGTGCCATTTACAAACCATAAGTGCTAATGACTCCATTCCTTTTTGTGGTTGTAGGGACTGTTGATTGGAGTACACTAAAACAAACCTGACCTCTCTAGGGCATTCAGAAGCCAAGTTATAAGCCCACAAAGGTGTACCTGGACTACTTCTTTAAAGTGACACCAGGCCCGGTGACCTTTGGGACCTGGTTTGACCCCCTATAGGAATGTGCGATCATCATGAAACGTTCAGATCACTTACAACTCAATAGATTCTACCTTCTTGTAACGTTTCAGCCTGATTGGACCTTGTTTTCACACAAATGGACCCAGAATGATGTGAAATTGTGCTTCGTGCAACATAATTCTGGGTGCCATTTACAAACCATAAGTGCTAATGACTCCATTCATTTTTGTGGTTGTAGGGGCTGTTGATTGGAGTACTCTAAAACAAACCTGGCCTCTCTAGGATATTCAGAAGCCAAGTTATAAGCCCACAAATGTGTAACTGGACTACTTCTTTAAAGTGACACCAGGCCCGGTGACCTTTGGGACATGATTTTCCCCCCTATAGTAATGTGCGATCATCATGAAACGTTCAGATCACTTACAACTAAGTAGATTCTACCTTCTTGTAACGTTTCAGCATGATTGGACCTTGTTTTCACACAAATGGACCCAGAATGATGTGAAATTGTGCTTCGTGCAACATAATTCTGGGTGCCATTTACAAACCATAAGTGCTAATGACTCCATTCCTTTTTGTGGTTGTAGGGACTGTTGATTGGAGTACACTAAAACAAACCTGACCTCTCTAGGACATTCAGAAGCCAAGTTATAAGCCCACAAAGGTGTAACTGGACTACTTCTTTAAAGTGACACCAGGCCCGGTGACCTTTGGGACCTGGTTTGACCCCCTATAGGAATGTGCGATCATCATGAAACGTTCGGATCACTTACAACTCAGTAGATTCTACCTTCTTGTAACGTTTCAGCCTGATTGGACCTTGTTTTCACACAAATGGACCCAGAATGATGTGAAATTGTGCTTCGTGCAACATAATTCTGGGTGCCATTTACAAACCATAAGTGCTAATGACTCCATTCCTTTTTGTGGTTGTAGGGGCTGTTGATTGGAGTACATTAAAACAAACCTGATCTCTCTAGGACATTCAGAAGCCAAGTTATAAGCCCACAAATGTGTAACTGGACTACTTCTTTAAATTGACACCAGATCCGGTGACCTTTGGGACATGGTTTGACCCCCTTAGGAAAGTGCTATCATCATGAAACGTTCAGATCACTTACAACTCAATAGATTCTACCTTCCTGTAACGTTTCAGCCTTATTGGACCTTGTTTTCATACAAATGAACCCAGAATGATGTGAAATTGTGCTTCGTGCAACATAATTCTGGGTGCCATTTAAAAACCATAAGTGCTAATGACTCCATTCCTTTTTGGGGTAATGGGGGCTCTTAATTGGAGTACTCTAAAACAAACCTGACCTCTCTAGGATATTCAGAAGCCAAGTTATAAGCCCACAAAGGTGTAACTGGACTACTTCTTTAAAGTGACACCAGGCCCGTTGACCTTCGGGACATGGTTTGACCCCCTATAGGAATGTGCGATCATCATGACACATTCAGATCACTTACAACTCAATAGATTCTACCTTCTTGTAATGTTTCAGCCTGATTGGACCTTGTTTTCACACAAATGGACCCAGAATGATGTGAAATTGTGCTTCGTGCAACATAATTCTGGGTGCCATTTACAAACCATAAGTGCTAATGACTCCATTCCTTTTTGTGGTTGTAGGGGCTGTTGGTTGGAGTACATTAAAACAAACCTGATCTCTCTAGGACATTCAGAAGCCAAGTTATAAGCCCACAAATGTGTAACTGGACTACTTCTTTAAATTGACACCAGATCCGGTGACCTTTGGGACATGGTTTGACCCCCTTAGGAAAGTGCTATCTTCATGAAACGTTCAGATCACTTACAACTCAATAGATTCTACCTTCCTGTAACGTTTCAGCCTGATTGGACCTTGTTTTCACACAAATGGACCCAGAATGATGTGAAATTGTGCTTTGTGCAACATAATTCTGGGTGCCATTTAAAAACCATAAGTGCTAATGACTCCATTCCTTTTAGTGGTAATGGGGGCTGTTAATTGGAGTACTCTAAAACAAACCTGACCTCTCTAGGATATTCAGAAGCCAAGTTATAAGCCCACAAAGGTGTACCTGGACTACTTCTTTAAAGTGACACCAGGCCCGGTGACCTTTGGGACATGGTTTGACCCCCTATAGGAATGTGCGATCATCTTGAAACGTTCAGATCACTTACAACTCAATAGAATCTACCTTTTTGTAACGTTTCAGCCTGATTGGACCTTGTTTTCACACAAATGGACCCAGAATAATGTGAAATTGTGCTTCGTGCAACATAATTCTGGGTGCCATTTACAAACCATAAGTGCTAATGACTCCATTCCTTTTAGTGGTAATGGGGGCTGTTACTTGGAGTACTCTAAAACAAACCTGACCTCTCTAGGATATTCAGAAGCCAAGTTATAAGCCCACAAAGGTGTAACTGGACTACTTCTTTAAAGTGACACCAGGCCCGGTGACCTTTGGGACATGGTTTGACCCCCTATAGGAATGTGCGATCATCATGAAATGTTCAGATCAATTACAACTCAATAGATTCTACCTTCTTGTAACGTTTCAGCCTGATTGGACCTTGTTTTCACACAAATGGACCCAGAATGATGTGAAATTGTGCTTCGTGCAACATAATTCTGGGTGCCATTTACAAACCATAAGTGCTAATGACTCCATTCCTTTTTGTGGTTGTAGGGACTGTTGATTGGAGTACACTAAAACAAACCTGACCTCTCTAGGACATTCAGAAGCCAAGTTATAAGCCCACAAAGGTGTAACTGGACTACTTCTTTAAAGTGACACCAGGCCCGGTGACCTTTGGGACCTGGTTTGACCCCCTATAGGAATGTGCGATCATCATGAAACGTTCGGATCACTTACAACTCAGTAGATTCTACCTTCTTGTAACGTTTCAGCCTGATTGGACCTTGTTTTCACACAAATGGACCCAGAATGATGTGAAATTGTGCTTCGTGCAACATAATTCTGGGTGCCATTTACAAACCATAAGTGCTAATGACTCCATTCCTTTTTGTGGTTGTAGGGGCTGTTGATTGGAGTACATTAAAACAAACCTGATCTCTCTAGGACATTCAGAAGCCAAGTTATAAGCCCACAAATGTGTAACTGGACTACTTCTTTAAATTGACACCAGATCCGGTGACCTTTGGGACATGGTTTGACCCCCTTAGGAAAGTGCTATCATCATGAAACGTTCAGATCACTTACAACTCAATAGATTCTACCTTCCTGTAACGTTTCAGCCTTATTGGACCTTGTTTTCATACAAATGAACCCAGAATGATGTGAAATTGTGCTTCGTGCAACATAATTCTGGGTGCCATTTAAAAACCATAAGTGCTAATGACTCCATTCCTTTTTGGGGTAATGGGGGCTCTTAATTGGAGTACTCTAAAACAAACCTGACCTCTCTAGGATATTCAGAAGCCAAGTTATAAGCCCACAAAGGTGTAACTGGACTACTTCTTTAAAGTGACACCAGGCCCGTTGACCTTCGGGACATGGTTTGACCCCCTATAGGAATGTGCGATCATCATGACACATTCAGATCACTTACAACTCAATAGATTCTACCTTCTTGTAATGTTTCAGCCTGATTGGACCTTGTTTTCACACAAATGGACCCAGAATGATGTGAAATTGTGCTTCGTGCAACATAATTCTGGGTGCCATTTACAAACCATAAGTGCTAATGACTCCATTCCTTTTTGTGGTTGTAGGGGCTGTTGGTTGGAGTACATTAAAACAAACCTGATCTCTCTAGGACATTCAGAAGCCAAGTTATAAGCCCACAAATGTGTAACTGGACTACTTCTTTAAATTGACACCAGATCCGGTGACCTTTGGGACATGGTTTGACCCCCTTAGGAAAGTGCTATCTTCATGAAACGTTCAGATCACTTACAACTCAATAGATTCTACCTTCCTGTAACGTTTCAGCCTGATTGGACCTTGTTTTCACACAAATGGACCCAGAATGATGTGAAATTGTGCTTTGTGCAACATAATTCTGGGTGCCATTTAAAAACCATAAGTGCTAATGACTCCATTCCTTTTAGTGGTAATGGGGGCTGTTAATTGGAGTACTCTAAAACAAACCTGACCTCTCTAGGATATTCAGAAGCCAAGTTATAAGCCCACAAAGGTGTACCTGGACTACTTCTTTAAAGTGACACCAGGCCCGGTGACCTTTGGGACATGGTTTGACCCCCTATAGGAATGTGCGATCATCTTGAAACGTTCAGATCACTTACAACTCAATAGAATCTACCTTTTTGTAACGTTTCAGCCTGATTGGACCTTGTTTTCACACAAATGGACCCAGAATAATGTGAAATTGTGCTTCGTGCAACATAATTCTGGGTGCCATTTACAAACCATAAGTGCTAATGACTCCATTCCTTTTAGTGGTAATGGGGGCTGTTACTTGGAGTACTCTAAAACAAACCTGACCTCTCTAGGATATTCAGAAGCCAAGTTATAAGCCCACAAAGGTGTAACTGGACTACTTCTTTAAAGTGACACCAGGCCCGGTGACCTTTGGGACATGGTTTGACCCCCTATAGGAATGTGCGATCATCATGAAATGTTCAGATCAATTACAACTCAATAGATTCTACCTTCTTGTAACGTTTCAGCCTGATTGGACCTTGTTTTCACACAAATGGACCCAGAATGATGTGAAATTGTGCTTCGTGCAACATAATTCTGGGTGCCATTTAAAAACCATAAGTGCTAATGACTCCATTCCTTTTTGAGGTTGTAGGGGCTGTTGATTGGAGTACACTAAAACAAACCTGATCTCTCTAGGACATTCAGAAGCCAAGTTATAAGCCCTCAAAGGTGTAATTGGACTACTTCTTTAAAGTGACACCAGGCCCGGTGACCTTTGGGACATGGTTTGACCCCCTATAGGAATGTGCGATCATCATGAAACGTTCAGATCACTTACAACTCAATAGATTCTACCTTCTTGTAACGTTTCAGCCTGATTGAACCTTGTTTTCACACAAATGGACCCAGAATGATGTGAAATTGTGCTTCGTGCAACATAATTCTGGGTGCCATTTACAAACTATAAGTGCTAATGACTCCATTCCTTTTTGTGGTTGTAGGGGCTGTTGGTTGGAGTACATTAAAACAAACCTGATCTCTCTTGGACATTCAGAAGCCAAGTTATAAGCCCACAAATGTGTAACTGGACTACTTCTTTAAATTGACACCAGATCCGGTGACCTTTGGGACATGGTTTGACCCCCTTAGGAAAGTGCTATCATCATTAAACGTTCAGATCACTTACAACTCAATAGATTCTACCTTCCTGTAACGTTTCAGCCTGATTGTACCTTGTTTTCACACAAATGAACCCAGAATGATGTGAAATTGTTCTTCGTGCAAAATAATTCTGGGTGCCATTTACAAACCATAAGTGCTAATGACTCCATTCCTTTTTGTGGTTCTTTGGGCTGTTGATTGGAGTATACTAAAACATACCTGATCTCACTAGGACATTCAGAAGCCAAGTTATAAGCCCACAAATGTGTAACTGGACTAATTGTTTAAATTGACACCAGATCCGGTGACCTTTGGGACATGGTTTGACCCCCTTAGGAAAGGGCTATCATCATGAAACGTTCAGATCACTTACAACTCAATAGATTCTACCTTCCTGTAACGTTTCAGCCTGATTGGACCTTGTTTTCACACAAATGGACCCAGAATGATGTGAAATTGTGCTTCCTGCAACATAATTCTGGGTGCCATTTAAGAACCATAAGTGCTAATGACTCCATTCCTTTTTGTGGTTGTAGGGGCTGTTGATTGGAGTACACTAAAACAACCCTGATCTCTCTAGGACATTCAGAAGCCAAGTTATAAGCCCACAAAGGTGTAACTGGACTACTTCTTTAAAGTGACACCAGGCCCGGTGACCTTTGGGACATGGTTTGACCCCCTATAGGAAAGTGCTATCATCATGAAACGTTCAGATCACTTACAACTCAATAGATTCTACCTTCCTGTAACGTTTCTGCCTGATTGGACCTTGTTTTCACACAAATGAACCCAGAATGATGTGAAATTTTGCTTCGTGCAACATAATTCTGGGTGCCATTTACAAACCATAAGTGCTAATGACTCCATTCCTTTTTGTGGTTGTAGGGGCTGTTGATTGGAGTACATTAAAACAAACCTGACCTCTCCAGGACATTCAGAAGCCAAGTTATAAGCCCACAAATGTGTAACTGGACTACTACTTTAAATTGACACCAGATCCGGTGACATTTGGGACATGGTTTGACCCCCTTAGGAAAGTGCTATCATCATGAAACGTTCAGATCACTTACAACTCAATAGATTCTACCTTCCTGTAACGTTTCAGCCTGACTGGACCTTGTTTTCACACAAATGAACCCAGAATGATGTGAAATTGTGCTTCGTGCAACATAATTCTGGGTGCCATTTAAAAACCATAAGTGCTAATGACTCCATTCCTTTTTGTGGTTGTAGGGGCTGTTGATTGGAGTATACTAAAACAAACCTGATCTCTCTAGGACATTCAGAAGCGAAGTTATAAGCCCACAAATGTGTAACTGGACTACTTCTTTAAATTGACACCAGATCCGGTGACCTTTGGGACATGGTTTGACCCCCTTAGGAAAGTGCTATCATCATGAAACGTTCAGATCACTTACAACTCAATAGATTCTACCTTCCTGTAACGTTTCAGCCTGATTGGACCTTGTTTTCACACAAATGAACCCAGAATGATGTGAAATTGTGCTTCGTGCAACATAATTCTGGGTGCCATTTAAAAACCATAAGTGCTAACGACTCCATTCCTTTTTGTGGTTGTAGGGTCTGTTGATTGGTGTACACTAAAACAAACCTGATCGCTCTAGGACATTCAGAAGCCAAGTTATAAGCCCACAAATGTGTAACTGGACTACTTCTTTAAATTGACACCAGATCCGGTGACCTTTGGGACATGGTTTGACCCCCTTAGGAAAGTGCTATCATCATGAAACGTTCAGATCACTTACAACGCAATAGATTCTACCTTCCTGTAACGTTTCAGCCTGATTGGACCTTGTTTTCACACAAATGAACCCAGAATGATGTGAAATTGTGCTTCGTGCAACATAATTCTGGGTGCCATTTAAAAACCATAAGTGCTAATGTCTCCATTCCTTTTTGTGGTTCTAGGGGCTGTTGATTGGAGTACACTAAAACAAACCTGATCTCTCTAAGACATTCAGAAGCCAAGTTATAAGCCCACACACAAAGATGTAACTGGACTACTTCTTTAAAGTGACACTTGGCCCGGTGACCTTTGGGACATGGTTTGACCCCCTATAGGAATGTGCGATCATCTTGAAACGTTCAGATCACTTACAACTCAATAGATTCTACTTTCTTGTAGCGTTTCAGCCGGATTGGACCTTGTTTTCACACAAATTGACCCATAATCATGTGAAATTGTGCTTAGTGCAGCATAATTCTGGGTGCCATTTAAGAACCATAAGTGCTAATGACTCCATTCCTTTTTGTGGTTGTAGGGGCTGTTGATTGGAGTACACTAAAATAAACCTGATCTCTCTAGGACATTCAGAAGCCAAGTTATATGCCCACAAATGTGTAAATGGACTACTTCTTTAAATTGACACCAGATCCGGTGACCTTTGGGACATGGTTTGACCCCCTTAGGAAAGCGCTATCATCATGAAACGTTCAGATCACTTACAACTCAATAGATTCTAGCTTCCAGTAACGTTTCAGCCTGATTGGACCTTGTTTTCACACAAATGAACCCAGAATGATGTGAAATTGTGCTTCGTGCAAAATAATTCTGGGTGCCATTTACAAACCATAAGTGCTAATGACTCATTCCTTTTTGTGGTTGTAGGGGCTGTTGATTGGAGTACACTAAAACAAACCTAACCTCTCTAGGACATTCAGAAGCCAAGTTATAAGCCCACAAAGGTGTAACTGGACTACTTCTTTAAAGTGACACTTGGCCCGGTGACCTTTGGGACATGGTTTGACCCCCTATAGGAATGTGCGATCATCTTGAAACGTTCAGATCACTTACAACTCAATAGATTCTACCTTCTTGTAGCGTTTCAGCCGGATTGGACCTTGTTTTCACACAAATTGACCCAGAATGATGTGAAATTGTGCTTCGTGCAACATAATTCTGGGTGCCACTTACAAACCATAAGTGCTAATGACTCCATTCCTTTTTGTGGTTGTAGGGGCTGTTGATTGGAGTACATTAAAACAAACCTGATCTCTCTAGGACATTCAGAAGCCAAGTTATAAGCCCACAAATGTGTAACTGGACTACTTCTTTAAATTGACACCAGATCCAGTGACCTTTGGGACATGGTTTGACCCCCTTAGGAAAGTGCTATCATCATGAAACGTTCAGATCACTTACAACTCAATAGATTCTACCTTCCTGTAACGTTTCAGCCTGATTGGACCTTGTTTTCACACAAATGGACCCAGAATGATGTGAAATTGTGCTTCGTGCAACATAATTCTGGGTGCCATTTAAAAACCATAAGTGCTAATGACTCCATTCCTTTTTGTGGTTGTAGGGGCTGTTGATTGGAGTACACTAAAATAAACCTGATCTCTCTAGGACATTCAGAAGCCAAGTTATAAGCCCACAAATGTGTAACTGGACTACTTCTTTAAATTGACACCAGATCCGGTGACCTTTGGGACATGGTTTGACCCCCTTAGGAAAGTGCTATCATCATGAAACGTTCAGATCACTTACAACGCAATAGATTCTACCTTCCTGTAACGTTTCAGCCTGATTGGACCTTGTTTTCACACAAATGAACCCAGAATGATGTGAAATTGTGCTTCGTGCAACATAATTCTGGGTGCCATTTACAAACCTTAAGTGCTAATGACTCCATTCCTTTTTGTGGTTGTAGGGGCTGTTGATTGGAGTACACTAAAACAAACCTGATCTCTCTAGGACATTCAGAAGCCAAGTTATAAGCCCACAAATGTGTAACTGGACTACTTCTTTAAATTGACACCAGATCCGGTGACCTTTGGGACATGGTTTGACCCCCTTAGGAAAGTGCTATCATCATGAAACGTTCAGATCACTTACAACTCAATAGATTCTACCTTCCTGTAATGTTTCAGCCTGATTGGACCTTGTTTTCACACAAATGAACCCAGAATGATGTGAAATTGTGCTTCGTGCAACATAATTCTGGGTGCCATTTACAAACCATAAGTGCTAATGACTCCATTCCTTTTTGTGGTTTTAGGGGCTGTTGATTGGACTACACTAAAACAAACTAACCTCTCTAGGACATTCAGAAGCCAAGTTATAAGCCCAAAAGGTGTAACTGGACTACTACTTTAAAGTGACACCAGGCCCGGTGACCTTTGGGACATGGTTTTACCCCCTATAGGAATGTGCGATCATCTTGAAATGTTCAGATCACTTACAACTCAATAGATTCTACCTTCTTGTAGCGTTTCAGCCTGATTGGACCTTGTTTTCACACAAATGGACCCAGAATGATGTGAAATTGTGCTTCGTGCAACATAATTCTGGGTGCCATTTACAAACCATAAGTGCTAATGACTCCATTCCTTTTTGTGGTTGTAGGGGCTGTTGATTGGAGTACACTAAACAAACCTGATCTCTCTAGGACATTCAGAAGCCAAGTTATAAGCCCACAAATGTGTAACTGGACTACTTCTTTAAATTGACACCAGATCCGGTGACTTTTGGGACATGGTTTGACCCCCTTAGGAAAGTGCTATCATCATGAAACGTTCAGATCACTTGCAACTCAATAGATTCTACCTTCCTGTAACGTTTCAGCCTGATTGGACCTTGTTTTCACACAAATGAACCCAGAATGATGTGAAATTGTGCTTTGTGCAACATAATTCTGGGTGCCATTTACAAACCATAAGTGCTAATATCTCCATTCCTTTTTGTGGTTGTAGGGGCTGTTGATTGGAGTACATTTAAACAAACCTGATCTCTCTAGGACATTCAGAAGCCAAGTTATAAGCCCACAAATGTGTAACTGGACTACTTCTTTAAATTGACACCAGATCCGGTGACCTTTGGGACATGGTTTGATCCCCTTAGGAAAGCGCTATCATCATGAAACGTTCAGATCACTTACAACTAAATAGATTCTACCTTCCTGTAACGTTTCAGCCTGATTGGACCTTGTTTTCACACAAATGAATCCAGAATGATGTGAAATTGTGCTTCGTGCAACATAATTCTGGGTGCCATTTACAAACCATAAATGCTAATGACTCCATTCCTTTTTGTGGTTGTAGGGGCTGTTGATTGGAGTACATTAAAACAAACCTGATCTCTCTAGGACATTCAGAAGCCAAGTTATAAGCCCACGAATGTGTAACTGGACTACTTCTTTAAAGTGACACCAGGCCCGGTGACCTTTGGGACATGGTTTGACCCCCTTAGGAAAGTGCTATCATCATGAAACGTTCAGATAACTTACAACTAAATAGATTCTACCTTCCTGTAACGTTTCAGTCTGATTGGACCTTGTTTTCACACAAATGGACCCAGAATGATGTGAAATTGTGCTTCGTGCAACATAATTCTGGGTGCCATTTACAAACCATAAGTGCTAATTACTCCATTCCTTTTTGTGGTTGTAGGGGCTGTTGATTGGAGTACACTAAAACAAACCTAACCTCTCTAGGACATTCAGAAGCCAAGTTATAAGCCCACAAATGTGTAACTGGACTAGTTCTTTAAATTGACACCAGATCCGGTGATCTTTGGGACATCGTTTGACCCCCTTAGGAAAGTGCTATCATCATGAAACGTTCAGATCACTTACAACTCAGTAGATTCTACCTTCCTGTAACGTTTCAGCCTGATTGGACCTTGTTTTCACACAAATGAACCCAGAATGATGTGAAATTGTGCTTTGTGCAACATAATTCTGGGTGCCATTTAAAAACCATAAGTGCTAATGACTCCATTCCTTTTTGTGGTTGTAGGGGCTGTTGATTGGAGTACACTAAAACAACCCTGACCTCTCAAGGACATTCAGAAGCCAAGTTATAAGCCCACAAATGTGTAACTGGACTACTTCTTTAAAGTGACACCAGATCCAGTGACCTTTGGGACATGGTTTGACCCCCTTAGGAAAGTGCGATCATCATGAAACGTTCAGATCACTTACAACTCAATAGATTCTACCTTCCTGTACTGTTTCAGCCTGATTGGACCTTGTTTTCACACAAATGAACCCAGAATGATGTGAAATTGTGCTTCGTGCAACATAATTCTGGGTGCCATTTAAAAACCATAAGTGCTAATGTCTCCATTCCTTTTTGTGGTTGTAGGGGCTGTTGATTGGAGTACACTAAAGCAAACCTGATCGCTCTAGGACATTCAGAAGCCAAGTTATAAGCCCACAAATGTGTAACTGGACTACTTCTTTAAATTGACACCAGATCCGGTGACCTTTGGGACATGGTTTGACCCCCTTAGGAAAGTGCTATCATCATGAAACGTTCAGATCACTTACAACTCAATAGATTCTACCTTCCTGTAACGTTTCAGCCGGATTGGACCTTGTTTTCACACAAATGAACCCAGAATGATGTGAAATTGTGCTTCGTGCAACATAATTCTGGGTGCCATTTACAAACCATAAATGCTAATGACTCCATTCCTTTTTGTGGTTGTAGGGGCTGTTGATTGGAGTACATTAAAGCAAACCTGATCTCACTAGGACATTCAGAAGCCAAGTTATAAGTCCACAAATGTGTAACTGGACTACTACTTTAAATTGACACCAGATCCGGTGACCTTTGGGACATGGTTTGACCCCCTTAGGAAAGTGCTATCATCATGAAACGTTCAGATCACTTACAACTCAATAGATTCTACCTTCCTGTAACGTTTCAGCCTGATTGGACCTTGTTTTCACACAAATGGACCCAGAATGATGTGAAATTGTGCTTCGTGCAACATAATTCTGGGTGCCATTTACAAACCATAAGTGCTAATGACTCCATTCCTTTTTGTGGTTGTAGGGGCTGTTGATTGGAGTACACTAAAACAAACCTGACCTCTCTAGGACATTCAGAAGCCAAATTATAAGCCCACAAAGGTGTAACTGGACTACTTCTTTAAAGTGACACCAGGCCCGGTGACCTTTGGGACATGGTTTGACCCCCTATGGGAATGTGAGATCATCATGAAACGTTCAGATCACTTACAACTCAATAGATTCTACCTTCTTGTAACGTTTCAGCCTGATTGGACCTTGTTTTCACACAAATGGACCCAGAATGATGTGAAATTGTGCTTCGTGCAACATAATTCTGGTTGCCATTTACAAATCATAAGTGCTAATGACTCCATTCCTTTTGTGGTTGTAGGAGCTGTTGATTGGAGTACACTAAAACAAACTTGATCTCTCTAGGACATTCAGAAGCCAAGTTATAAGCCCACAAATGTGTAACTGGACTACTTCTTTAAATTGACACCAGATCCGGTGACCTTTGGGACATGGTTTGATCCCCTTAGGAAAGCGCTATCATCATGAAACGTTCAGATCACTTACAACTAAATAGATTCTACCTTCCTGTAACGTTGCAGCCTGATTGGACCTTGTTTTCACACAAATGAACCCAGAATGATGTGAAATTGTGCTTCGTGCAACATAATTCTGGGTGCCATTTACATACCATAAGTGCTAATGACTCCATTCCTTTTTGTGGTTGTAGGGGCTGTTGATTGGAGTATACTAAAACAAACCTGATCTCTCTAAGACATTCAGAAGCCAAGTTATAAGCCCACAAAGGTGTAACTGGACTACTTCTTTAAAGTGACACTTGGCCCGGTGACCTTTGGGACATGGTTTGACCCCCTATAGGAATGTGCGATCATCTTGAAACGTTCAGATCACTTACAACTCAATAGATTCTACCTTCTTGTAGCGTTTCAGCCGGATTGGACCTTGTTTTCACACAAATTGACCCAGAATGATGTGAAATTGTGCTTCGTGCAACATAATTCTGGGTGCCATTTACAAACCATAAATGCTAATGACTTCATTCCTTTTAGTGGTAATGGGGGCTGCTAATTGGAGTACTCTAAAACAAACCTGACCTCTCTAGGATATTCAGAAGCCAAGTTATAAGCCCACAAAGGTGTAACTGGACTACTTCTTTAAATTGACACCAGGCCCGGTGACATTTGGGACATGGTTTGACCCCCTTAGGAAAGTGCTATCATCATGAAACGTTCAGATCACTTACAACTCGATAGATTCTACCTTCCTGTATTGTTTCAGCCTGATTGGACCTTGTTTTTACACAAATGAACCCAGAATGATGTGAAATTGTGCTTCGTGCAACATAATTCTGGGTGCCATTTAAGAACCATAAGTGCTAATGACTCCATTCCTTTTTGTGGTTGTAGGGGCTGTTGATTGGAGTACACTAAAACAACCCTGATCTCTCTAGGACATTCAGAAGCCAAGTTATAAGCCCACAAAGGTGTAACTGGACTACTTCTTTAAAGTGACACCAGGCCCGGTGACCTTTGGGACATGGTTTGACCCCCTATAGGAAAGTGCTATCATCATGAAACGTTCAGATCACTTACAACTCAATAGATTCTACCTTCCTGTAACGTTTCTGCCTGATTGGCCATTGTTTTCACACAAATGAACCCAGAATGATGTGAAATTTTGCTTCGTGCAACATAATTCTGGGTGCCATTTCCAAACCATAAGTGCTAATGACTCCATTCCTTTTTGTTGTTGTAGGGGCTGTTGATTGGAGTACATTAAAACAAACCTGACCTCTCCAGGACATTCAGAAGCCAAGTTATAAGCCCACAAATGTGTAACTGGACTACTACTTTAAATTGACACCAGATCCGGTGACATTTGGGACATGGTTTGACCCCCTTAGGAAAGTGCTATCATCATGAAACGTTCAGATCGCTTACAACGCAATAGATTCTACCTTTCTGTAACGTTTCAGCCTGATTGGACCTTGTTTTCACACAAATGAACCCAAAATGATGTGAAATTGTGCTTCGTGCAACATAATTCTGGGTGCCATTTAAAAACCATAAGTGCTAATGACTCCATTCCTTTTTGTGGTTGTAGGGGCTGTTGATTGGAGTATACTAAAACAAACCTGATCTCTCTAGGACATTCAGAAGCCAAGTTATAAGCCCACAAATGTGTAACTGGACTACTTCTTTAGACACCAGATCCGGTGACCTTTGGGACATGGTTTGACCCCCTTAGGGAAGTGCTATCATCATGAAACCTTCAGATCACTTACATTTTAATAGATTCTACCTTCCTGTAATGTTTCAGCCTGATTGGACCTTGTTTTCACACAAATGGACCCAGAATGATGTGAAATTGTGCTTCGTGCAACATAATTCTGGGTGCCATTTACAAACCATAAGTGCTAATGACTCCATTCCTTTTTGTGGTTGTAGGGGCTGTTGATTGGAGTACACTAAAACAAACCTGATCTCTCTAGGACATTCAGAAGCCAAGTTATAAGCCCACAAATGTGTAACTGGACTACTTCTTTAAATTGACACCAGATCCGGTGACCTTTGGGACATGGTTTGACCCCCTTAGGAAAGTGCTATCATCATGAAACGTTCAGATCACTTACAACTCAATAGATTCTACCTTCCTGTAACGTTTCAGCCTGATTGGACCTTGTTTTCACACAAATGAACCCAGAATGATGTGAAATTGTGCTTCGTGCAACATAATTCTGGGTGCCATTTAAAAACCATAAGTGCTAATGACTCCATTCCTTTTTGTGGTTGTAGGGGCTGTTGATTGGAGTACACTAAAACAAACCTGATCGCTCTAGGACATTCAGAAGCCAAGTTATAAGCCCACAAATGTGTAACTGGACTACTTCTTTAAATTGACACCAGATCCGGTGACTTTTGGGACATGGTTTGACCCCCTTAGGAAAGTGCTATCATCATGAAACGTTCAGATCACTTACAACGCAATAGATTCTACCTTCCTGTAACGTTTCAGCCTGATTGGACCTTGTTTTCACACAAATGAACCCAGAATGATGTGAAATTGTGCTTCGTGCAACATAATTCTGGGTGCCATTTAAAAACCATAAGTCTAATGACTCCATTCCTTTTTGTGGTTGTAGGGGTTGTTGATTGGAGTATACTAAAACAAACCTGATCTCTCTAGGACATTCAGAAGCCAAGTTATAAAACCACAAATTTGTAACTGGACTACTTCTTTAGACACCAGATCCGGTGACCTTTGGGACATGGTTTGACCCCCTTAGGAAAGTGCTATCATCATGAAACGTTCAGATCACTTACAACAATAGATTCTACCTTCCTGTAACGTTTCAGCCTGATTGGACCTTGTTTTCACACAAATGAACCCAGAATGATGTGACATTGTGCTTCGTGCAACATAATTCTGGGTGCCATTTAAAAACCATAAGTGCTAATGTCTCCATTCCTTTTTGTGGTTCTAGGGCCTGTTGATTGGAGTACACTAAAACAAATCTGATCTCTCTAGGACATTCAGAAGCCAAGTTATAAGCCCACACACAAAGATGTAACTGGACTACTTCTTTAAAGTGACACTTGGCCCGGTGACCTTTGGGACATGGTTTGACCCCCTATAGGAATGTGCGATCATCTTGAAACGTTCAGATCACTTACAACTCAATAGATTCTACCTTCTTGTAGCGTTTCAGACGGATTGGACCTTGTTTTCACACAAATTGACCCAGAATCATGTGAAATTGTGCTTAGTGCAGCATAATTCTGGGTGCCATTTAAGAACCATAAGTGCTAATGACTCCATTCCTTTTTGTGGTTGTAGGGGCTGTTGATTGGAGTACACTAAAATAAACCTGATCTCTCTAGGACATTCAGAAGCCAAGTTATAAGCCCACAAATGTGTAACTGGACTACTTCTTTAAATTGACACCAGATCCGGTGACCTTTGGGACATGGTTTGACACCCTTAGGAAAGCGCTATCATCATGAAACGTTCAGATCACTTACAACTCAATAGATTCTAGCTTCCAGTAACGTTTCAGCCTGATTGGACCTTGTTTTCACACAAATGAACCCAGAATGATGTGAAATTGTGCTTCGTGCAAAATAATTCTGGGTGCCATTTACAAACCATAAGTGCTAATGACTCCATTCCTTTTTGTGGTTGTAGGGGCTGTTGATTGGAGTACACTAAAACAGACCTAACCTCTCTAGGACATTCAGAAGCCAAGTTATAAGCCCACAAAGGTGTAACTGGACTACTTCTTTAAAGTGACACTTGGCCCGGTGACCTTTGGGACATGGTTTGACCCCCTATAGGAATATGCGATCATCTTGAAACGTTCAGATCACTTACAACTCAATAGATTCTACCTTCTTGTAGCGTTTCAGCCGGATTGGACCTTGTTTTCACACAAATTGACCCAGAATGATGTGAAATTGTGCTTCGTGCAACATAATTCTGGGTGCCACTTACAAACCATAAGTGCTAATGACTCCATTCATTTTTGTGGTTGTAGGGGCTGTTGATTGGAGTACATTAAAACAAACCTGATCTCTCTAGGACATTCAGAAGCCAAGTTATAAGCCCACAAATGTGTAACTGGACTACTTCTTTAAATTGACACCAGATCCAGTGACCTTTGGGACATGGTTTGACCCCCTTAGGAAAGTGCTATCATCATGAAACGTTCAGATCACTTACAACTCAATAGATTCTACCTTCCTGTAACGTTTCAGCCTGATTGGACCTTGTTTTCACACAAATGGACCCAGAATGATGTGAAATTGTGCTTTGTGCAACATAATTCTGGGTGCCATTTAAAAACCATAAGTGCTAATGACTCCATTCCTTTTTGTGGTTGTAGGGGCTGTTGATTGGAGTACACTAAAATAAACCTGATCTCTCTAGGACATTCAGAAGCCAAGTTATAAGCCCACAAATGTGTAACTGGACTACTTCTTTAAATTGACACCAGATCCGGTGACCTTTGGGAAATGGTTTGACCCCCTTAGGAAAGTGCTATCATCATGAAACATTCAGATCACTTACAACTCAATAGATTCTACCTTCCTGTAACGTTTCAGCCTGATTGGACCTTGTTTTCACACAAATGAACCCAGAATGATGTGAAATTGTGCTTCGTGCAACATAATTCTGGGTGCCATTTACAAACCATAAGTGCTAATGACTCCATTCCTTTTTGTGGTTGTAGGGGCTGTTGATTGGAGTACACTAAAACAAACCTGATCTCTCTAGGACATTCAGAAGCCAAGTTATAAGCCCACAAAGGTGTAACTGGACAACTTCTTTAAAGTGACACCAGGCCCGGTGACCTTTGGGACATGGTTTTACCCCCTATAAGAATGTGCGATCATCTTGAAACGTTCAGATCAATTACAACTCAATAGATTCTACCTTTCTGTAACGTTTCAGCCTGATTGGACCTTGTTTTCACACAAATGAACCCAGAATGATGTGAAATTGTGCTTCGTGCAACATAATTCTGGGTGCCATTTAAAAACCATAAGTGCTAATGACTCCATTCCTTTTTGTGGTTGTAGGGGCTGTTGATTGGAGTATACTAAAACAAACCTGATCTCTCTAGGACATTCAGAAGCCAAGTTATAAGCCCACAAATGTGTAACTGGACTACTTCTTTAGACACCAGATCCGGTGACCTTTGGGACATGGTTTGACCCCCTTAGGGAAGTGCTATCATCATGAAACCTTCAGATCACTTACATTTTAATAGATTCTACCTTCCTGTAATGTTTCAGCCTGATTGGACCTTGTTTTCACACAAATGGACCCAGAATGATGTGAAATTGTGCTTCGTGCAACATAATTCTGGGTGCCATTTACAAACCATCAGTGCTAATGACTCCATTCCTTTTTGTGGTTGTAGGGGCTGTTGATTGGAGTACACTAAAACAAACCTGATCTCTCTAGGACATTCAGAAGCCAAGTTATAAGCCCACAAATGTGTAACTGGACTACTTCTTTAAATTGACACCAGATCCGGTGACCTTTGGGACATGGTTTGACCCCCTTAGGAAAGTGCTATCATCATGAAACGTTCAGATCACTTACAACTCAATAGATTCTACCTTCCTGTAACGTTTCAGCCTGATTGGACCTTGTTTTCACACAAATGAACCCAGAATGATGTGAAATTGTGCTTCGTGCAACATAATTCTGGGTGCCATTTAAAAACCATAAGTGCTAATGACTCCATTCCTTTTTGTGGTTGTAGGGGCTGTTGATTGGAGTACACTAAAACAAACCTGATCGCTCTAGGACATTCAGAAGCCAAGTTATAAGCCCACAAATGTGTAACTGGACTACTTCTTTAAATTGACACCAGATCCGGTGACCTTTGGGACATGGTTTGACCCCCTTAGGAAAGTGCTATCATCATGAAACATTCAGATCACTTACAACTCAATAGATTCTACCTTCCTGTAACGTTTCAGCCTGATTGGACCTTGTTTTCACACAAATGAACCCAGAATGATGTGAAATTGTGCTTCGTGCAACATAATTCTGGGTGCCATTTACAAACCATAAGTGCTAATGACTCCATTCCTTTTTGTGGTTGTAGGGGCTGTTGATTGGAGTACACTAAAACAAACCTGATCTCTCTAGGACATTCAGAAGCCAAGTTATAAGCCCACAAATTTGTAACTGGACTACTTCTTTAGACACCAGATCCGGTGACCTTTGGGACATGGTTTGACCCCCTTAGGAAAGTGCTATCATCATGAAACGTTCAGATCACTTACAACAATAGATTCTACCTTCCTGTAACGTTTCAGCCTGATTGGACCTTGTTTTCACACAAATGAACCCAGAATGATGTGAAATTGTGCTTCGTGCAACATAATTCTGGGTGCCATTTAAAAACCATAAGTGCTAATGACTCCATTCCTTTTTGTGGTTGTAGGGGCTGTTGATTGGAGTATACTAAAACAAACCTGATCTCTCTAGGACATTCAGAAGCCAAGTTATAAGCCCACAAAGGTGTAACTGGACAACTTCTTTAAAGTGACACCAGGCCCGGTGACCTTTGGGACATGGTTTTACCCCCTATAAGAATGTGCGATCATCTTGAAACCTTCAGATCACTTACAACTCAATAGATTCTACCTTCTTGTAGCGTTTCAGCCTGATTGGACCTTGTTTTCACACAAATGGACCCAGAATGATGTGAAATTGTGCTTCGTGCAACATAATTCTGGGTGCCATTTACAAACCATAAGTGCTAATGACTCCATTCCTTTTTGTGGTTGTAGGGGCTGTTGATTGGAGTACATTAAAACAAACCTAACCTCTCTAGGACATTCAGAAGCCAAGTTATAAGCCCACAAAGGTGTAACTGGACTACTTCTTTAAAGTGACACTTGGCCCGGTGACCTTTGGGACATGGTTTGACCCCCTATAGGAATGTGCGATCATCTTGAAACGTTCAGATCACTTACAACTCAATAGATTCTACCTTCTTGTAGCGTTTCAGCCGGATTGGACCTTGTTTTCACACAAATTGACCCAGAATGATGTGAAATTGTGCTTCGTTCAACATAATTCTGGGTGCCACTTACAAACCATAAGTGCTAATGACTCCATTCATTTTTGTGGTTGTAGGGGCTGTTGATTGGAGTACATTAAAACAAACCTGATCTCTCTAGGACATTCAGAAGCCAAGTTATAAGCCCACAAATGTGTAACTGGACTACTTCTTTAAATTGACACCAGATCCAGTGACCTTTGGGACATGGTTTGACCCCCTTAGGAAAGTGCTATCATCATGAAACGTTCAGATCACTTACAACTCAATAGATTCTACCTTCCTGTAACGTTTCAGCCTGATTGGACCTTGTTTTCACACAAATGGACCCAGAATGATGTTAAATTGTGCTTTGTGCAACATAATTCTGGGTGCCATTTAAAAACCATAAGTGCTAATGACTCCATTCCTTTTTGTGGTTGTAGGGGCTGTTGATTGGAGTACACTAAAATAAACCTGATCTCTCTAGGACATTCAGAAGCCCAGTTATAAGCCCACAAATGTGTAACTGGACTACTTCTTTAAATTGACACCAGATCCGGTGACCTTTGGGACATGGTTTGACCCCCTTAGGAAAGTGCTATCATCATGAAACATTCAGATCACTTACAACTCAATAGATTCTACCTTCCTGTAACGTTTCAGCCTGATTGGACCTTGTTTTCACACAAATGAACCCAGAATGATGTGAAATTGTGCTTCGTGCAACATAATTCTGGGTGCCATTTACAAACCATAAGTGCTAATGACTCCATTCCTTTTTGTGGTTGTAGGGGCTGTTGATTGGAGTACACTAAAACAAACCTGATCTCTCTAGGACATTCAAAAGCCAAGTTATAAGCCCACAAAGGTGTAACTGGACAACTTCTTTAAAGTGACACCAGGCCCGGTGACCTTTGGGACATGATTTTACCCCCTATAAGAATGTGCGATCATCTTGAAACCTTCAGATCACTTACAACTCAATAGATTCTACCTTCTTGTAGCGTTTCAGCCTGATTGGACCTTGTTTTCACACAAATGGACCCAGAATGATGTGAAATTGTGCTTCGTGCAACATAATTCTGGGTGCCATTTAAAAACCATAAGTGCTAATGACTCCATTCCTTTTTGTGGTTGTAGGGGCTGTTGATTGGAGTACATTAAAACAAACCTGATCTCTCTAGGACATTCAGAAGTCAAGTTATAAGCCCACAAATGTGTAACTGGACTACTACTTTAAATTGACACCAGATCCGGTGACCTTTGGGACATGGTTTGACCCCCTTAGGAAAGTGCTATCATCATGAAACATTCAGATCACTTACAACTCAATAGATTCTACCTTCTTGTAGCGTTTCAGCCTGATTGGACCTTGTTTTCACACAAATGGACCCAGAATGATGTGAAATTGTGCTTCGTGCAACATAATTCTGGGTGCCATTTAAAAACCATAAGTGCTAATGACTCCATTCCTTTTTGTGGTTGTAGGGGCTGTTGATTGGAGAACACTAAAACAAACCTAACCTCTCTAGGACATTCAGAAGCCAAGTTATAAGCCCACAAAGGTGTAACTGGACTACTTCTTTAAAGTGACACCAGGCCCTGTGACCTTTGGGACATGGTTTTACCCCCTATAGCAATGAGAGATCATCTTGAAACGTTCAGATCACTTACAACTCAATAGATTCTACCTTCTTGTAGCGTTTCAGCCTGATTGGACCTTGTTTTCACACAAATGGACCCAGAATGATGTGAAATTGTTCTTCCTGCAACATAATTCTGGGTGCCATTTACAAACCTTAAGTGCTAATGACTCCATTCCTTTTTGTGGTTGTAGGGGCTGTTGATTGGAGTACACTAAAACAAACCTGATCTCTCTAGGACATTCAGAAGCCAAGTTATAAGCCCACAAATGTGTAACTGGACTACTTCTTTAAATTGACACCAGATCTGGTGACCTTTGGGACATGGTTTGACCCCCTTAGGAAAGTGCTATCATCATGAAACGTTCAGATCACTTACAACTCAATAGATTCTACCTTCTTGTAGCGTTTCAGCCTGATTGGACCTTGTTTTCACACAAATGGACCCAGAATGATGTGAAATTGTGCATCGTGCAACATAATTCTGGGTGCCATTTACAAACCATAAGTGCTAATGACTACATTCCCTTTTGTGTTTGTAGGGGCTCTTGATTGGAGTACATTAAAACAAACCTGATCTCTCTAGGACATTCAGAAGCCAAGTTATAAGCCCACAAATGTGTAACTGGACTACTTCTTTAAATTGACACCAGATCCGGTGACCTTTGCGACATGGTTTGACCCCCTTAGGAAAGTGCTATCATCATGAAATGTTCAGATCACTTACAACTAAATAGATTCTACCTTCCTGTAACGTTTCAGCCTGATTGGACCTTGTTTTCACACAAATGAACCCAGAATGATGTGAAATTGTGCTTCGTGCAACAAACATCCGGATAACGTGCTCCGGAATTTCTCCGGACGAAGCCCCTAGTAACAGGTCCGGACTTGTTACGGACAGGGTGGCTGCTTTCAGACTCGTGAGATAAATTTCCGGACAAGGGGGAGGGGGGAGGAGGGGACCGGGGGACGCTGTGCGCACCTAGATAACGTATATGTCACGTGACCGGGAAGGTATACCACATGATGTCCCGAGTCCTGAGCACAAACACACAGAGGAAAGAAGGCGAACATCTGAACAGCATCTCCAACATGTCGACCAATTGGACAGATTCAGAGATTCGAGACCTACTCACGGTGAGGGGAGACATGGTCATTATGAAAAGTATTCAAGGTACAGCGCGAGACTCTGTCACCTACGACCGCCTAATATCGAAGTTGCGTGATCTGGGAACGCACCGGAGCAAACAACAGGCCATATCGAAGCTCAAGGCCTTAAAGCGTCGATACCACGAGGTATGTGACCACAATAGGAGAAGTGGTAACGACCGGATGGAGTGGGGCTACTTCGACTTATGTGAAGCTATATGGGGTGCTCAAAAAACCACAAACCCTGTTGTGGTGTGTGGAAGCATGGCGGCGGCTTCCAACCGACCAGAGGACTGCTCTGAGGCCAGCTGCAGCTCCCTTGAGAGGGCCCAAGAAGACGCAACGGACGGCAGCGAGAACCACAGGCCCCAAGTCGCGTCGGACAGTGACTGCTCTTCCATAGCAGGTAAATATTCACGTTAGCAAGCAGATGCTGTTGTAAGACTGGGTGTGCAGATGTACAGCTTATAGCTATAAAAACGTTAATTGCAGACAACTGCGACCTAAACAGCAGGCTTTTAACTTCTGGTATCTAAACTGCTCCAACTGAGCACGTGATGAGAAAAGCGCTGGGTGACGTGTTTGAATTACGTGCACATTGTGGGTTACAGGTATTGTAAAACTCACCAAAAAATGGAGGACATACATTACGTGTCCCATTTTGAACATGTATTTTGTTACTATATCTGAGTTGAGTTTAAATGTTTGTCTTTGTGGTAAACCTGTAGTGCACCATATTCAGATAATCACCCCACTGCACAAAATACATTGAAACACTACAGCATATATGTGACACTAATGTCTGCCTTTTTCAATAGGGCCATCATGCAGCACCCCATCGCAGGCGGCATCCAGCACTCCAAGGCAAAGAAAGAGGAAGAGAGACAAGTTTTCCTACACAGAATGGAGCGAGGCTTTGGAACGCATGGATGAGAGAAGCCATCAGCGTGACAGAGAATTAATGCAGGAGCAGAGGGAGTTTGAACAGCAATATATGCGTGAATACTTAGCGGTCAGGCGACAAGAAGTGGCTACATTCCAGGATATAACATCTTTGATGCGTCAACTTGTTAACAGGTTGACTCAGCCACAGCAGGAATGGATGCCGGGTCCAAACTACCACAATTTGTAGTTCATTGTCCCTCCACCTTCACTGGCTGATGTAACATTCTGACCTGCAGAGCTCCATCAGTGCAGACTGCTGCACCCCACATTCTCCATATGTAGACAGTTTCATTTCAGTATTAATTTTCAGTTTTTATTTGTTACACTTTATTTAAACTTTTGCCATTTATACAATCTACTAAAATAAGTTGTTTTTTGTGTTTTTTTTATACAAGCCTTTCATGGCAAACCTTTAGTCTCGATTAAATTGGGGGGGGGGGGGGGTATTGAGTTTAATTTTTTTGGACAAGTTTTGCACATTTTAATTAAATGTCTTTTACTTGAAGTGACAGATTTTGCACAACACAACTTATACCTCTGTTTGCAGTGTCTATTTTACTTTTTTGCTTGGCAAATAAAAACCTTTTTGGGTGAAACTATGAATACATTCTCATCTATGTGAAGAATGGTTAACACTGTTAAAAGTTTTCTTTTTAATTAGGGGAAGCAGACATAGTTACAGTCCCAAAATGTACAACGCAGTTTTGGACAAGAAGCACAATCAATTTGAAATGCAGTTAAAGTACTGACATGATTGCCCCTCGAATTTGCTGTGCCCCTCCAACTGGAGGGGCATACACAGCTTCTGCATTAGGTTCAGGTAGTTCAGTGGCATCAGTATTCCATTCAGCAAGGTAATTGTCTTTGTTGATCTCGCAGACATTGTGAAGAATGCAACAAGCAATCACAATGTCCGGCATAATGTGAATGTCCACATCACAACGCTTGGCCAGACACTTCCAGCGGCCCTTAAGCCGCCCAAATGCATTTTCAACAACCATCCGAGCAGAGCTTAAACGATAGATGAAGGTGCTTTTTTCAGGCGTCAGACGATGGTGTTGTGTGAACCCCTTCATCAGCCACTTCTTCAGTGGATATGCCGCATCCCCAATCAGATGAACGGGAACCTCTACACCATTGATGTCTCTGGACATCTAGAAGGACAGAAAACCAAGATTAGAGGTGTAGGGGTGTGTTTGTGTGTGTGTGTGCGCGCGCAGATTTAGATGTTAAGGCATACCTCACGGGGGAACAGGTAGCCATCTTGTTGTTCGGCTTTGATGAAGATGGTAGAGTTGCTGAGTACTCTGGCGTCATGCGTTCGACCAGGCCAACCAACATAAACATCTGTGAAACTGAACAAAGCATTTCGTTAGTGCTGCAACATAACAGCCCCAAACAACAAAGGGATGCATAAAATGTAAATTTGCTCTTGACAACAACATAGAAATTCATGCTCTCACAAAACCAGTCTTACTAGAAACGGTGGTCAACAACAGCCTGCAGAACAATGGAATGCCAGCCTTTTCTGTTGTGATATGAAGCTGGATCGTCCTTCGGAGCAATGATTGGAATGTGGCTTCATCTATAGCTCCACCACACATTGGGTAGCCGCGTGCAGCAAATCCATCCATTGTGACCTGTAGCTGGTCCAGCTTTGGTAATGAAATGAAACATTCTAGCAAACGGTCCTTCAGAGCACTTGTCACCTCTCGCAAAAAAACACAGACAGTGGATATACCAACACCAAACAGGCAGCTTATGGTTCTGTATTCGCTCGGTGTGGCATACCACCAGATAACAACGGCTAGCCTGAGGGAAGGTTCGTAAGGCCTGCGCCTGTTTGTAGTTTTCCGTGCCAAAACAGGCCTAACCAAGCTTAACAGGTAGTTGAAGGTCCTGCGAGACATTCGAAAATGTTGATACCGCTCCTCATCTCCAAAGTTTTTCAACGCGTTTGACCAGAAAACTTCGCCACTTGGTCGTGAATGTTTCCATATACGCCGGGTCGCGGTCTCCTGAAGCATGCGGCGAACCATGGCAGCTCGCCTCCTACGGTACCGTCTCCTACACGCGCGACGGAGCGTTTCACACTGCTCCAGTGATTCCTTTATTACCAATTGAGCTTCATCATCCAGGTCTCTAATGCGTTTTCGTGTGCGCAGGATTACGCTTAACATAAGTCCGATCAGTGAGAGGAATTCTAGCTCTTCGCCGGCCATGTTGGACTGGATAGCTTTGTTTGGGGAAATGACGCATGTACGCCCGCCACACTTTGTTTACGCAATATCCGGGTACAGCCTCCCCACCCCCTCCCCCCAGACATCTGGAACTTTTCCCTGCTGTCTGAACGCAGCCGAAAGGACAAGTTCCGGTACAAAAGTGGTGTGTCTGAAAACACAGTTCCGGTTAAAAACCGGATTGAATTTTCCACTAAATGTTCCAGAATGTCTGTCTGAAAAGGGCTCTAGAGAGATCAGGTTTGTTTTAATGTACTCCAATCAACAGCCCCTACAACCACAAAAAGGAATGGAGTCATTAGCACTTATGGTTTGTAAATGGCACCCAGAATTATGTTGCACGAAGCACAATTTCACATCATTCTGGGTTCATTTGTGTGAAAACAAGGTCCAATCAGGCTGAAACAATACAGGAAGGTAGAATCTATTGAGTTGTAAGTGATCTGAACGTTTCAAGATGATCGCACATTCCTATTGGGGGTAAAACCATTTCCCAAAGGTCACCGGGCCTGGTGTCACTTTAAAGAAGTAGTCCAGTTACACCTTTGTGGGCTTATAACTTGGCTTCTGAATGTCCTAGAGAGGTTAGGTTTGTTTTAGTGTACTCCAATCAAAGCCCCTACAACCACAAAAAGGAATGGAGTCATTAGCACTTATGGTTTGTAAATGGCACCCAGAATTATGTTGCACGAAGCACAATTTAACATCATTCTGAGTTCATTTGTGTGAAAAAAAGGTCCAATCAGGCTGAAACGTTACAGGAAGGTAGAATCTATTGAGTTGTAAGTTATCTGAACGTTTCATGATGATAGCACTTTCCTAAGGGGGTCAAACCATGTCCCAAAGGTCACCGGATCTGGTGTCAATTTAAAGAAGCAGTCCAGTTACACATTTGTGGGCTTATAACTTGGTTTCTGAATGACCTAGAGAGATCAGGTTTGTTTTAATGTACTCCAATCAACAGCCCCTACAACCACAAAAAGGAATGGAGATATTAGCACTTATGGTTTGTAAATGGCACCCAGAATTATGTTGCACGAAGCACAATTTCACATCATTCTGGGTTCATTTGTGTGAAAACAAGGTCCAATCAGGCTGAAACGTTACAGGAAGGTAGAATCTATTGAGTTGCAAGTGATCTGAACGTTTCATGATGATAGCACTTTCCTAAGGGTGTCAAACCATGTCCCAAAAGTCACCGGATCTGGTGTCAATTTAAAGAAGTAGTCCAGTTACACATTTGTGGGCTTATAACTTGGCTTCTGAATGTCCTAGAGAGATCAGGTTTGTTTTAGTGTACTCCAATCAACAGCCCCTACAACCACAAAAAGGAATGGAGTCATTAGCACTTATGGTTTGTAAATGGCACCCAGAATTATGTTGCACGAAGCACAATTTCACATCATTCTGGGTCCATTTGTGTGAAAACAAGGTCCAATCAGGCTGAAACGCTACAAGAAGGTAGAATCTATTGAGTTGTAAGTGATCTGAACATTTCAAGATGATCGCACATTCCTATAGGGGGTAAAACCATGTCCCAAAGGTCACCGGGCCTGGTGTCACTTTAAAGTAGTAGTCCAGTTACACCTTTTGGGCTTATAACTTGGCTTCTGAATGTCCTAGAGAGGTTAGTTTGTTTTAGTGTACTCCAATCAACAGCCCGTAAACCACAAAAAGGAATGGAGTCATTAGCACTTATGGTTTGTAAATGGCACCCAGAATTATGTTGCACAAAGCACAATTTCACATCATTCTGGGTTCATTTGTGTGAAAACAAGGTCCAATCAGGCTGAAACGTTACAGGAAGGTAGAATCTATTGAGTTGTAAGTGATCTGAACGTTTCATGATGATAGCACTTTCCTAAGGGGGTCAAACCATGTCCCAAAGGTCACCGGATCTGGTGTCAATTTAAAGAAGTAGTCCAGTTACACATTTGTGGGCTTATAACTTGGCTTCTGATTGTCCTAGAGAGATCAGGTTTATTTAGTGTACTCCAATCTACAGCCCCTACAACCACAAAAAGGAATGGAGTCATTAGCACTTAAGGTTTGTAAATGGCACCCAGAATTATGTTGCAGGAAGAACAATTTCACATCATTCTGGGTCCATTTGTGTGAAAACAAGGTCCAATCAGGCTGAAACGCTACAAGAAGGTAGAATCTATTGAGTTGTAAGTGATCTGAACGTTTCAAGATGATCGCTCATTCCTATAGGGGGTAAAACCATGTCCCAAAGGTCACCGGGCCTGGTGTCACTTTAAAGAAGTAGTCCAGTTACACCTTTGTGGGCTTATAACTTGGCTTCTGAATGTCCTAGAGAGGTTAGGTTTGTTTTAGTGTTCTCCAATCAACAGCCCCTACAACCACAAAAAGGAATGGAGTCATTAGCACTTATGGTTTGTAAATGGCACCCAGAATTATGTTGCACGAAGCACAATTTCACATCATTCTGGGTTCATTTGTGTGAAAACAAGGTCCAATCAGGCTGAAACGTTACAGGAAGGTAGAATCTATTGAGTTGTAAGTGATCTGAATGTTTCATGATGATAGCACTTTCCTAAGGGGGTAAAACCATGTCCCAAAGGTCACCGGGCCTGGTGTCACTTTAAAGAAGTAGTCCAGTTACACCTTTGTGGGCTTATAACTTGACTTCTGAATGTCCTAGAGAGATCAGGTTTGTTTTAATGTTCTCCAATCAACAGCCCCTACAACCACAAAAAGGAATGGAGTCATTAGCACTTATGGTTTGTAAATGGCACCCAGAATTATGTTGCACGAAGCACAATTTCACATCATTCTGGGTCCATTTGTGTGAAAACAAGGTCCAATCAGGCTGAAACGCTACAAGAAGGTAGAATCTATTGAGTTGTAAGTGATCTGAAGGTTTCAAGATGATCGCACATTCTTATAGGGGGTAAAACCATGTCCCAAAGGTCACCGGGCCTGGTGTCACTTTAAAGAAGTTGTCCAGTTACACCTTTGTGGGCTTATAACATGGCTTCTGAATGTCCTAGAGAGGTCAGGTTTGTTTTAGTGTACTCCAATCAACAGCCCCTACAACCACAAAAAGGAATGGAGTCATTAGCACTTATGGTTTGTAAATGGCACCCAGAATTATGTTGCACGAAGCACAATTTCACATCATTCTGGGTTCATTTGTGTGAAAACAAGGTCTAATCAGGCTGAAACGTTACAGGAAGGTAGAATCTATTGAGTTGTAAGTGATCTGAATGTTTCATGATGATAGCACTTTCCTAAGGGGGTCAAACCATGTCCCAAAGGTCACCGGATCTGGTGTCAATTTAAAGAAGTAGTCCAGTTACACATTTGTGGGCTTATAACTTGGCTTCTGAATGTCCTAGAGAGATCAGGTTTATTTTAGTGTACTCCAATCAACAGCCCCTACAACCACAAAAAGGAATGGAGTCATTAGCACTTATGGTTTTTAAATGGCACCCAGAATTATGTTGCACAAAGCACAATTTCACATCATTCTGGGTCCATTTGTGTGAAAACAAGGTCCAATCAGGCTGAAACGTTACAGGAAGGTAGAATCTATTGAGTTGTAAGTGATCTGAACGTTTCATGATGATAGCACTTTCCTAAGGGGGTCAAACCATGTCCCAAAGGTCACTGGATCTGGTGTCAATTTAAAGAAGTAGTCCAGTTACACATTTGTGGGCTTATAACTTGGCTTCTGAATGTCCTAGAGAGATCAGGTTTGTTTTAATGTACTCCAATCAACAGCCCCTACAACCACAAAAATGAATGGAGTCATTAGCACTTATGGTTTGTAAGTGGCACCCAGAATTATGTTGCACGAAGCACAATTTCACATCATTCTGGGTCAATTTGTGTGAAAACAAGGTCCAATCCGGCTGAAACGCTACAAGAAGGTAGAATCTATTTAGTTGTAAGTGATCTGAACGTTTCAAGATGATCGCACATTCCTATAGGGGGTCAAACCATGTCCCAAAGGTCACCGGGCCAAGTGTCACTTTAAAGAAGTAGTCCAGTTACACCTTTGTGGGCTTATAACTTGGCTTCTGAATGTCCTAGAGAGGTTAGGTTTGTTTTAGTGTACTCCAATCAACAGCCCCTACAACCACAAAAAGGAATGGAGTCATTAGCACTTATGGTTTGTAAATGGCACCCAGAATTATTTTGCACGAAGCACAATTTCACATCATTCTGAGTTCATTTGTGTGAAAACAAGGTCCAATCAGGCTGAAACGTTACTGGAAGCTAGAATCTATTGAGTTGTAAGTGATCTGAACGTTTCATGATGATAGCGCTTTCCTAAGGGGGTCAAACCATGTCCCAAAGGTCACCGGATCTGGTGTCAATTTAAAGAAGTAGTCCAGTTACACATTTGTGGGCTTATAACTTGGCTTCTGAATGTCCTAGAGGGATCAGGTTTATTTTAGTGTACTCCAATCAACAGCCCCTACAACCACAAAAAGGAATGGAGTCATTAGCACTTATGGTTCTTAAATGGCACCCAGAATTATGCTGCACTAAGCACAATTTCACATGATTCTGGGTCAATTTGTGTGAAAACAAGGTCCAATCCGGCTGAAACGCTACAAGAAGGTAGAATCTATTGAGTTGTAAGTGATCTGAACGTTTCAAGATGATCGCACATTCCTATAGGGGGTAAAACCATGTCCCAAAGGTCACCGGGCCTGGTGTCACTTTAAAGTAGTAGTCCTGTTACACCTTTTGGGCTTATAACTTGGCTTCTGAATGTCCTAGAGAGGTTAGGTTTGTTTTAGTGTACTCCAATCAACAGCCCCTACAACCACAAAAAGGAATGGAGTCATTAGCACTTATGGTTTGTAAATGGCACCCAGAATTATTTTGCACGAAGCACAATTTCACATCATTCTGGGTTCATTTGTGTGAAAACAAGGTCCAATCAGGCTGAAACGTTACTGGAAGCTAGAATCTATTGAGTTGTAAGTGATCTGAACGTTTCATGATGATAGCGCTTTCCTAAGGGGGTCAAACCATGTCCCAAAGGTCACCGGATCTGGTGTCAATTTAAAGAAGTAGTCCAGTTACACATTTGTGGGCTTATAACTTGGCTTCTGAATGTCCTAGAGAGAACAGGTTTATTTTAGTGTACTCCAATCAACAGCCCCTACAACCACAAAAAGGAATGGAGTCATTAGCACTTATGGTTCTTAAATGGCACCCAGAATTATGCTGCACTAAGCACAATTTCACATGATTCTGGGTCAATTTGTGTGAAAACAAGGTCCAATCCGGCTGAAACGCTACAAGAAGGTAGAATCTATTGAGTTGTAAGTGATCTGAACGTTTCAAGATGATCGCACATTCCTATAGGGGGTCAAACCATGTCCCAAAGGTCACCGGGCCAAGTGTCACTTTAAAGAAGTAGTCCAGTTACATCTTTGTGTGTGGGCTTATAACTTGGCTTCTGAATGTCCTAGAGAGATCAGGTTTATTTTAGTGTACTCCAATCAACAGCCCCTACAACCACAAAAAGGAATGGAGTCATTAGCACTTATGGTTTTTAAATGGCACCCAGAATTATGTTGCACAAAGCACAATTTCACATCATTCTGGGTCCATTTGTGTGAAAACAAGGTCCAATCAGGCTGAAACGTTACAGGAAGGTAGAATCTATTGAGTTGTAAGTGATCTGAACGTTTCATGATGATAGCACTTTCCTAAGGGGGTCAAACCATGTCCCAAAGGTCACTGGATCTGGTGTCAATTTAAAGAAGTAGTCCAGTTACACATTTGTGGGCTTATAACTTGGCTTCTGAATGTCCTAGAGAGATCAGGTTTGTTTTAATGTACTCCAATCAACAGCCCCTACAACCACAAAAATGAATGGAGTCATTAGCACTTATGGTTTGTAAGTGGCACCCAGAATTATGTTGCACGAAGCACAATTTCACATCATTCTGGGTCAACTTGTGTGAAAACAAGGTCCAATCTGGCTGAAACGCTACAAGAAGGTAGAATCTATTGAGTTGTAAGTGATCTGAACGTTTCAAGATGATCGCACATTCCTATAAGGGGTCAAACCATGTCCCAAAGGTCACCGGGCCAAGTGTCAATTTAAAGAAGTAGTCCAGTTACACCTTTGTGGGCTTATAACTTGGCTTCTGAATGTCCTAGAGAGGTTAGGTTTGTTTTAGTGTACTCCAATCAACAGCCCCTACAACCACAAAAAGGAATGGAGTCATTAGCACTTATGGTTTGTAAATGGCACCCAGAATTATTTTGAAGGAAGCACAATTTCACATCATTCTGGGTTCATTTGTGTGAAAACAAGGTCCAATCAGGCTGAAACGTTACTGGAAGCTAGAATCTATTGAGTAGTAAGTGATCTGAACGTTTCATGATGATAGCGCTTTCCTAAGGGGGTCAAACCATGTCCCAAAGGTCACCGGATCTGGTGTCAATTTAAAGAAGTAGTCCAGTTACACATTTGTGGGCTTATAACTTGGCTTCTGAATGTCCTAGAGAGATCAGGTTTATTTTAGTGTACTCCAATCAACAGCCCCTACAACCACAAAAAGGAATGGAGTCATTAGCACTTATGGTTCTTAAATGGCACCCAGAATTATGCTGCACTAAGCACAATTTCACATGATTCTGAGTTCATTTGTGTGAAAACAAGGTCCAATCAGGCTGAAACGTTACTGGAATCTAGAATCTATTGAGTTGTAAGTGATCTGAACGTTTCATGATGATAGCGCTTTCCTAAGGGGGTCAAACCATGTCCCAAAGGTCACCGGATCTGGTGTCAATTTAAAGAAGTAGTCCAGTTACACATTTGTGGGCTTATAACTTGGCTTCTGAATGTCCTAGAGAGATCAGGTTTGTTTTAATGTACTCCAATCAACAGCCCCTACAATCACAAAAAGGAATGGAGTCATTAGCACTTATGGTTCTTAAATGGCACCCAGAATTATGCTGCACTAAGCACAATTTCACATGATTCTGGGTCAATTTGTGTGAAAACAAGGTCCAATCCGGCTGAAACGCTACAAGAAGGTAGAATCTATTGAGTTGTAAGTGATCTGAACGTTTCAAGATGATCGCACATTCCTATAGGGGGTAAAACCATGTCCCAAAGGTCACCGGGCCTGGTGTCACTTTAAAGTAGTAGTCCTGTTACACCTTTTGGGCTTATAACTTGGCTTTTGAATGTCCTAGAGAGGTTAGGTTTGTTTTAGTGTACTCCAATCAACAGCCCCTACAACCACAAAAAGGAATGGAGTCATTAGCACTTATGGTTTGTAAATGGCACCCAGAATTATTTTGCACGAAGCACAATTTCACATCATTCTGGGTTCATTTGTGTGAAAACAAGGTCCAATCAGGCTGAAACGTTACTGGAAGCTAGAATCTATTGAGTTGTAAGTGATCTGAACGTTTCATGATGATAGCGCTTTCCTAAGGGGGTCAAACCATGTCCCAAAGGTCACCGGATCTGGTGTCAATTTAAAGAAGTAGTCCAGTTACACATTTGTGGGCTTATAACTTGGCTTCTGAATGTCCTAGAGAGAACAGGTTTATTTTAGTGTACTCCAATCAACAGCCCCTACAACCACAAAAAGGAATGGAGTCATTAGCACTTATGGTTCTTAAATGGCACCCAGAATTATGCTGCACTAAGCACAATTTCACATGATTCTGGGTCAATTTGTGTGAAAACAAGGTCCAATCCGGCTGAAACGCTACAAGAAGGTAGAATCTATTGAGTTGTAAGTGATCTGAACGTTTCAAGATGATCGCACATTCCTATAGGGGGTCAAACCATGTCCCAAAGGTCACCGGGCCAAGTGTCACTTTAAAGAAGTAGTCCAGTTACATCTTTGTGTGTGGGCTTATAACTTGGCTTCTGAATGTCCTAGAGAGATCAGGTTTATTTTAGTGTACTCCAATCAACAGCCCCTACAACCACAAAAAGGAATGGAGTCATTAGCACTTATGGTTTTTAAATGGCACCCAGAATTATGTTGCACAAAGCACAATTTCACATCATTCTGGGTCCATTTGTGTGAAAACAAGGTCCAATCAGGCTGAAACGTTACAGGAAGGTAGAATCTATTGAGTTGTAAGTGATCTGAACGTTTCATGATGATAGCACTTTCCTAAGGGGGTCAAACCATGTCCCAAAGGTCACTGGATCTGGTGTCAATTTAAAGAAGTAGTCCAGTTACACATTTGTGGGCTTATAACTTGGCTTCTGAATGTCCTAGAGAGATCAGGTTTGTTTTAATGTACTCCAATCAACAGCCCCTACAACCACAAAAATGAATGGAGTCATTAGCACTTATGGTTTGTAAGTGGCACCCAGAATTATGTTGCACGAAGCACAATTTCACATCATTCTGGGTCAATTTGTGTGAAAACAAGGTCCAATCCGGCTGAAACGCTACAAGAAGGTAGAATCTATTGAGTTGTAAGTGATCTGAACGTTTCAAGATGATCGCACATTCCTATAAGGGGTCAAACCATGTCCCAAAGGTCACCGGGCCAAGTGTCAATTTAAAGAAGTAGTCCAGTTACACCTTTGTGGGCTTATAACTTGGCTTCTGAATGTCCTAGAGAGGTTAGGTTTGTTTTAGTGTACTCCAATCAACAGCCCCTACAACCACAAAAAGGAATGGAGTCATTAGCACTTATGGTTTGTAAATGGCACCCAGAATTATTTTGCACGAAGCACAATTTCACATCATTCTGGGTTCATTTGTGTGAAAACAAGGTCCAATCAGGCTGAAACGTTACTGGAAGCTAGATTCTATTGAGTAGTAAGTGATCTGAACGTTTCATGATGATAGCGCTTTCCTAAGGGGGTCAAACCATGTCCCAAAGGTCACCGGATCTGGTGTCAATTTAAAGAAGTAGTCCAGTTACACATTTGTGGGCTTATAACTTGGCTTCTGAATGTCCTAGAGAGATCAGGTTTATTTTAGTGTACTCCAATCAACAGCCCCTACAACCACAAAAAGGAATGGAGTCATTAGCACTTATGGTTCTTAAATGGCACCCAGAATTATGCTGCACTAAGCACAATTTCACATGATTCTGGGTCAATTTGTGTGAAAACAAGGTCCAATCCGGCTGAAACGCTACAAGAAGGTAGAATCTATTGAGTTGTAAGTGATCTGAACGTTTCAAGATGATCGCACATTCCTATAGGGGGTCAAACCATGTCCCAAAGGTCACCGGGCCAAGTGTCACTTTAAAGAAGTAGTCCAGTTACATCTTTGTGTGTGGGCTTATAACTTGGCTTCTGAATGTCCTAGAGAGATCAGGTTTGTTTTAGTGTACTCCAATCAACAGCCCCTAGAACCACAAAAAGGAATGGAGACATTAGCACTTATGGTTTTTAAATGGCACCCAGAATTATGTTGCACGATGCACAATTTCACATCATTCTGGGTTCATTTGTGTGAAAACAAGGTCCAATCAGGCTGAAACGTTACAGGAAGGTAGAATCTATTGTTGTAAGTGATCTGAACGTTTCATGATGATAGCACTTTCCTAAGGGGGTCAAACCATGTCCCAAAGGTCACAGGATCTGGTGTCTAAAGAAGTAGTCCAGTTACAAATTTGTGGGCTTATAACTTGGCTTCTGAATGTCCTAGAGAGATCAGGTTTGTTTTAGTATACTCCAATCAACAGCCCCTACAACCACAAAAAGGAATGGAGTCATTAGACTTATGGTTTTTAAATGGCACCCAGAATTATGTTGCACGAAGCACAATTTCACATCATTCTGGGTTCATTTGTGTGAAAACAAGGTCCAATCAGGCTGAAATGTTACAGGAAGGTAGAATCTATTGCGTTGTAAGTGATCTGAACGTTTCATGATGATAGCACTTTCCTAAGGGGGTCAAACCATGTCCCAAAGGTCACCGGATCTGGTGTCAATTTAAAGAAGTAGTCCAGTTACACATTTGTGGGCTTATAACTTGGCTTCTGAATGTCCTAGAGCGATCAGGTTTGTTTTAGTGTACTCCAATCAACAGCCCCAACAACCACAAAAAGGAATGGAGTCATTAGCACTTATGGTTTTTAAATGGCACCCAGAATTATGTTGCACGAAGCACAATTTCTCATCATTCTGGGTTCATTTGTGTGAAAACAAGGTCCAATCAGGCTGAAACGTTACAGGAAGGTAGAATCTATTGAGTTGTAAGTGATCTGAACGTTTCATGATGATAGCACTTTCCTAAGGGGGTCAAACCATGTCCCAAAGGTCACCGGATCTGGTGTCAATTTAAAGTAGTCCAGTTACACATTTGTGGGCTTATAACTTGGCTTCAGAATGTCCTAGAGAGATCAGGTTTGTTTTAGTGTACTCCAATCAACAGCCCCTACAACCACAAAAAGGAATGGAGTCATTAGCACTTATGGTTTGTAAATGGCACCCAGAATTATGTTGCACGAAGCACAATTTCACATCATTCTGGGTCCATTTGTGTGAAAACAAGGTCCAATCAGGCTGAAACATTACAGGAAGGTAGAATCTATTAAAATGTAAGTGATCTGAAGGTTTCATGATGATAGCACTTCCCTAAGGGGGTCAAACCATGTCCCAAAGGTCACCGGATCTGGTGTCTAAAGAAGTAGTCCAGTTACACATTTGTGGGCTTATAACTTGGCTTCTGAATGTCCTACAGAGATCAGGTTTGTTTTAGTATACTCCAATCAACAGCCCCTACAACCACAAAAAGGAATGGAGTCATTAGCACTTATGGTTTTTAAATGGCACCCAGAATTATGTTGCACGAAGCACAATTTCACATCATTCTGGGTTCATTTGTGTGAAAACAAGGTCCAATCAGGCTGAAACGTTACAGAAAGGTAGAATCTATTGAGTTGTAAGTGATCTGAACGTTTCATGATGATAGCACTTTCCTAAGGGGGTCAAGCCATGTCCCAAATGTCACCGGATCTGGTGTCAATTTAAAGAAGTAGTCCAGTTACACATTTGTGGGCTTATAACTTGGCTTCTGAATGTCCTGGAGAGGTCAGGTTTGTTTTAATGTACTCCAATCAACAGCCCCTACAACCACAAAAAGGAATGGAGTCATTAGCACTTATGGTTTGTAAATGGCACCCAGAATTATGTTGCACGAAGCAAAATTTCACATCATACTGGGTTCATTTGTGTGAAAACAAGGTCCAATCAGGCAGAAACGTTACAGGAAGGTAGAATCTATTGAGTTGTAAGCGATCTGAACGTTTCATGATGATAGCACTTTCCTATAGGGGGTCAAACCATGTCCCAAAGGTCACCGGGCCTGGTGTCACTTTAAAGAAGTAGTCCAGTTACACCTTTGTGGGCTTATAACTTGGCTTCTGAATGTCCTAGAGAGATCAGGGTTTTTTTAGTGTACTCCAATCAACAGCCCCCACAACCACAAAAAGGAATGGAGTCATTAGCACTTATGGTTCTTAAAAGGCACCCAGAATTATGTTGCACGAAGCACAATTTCACATCATTCTGGGTCCATTTGTGTGAAAACAAGGTCCAATCAGGCTGAAACGTTACAGGAAGGTAGAATCTATTGAGTTGTAAGTGATCTGAACGTTTCAAGATGATCGCACATTCCTAAGGGGGTAAAACCATGTCCCAAAGGTCACCGGGCCTGGTGTCACTTTAAAGAAGTAGTCCAGTTACATCTTTGTAGGCTTATAACTTGGCTTCTGAATGTCCTAGAGAGATCAGGTTTGTTTTAATGTACTCCAATCAACAGCCCCTACAACCACAAAAAGGAATGGAGTCATTAGCACTTATGGTTTGTAAATGGCACACAGAATTATGTTGCACGAAGCACAATTTCACATCATTCTGGGTTCATTTGTGTGAAAACAAGGTCCAATCAGGCAGAAACGTTACAGGAAGGTAGAATCTATTGAGTTGTAAGTGATCTGAACGTTTCATGATGATAGCACTTTCCTAAGGGGGTCAAACCATGTCGCAAAGGTCACCGGATCTGGTGTCACTTTAAAGAATTAGTCCAGGTACACATTTGTGGGCTTATAACTTGGCTTCTGAATGTCCTAGAGCGGTCAGGTTTGTTTTAGTGTACTCCAATCAACAGCCCCTACAACCACAAAAATGAATGGAGTCATTAGCACTTATGGTTTGTAAATGGCACCCAGAATTATGTTGCACGAAGCACAATTTCACATCATTCTGGGTCCATTTGTGTGAAAACAAGGTCCAATCAGGCTGAAACATTACAGGAAGGTAGAATCTATTAAAATGTAAGGGATCTGAAGGTTTCATGATGATAGCACTTCCCTAAGGGGGTCAAACCATGTCCCAAAGGTCACCGGATCTGGTGTCTAAAGAAGTAGTCCAGTTACACATTTGTGGGCTTATAACTTGGCTTCTGAATGTCCTAGAGAGATCAGGTTTGTTTTAGTATACTCCAATCAACAGCCCCTACAACCACAAAAAGGAATGGAGTCATTAGCACTTATGGTTTTTAAATGGCACCCAGAATTATGTTGCACGAAGCACAATTTCACATCATTCTGGGTTCATTTGTGTGAAAACAAGGTCCAATCAGGCTGAAACGTTACAGAAAGGTAGAATCTATTGAGTTGTAAGTGATCTGAACGTTTCATGATGATAGCACTTTCCTAAGGGGGTCAAACCATGTCCCAAATGTCACCGGATCTGGTGTCAATTTAAAGTAGTAGTCCGGTTACACATTTGTGGGCTTATAACTTGGCTTCTGAATGTCCTGGAGAGGTCAGGTTTGTTTTAATGTACTCCAATAAACAGCCCCTACAACCACAAAAAGGAATGGAGTCATTAGCACTTATGGTTTGTAAATGGCACCCAGAATTATGTTGCACGAAGCAAAATTTCACATCATTCTGGGTTCATTTGTGTGAAAACAAGGTCCAATCAGGCAGAAACGTTACAGGAAGGTAGAATCTATTGAGTTGTAAGTGATCTGAACGTTTCATGATGATAGCACTTTCCTATAGGGGGTCAAACCATGTCCCAAAGGTCACCGGGCCTGGTGTCACTTTAAAGAAGTAGTCCAGTTACACCTTTGTGGGCTTATAACTTGGCTTCTGAATGTCCTAGAGAGATCAGGGTTGTTTTAGTGTACTCCAATCAACAGCCCCCACAACCACAAAAAGGAATGGAGTCATTAGCACTTATGGTTCTTAAATGGCACCCAGAATTATGTTGCACGAAGTACAATTTCACATCATTCTGGGTCCATTTGTGTGAAAAGAAGGTCCAATCAGGCTGAAACGTTACAGGAAGGTAGAATCTATTGAGTTGTAAGTGATCTGAACGTTTCAAGATGATCGCACATTCCTATAGGGGGTAAAACCATGTCCCAAAGGTCACCGGGCCTGGTGTCACTTTAAAGAAGTAGTCCAGTTACATCTTTGTAGGCTTACAACTTGGCTTCTGAATGTCCTAGAGAGATCAGGTTTGTTTTAATGTACTCCAATCAACAGCCCCTACAACCACAAAAAGGAATGGAGTCATTAGCACTTATGGTTTGTAAATGGCACACAGAATTATGTTGCACGAAGCACAATTTCACATCATTCTGGGTTCATTTGTGTGAAAACAAGGTCCAATCAGGCAGAAACGTTACAGGAAGGTAGAATCTATTGAGTTGTAAGTGATCTGAACGTTTCATGATGATAGCACTTTCCTAAGGGGGTCAAACAATGTCGCAAAGGTCACCGGATCTGGTGTCACTTTAAAGAATTAGTCCAGTTACACATTTGTGGGCTTATAACTTGGCTTCTGAATGTCCTAGAGCGGTCAGGTTTGTTTTAGTGTACTCCAATCAACAGCCCCTACAACCACAAAAAGGAATGGAGTCATTAGCACTTATGGTTTGTAAATGGCACCCAGAATTATGTTGCACGAAGCACAATTTCACATCATTCTGGGTCCATTTGTGTGAAAACAAGGTCCAATCAGGCTGAAACATTACAGGAAGGTAGAATCTATTAAAATGTAAGTGATCTGAAGGTTTCATGATGATAGCACTTCCCTAAGGGGGTCAAACCATGTCCCAAAGGTCACCGGATCTGGTGTCTAAAGAAGTAGTCCAGTTACACATTTGTGGGCTTATAACTTGGCTTCTGAATGTCCTAGAGAGATCAGGTTTGTTTTAGTATACTCCAATCAACAGCCCCTACAACCACAAAAAGGAATGGAGTCATTAGCACTTATGGTTTGTAAATGGCACACAGAATTATGTTGCACGAAGCACAATTTCACATCATTCTGGGTTCATTTGTGTGAAAACAAGGTCCAATCAGGCAGAAACGTTACAGGAAGGTAGAATCTATTGAGTTGTAAGTGATCTGAACGTTTCATGATGATAGCACTTTCCTAAGGGGGTCAAACCATGTCGCAAAGGTCACCGGATCTGGTGTCACTTTAAAGAATTAGTCCAGTTACACATTTGTGGTTTTATAACTTGGCTTCTGAATGTCCTAGAGCGGTCAGGTTTGTTTTAGTGTACTCCAATCAACAGCCCCTACAACCACAAAAAGGAATGGAGTCATTAGCACTTATGGTTTGTAAATGGCACCCAGAATTATGTTGCACGAAGCACAATTTCACATCATTCTGGGTCCATTTGTGTGAAAACAAGGTCCAATCAGGCTGAAACATTACAGGAAGGTAGAACCTATTAAAATGTAAGTGATCTGAAGGTTTCATGATGATAGCACTTCCCTAAGGGGGTCAAACCATGTCCCAAATGTCACCGGATCTGGTGTCTAAAGAAGTAGTCCAGTTACACATTTGTGGGCTTATAACTTGGCTTCTGAATGTCCTAGAGAGATCAGGTTTGTTTTAGTATACTCCAATCAACAGCCCCTACAACCACAAAAAGGAATGGAGTCATTAGCACTTATGGTTTTTAAATGGCACCCAGAATTATGTTGCACGAAGCACAATTTCACATCATTCTGGGTTCATTTGTGTGAAAACAAGGTCCAATCAGGCTGAAACGTTACAGAAAGGTAGAATCTATTGAGTTGTAAGTGATCTGAACGTTTCATGATGATAGCACTTTCCTAAGGGGGTCAAACCATGTCCCAAATGTCACCCGATCTGGTGTCAATTTAAAGTAGTAGTCCAGTTACACATTTGTGGGCTTATAACTTGGCTTCTGAATGTCCTGGAGAGGTCAGGTTTGTTTTAATGTACTCCAATCAACAGCCCCTACAACCACAAAAAGGAATGGAGTCATTAGCACTTATGGTTTGTAAATGGCACCCAGAATTATGTTGCACGAAGCAAAATTTCACATCATTCTGGGTTCATTTGTGTGAAAACAAGGTCCAATCAGGCTGAAACGTTACAGGAAGGTAGAATCTATTGAGTTGTAAGTGATCTGAACGTTTCATGATGATAGCACTTTCCTATAGGGGGTCAAACCATGTCCCAAAGGTCACCGGGCCTGGTGTCACTTTAAAGAAGTAGTCCAGTTACACCTTTGTGGGCTTATAACTTGGCTTCTGAATGTCCTAGAGAGATCAGGGTTGTTTTAGTGTACTCCAATCAACAGCCCCCACAACCACAAAAAGGAATGGAGTCATTAGCACTTATGGTTCTTAAATGGCACCCAGAATTATGTTGCACGAAGCACAATTTCACATCATTCTGGGTTCATTTGTGTGAAAACAAGGTCCAATCAGGCTGAAACGTTACAGGAAGGTAGAATCTATTGAGTTGTAAGTGATCTGAACGTTTCAAGATGATCGCACATTCCTATAGGGGGTAAAACCATGTCCCAAAGGTCACCGGGCCTGGTGTCACTTTAAAGAAGTAGTCCAGTTACATCTTTGTAGGCTTATAACTTGGCTTCTGAATGTCCTAGAGAGATCAGGTTTGTTTTAATGTACTCCAATCAACAGCCCCTACAACCACAAAAAGGAATGGAGTCATTAGCACTTATGGTTTGTAAATGGCACACAGAATTATGTTGCACGAAGCACAATTTCACATCATTCTGGGTTCATTTGTGTGAAAACAAGGTCCAATCAGGCAGAAACGTTACAGGAAGGTAGAATCTATTGAGTTGTAAGTGATCTGAACGTTTCATGATGATAGCACTTTCCTAAGGGGGTCAAACCATGTCGCAAAGGTCACCGGATCTGGTGTCACTTTAAAGAATTAGTCCAGTTACACATTTGTGGGCTTATAACTTGGCTTCCCAATGTCCTAGAGCGGCCAGGTTTGTTTTAGTGTACTCCAATCAACAGCCCCTACAACCACAAAAAGGAATGGAGTCATTAGCACTTATGGTTTGTAAATGGCACCCAGAATTATGTTGCACGAAGCACAATTTCACATCATTCTGGGTCCATTTGTGTGAAAACAAGGTCCAATCAGGCTGAAACATTACAGGAGGGTAGAATCTATTAAAATGTAAGTGATCTGAAGGTTTCATGATGATAGCACTTCCCTAAGGGGGTCAAACCATGTCCCAAAGGTCACCGGATCTGGTGTCTAAAGAAGTAGTCCAGTTACACATTTGTGGGCTTATAACTTGGCTTCTGAATGTCCTAGAGAGATCAGGTTTGTTTTAGTATACTCCAATCAACAGCCCCTACAACCACAAAAAGGAATGGAGTCATTAGCACTTATGGTTTGTAAATGGCACCCAGAATTATGTTGCACGAAGCACAATTTCACATCATTCTGGGTTCATTTGTGTGAAAACAAGGTCCAATCAGGCTGAAACGTTACAGGAAGGTAGAATCTATAGAGTTGCAAGTGATCTGAACGTTTCATGATGATAGCACTTTCCTAAGGGGGTCAAACCATGTCCCAAAAGTCACCAGATCTGGTGTCAATTTAAAGAAGTAGTCCAGTTACACATTTGTGGGCTTATAACTTGGCTTCTGAATGTCCTAGAGAGATCAGGTTTGTTTTAGTGTACTCCAATCAACAGCCCCTACAACCACAAAAAAGAATGGAGTCATTAGCACTTATGGTTTGTAAATGGCACCCAGAATTATGTTGCACGAAGCACAATTTCACATCATTCTGGGTCCATTTGTGTGAAAACAAGGTCCAATCAGGCTGAAACGCTACAAGAAGGTAGAATCTATTGAGTTGTAAGTGATCTGAACATTTCAAGATGATCGCACATTCCTATAGGGGGTAAAACCATGTCCCAAAGGTCAAAGGGCCTAGTGTCACTTTAAAGTAGTAGTCCTGTTACACCTTTTGGGCTTATAACTTGGCTTCTGAATGTCCTAGAGAGGTTAGTTTGTTTTAGTGTAGTCCAATCAACAGCCCCTAAAACCACAAAAAGGAATGGAGTCATTAGCACTTATGGTTTGTAAATGGCACCCAGAATTATGTTGCACGAAGCACAATTTCACATCATTCTGGGTTCATTTGTGTGAAAACAAGGTCCATTCAGGCTGAAACGTTACAGGAAGGTAGAATCTATTGAGTTGTAAGTGATCTGAACGTTTCATGATGATAGCACTTTCCTAAGGGGGTCAAACCATGTCCCAAAGGTCACCGGATCTGGTGTCAATTTAAAGAAGTAGTCCAGTTACACCTTTGTGGGCTTATAACTTGGCTTCTGAATGTCCTAGAGAGATCAGGTTTGTTTTAGTGTACTCCAATCAACAGCCCCTACAACCACAAAAAGGAAGGGAGTCATTAGCACTTAAGGTTTGTAAATGGCACCCAGAATTATGTTGCACGAAGCACAATTTCACATCATTCTGGGTCCATTTGTGTGAAAACAAGGTCCAATCAGGCTGAAACGTTACAGGAAGGTAGAATCTATTGAGTTGTAAGTGATCTGAATGTTTCATGATGATAGCACTTTCCTAAGGGGGTCAAACCATGTCCCAAAGGTCACCGGATCTGGTGTCAATTTAAAGTAGTAGTCCAGTTACACATTTGTGGGCTTATAACTTGACTTCTGAATGTCCTAGAGAGATCAGGTTTGTTTTAATGTACTCCAATCAACAGCCCCTACAACCACAAAAAGGAATGGAGTCATTAGCACTTATGGTTTGTAAATGGCACCCAGAATTATGTTGCACGAAGCACAATTTCACATCATTCTGGGTTCATTTGTGTGAAAACAAGGTCCAATCAGGCTGAAACGTTACAGGAAGGTAGAATCTATTGAGTTGTAAGTGATCTGAACGTTTCATGATGATAGCAGTTTCCTAAGGGGGTCAGACCATGTCCCAAAGGTCACCGGATCTGGTGTCAATTTAAAGAAGTAGTCCAGTTACACATTTGTGGGCTTATAACTTGGCTTCTGAATGTCCTAGAGAGATCAGGTTTATTTAAGTGTACTCCAATCAACAGCCCCTACAACCACAAAAAGGAATGGAGTCATTAGCACTTATGGTTTTTAAATGGCACCCAGAATTATGTTGCACGAAGCACAATTTCACATCATTCTGAGTCCATTTGTGTGAAAACAAGGTCCAATCAGGCTGAAACGTTACAGGAAGGTAGAATCTATTGAGTTGTAAGTGATCTGAACGTTTCATGATGATAGCACTTTCCTAAGGGGGTCAAACCATGTCCCAAAGGTCACTGGATCTGGTGTCAATTTAAAGAAGTAGTCCAGTTACACATTTGTGGGCTTATAACTTGGCTTCTGAATGTCCTAGAGAGATCAGGTTTGTTTTAATGTACTCCAATAAACAGCCCCTACAACCACAAAAAGGAATGGAGTCATTAGCACTTATGGTTTTTAAATGGCACCCAGAATTATGTTGCACGAAGCACAATTTCACATCATTCTGGGTTCATTTGTGTGAAAACAAGGTCCAATCAGGCTGAAACGTTACAGGAAGGTAGAATCTATTGCGTTGTAAGTGATCTGAACGTTTCATGATGATAGCACTTTCCTAAGGGGGTCAAACCATGTCCCAAAGGTCACCGGATATGGTGTCAATTTAAAGAAGTAGTCCAGTTACACATTTGTGGGCTTATAACTTGGCTTCTGAATGTCCTAGAGCGATCAGTTTTGTTTTAGTGTACTCCAATCAACAGCCCCTACAACCACAAAAAGGAATGGAGTCATTAGCACTTATGGTTTGTAAGTGGCACCCAGAATTATGTTGCACGAAGCACAATTTCACATCATTCTGGGTCCATTTGTGTGAAAACAAGGTCCAATCAGGCTGAAACGTTACAGGAAGTTAGAATCTATTGAGTTGTAAGTGATCTGAACGTTTCATGATGATAGCACTTTCCTAAGGGGGTCAAACCATGTCCCAAAGGTCACCGGATCTGGTGTCAATTTAAAGAAGTAGTCCAGTTACACATTTGTGGGCTTATAACTTGGCTTATGAATGTCCTAGAGAGATCAGGTTTGTTTTAGTGTACTCCAATCAACAGCCCCTACAACCACAAAAAGGAATGGAGTCATTAGCACTTATGGTTTGTAAATGGCACCCAGAATTATGTTGCACGAAGCACAATTTCACATCATTCTGGGTCCATTTGTGTGAAAACAAGGTCCAATCAGGCGGAAACATTACAGGAAGGTAGAATCTATGAAATTGTAAGTGATCTGAACGTTTCATGATGATAGCACTTCCCTAAGGGGGTCAAACCATGTCCCAAAGGTCACCGGATCTGGTGTCTAAAGAAGTAGTCCAGTTACACATTTGTGGGCTTATAACTTGGCTTCTGAATGTCCTAGAGAGATCAGGTTTGTTTTAGTATACTCCAATCAACAGCCCCTACAACCACAAAAAGGAATGGAGTCATTAGCACTTATGGTTTTTAAATGGCACCCAGAATTATGTTGCACGAAGCACAATTTCACATCATTCTGGGTTCATTTGTGTGAAAACAAGGTCCAATCAGGCTGAAACGTTACAGGAAGGTAGAATCTATTGAGTTGTAAGTGATCTGAACGTTTCATGATGATAGCACTTTCCTAAGGGGGTCAAACCATGTCCCAAATGTCACCGGATCTGGTGTCAATTTAAAGTAGTAGTCCAGTTACACATTTGTGGGCTTATAACTTGGCTTCTGAATATCCTGGAGAGGTCAGGTTTGTTTTAATGTACTCCAATCAACAGCCCCTACAACCACAAAAAGGAATGGAGTCATTAGCACTTATGGTTTGTAAATGGCACCCAGAATTATGTTGCACGAAGCAAAATTTCACATCATTCTGGGTTCATTTGTGTGAAAACAAGGTCTAATCAGGCAGAAACGTTACAGGAAGGTAGAATCTATTGAGTTGTAAGTGATCTAAACGTTTCATGATGATAGCACTTTCCTATAGGGGGTCAAACCATGTCCCAAAGGTCACCGGGCCTGGTGTCACTTTAAAGAAGTAGTCCAGTTACACCTTTGTGGGCTTATAACTTGGCTTCTGAATGTCCTAGAGAGATCAGGGTTGTTTTAGTGTACTCCAATCAACAGCCCCTACAACCATAAAAAGGAATGGAGTCATTAGCACTTATGGTTTGTAAATGGCACCCAGAATTATGTTGCACGAAGCACAATTTCACATCATTATGGGTTCATTTGTGTGAAAACAAGGTCCAATCAGGCTGAAACGCTACAAGAAGGTAGAATCTATTGAGTTGTAAGTGATCTGAACATTTCAAGATGATCGCACATTCCTATAGGGGGTAAAACCATGTCCCAAAGGTCACCGGGCCTGGTGTCACTTTAAATAAGTAGTCCAGTTACACCTTTGTGGGCTTATAACTTGGCTTCTGAATGTCCTAGAGAGGTTAGGTGTGTTTTAGTGTACTCCAATCAACAGCCCCTACAACCACAAAAAGGAATGGAGTCATTAGCACTTATGGTTTGTAAATGGCACCCAGAATTATGTTGCACGAAGCACAATTTCACATCATTCTGGGTTCATTTGTGTGAAAACAAGGTCCAATCAGGCTGAAACGTTACAGGAAGGTAGAATCTATTTAGTTGTAAGTGATCTGAACGTTTCATGATGATCGCACATTCCTATAGGGGGTCAAACCATGTCCCAAAGGTCACCGGGCCTGGTGTCACTTTAAAGAAGTAGTCCAGTTACACCATTGTGGGCTTATAACTTGGCTTCTGAATGTCCTAGAGAGGTCAGGTTTGTTTTAGTGTACTCCAATCAACAGCCCCTACAACCACAAAAGGAATGGAGTCATTAGCACTTATGGTTTGTAAATGGCACCCAGAATTATGTTGCACGAAGCACAATTTCACATCATTCTGGGTCCATTTGTGTGAAAACAAGGTTCAATCAGGCTGAAACGTTACAAGAAGGTAGAATCTATTGAGTTGTAAGTGATCTGAACGTTTCATGATGATCACACATTCCTATAGGGGGTCAAACCATGTCCCAAAGGTCACCGGGCCTGGTGTCACTTTAAAGAAGTAGTCCAGTTACACCATTGTGGGCTTATAACTTGGCTTCTGAATGTCCTAGAGAGGTCAGGTTTGATTTAGTGTACTCCAATCAACAGCCCCTAAAACCACAAAAAGGAATGGAGTCTTTAGCACTTATGGTTTGTAAATGGCACCCAGAATTATGTTGCACGAAGCACAATTTCACATCATTCTGGGTTCATTTGTGTGAAAACAAGGTCCAATCAGGCTGACACCTTACAGGAAGGTAGAATCTATTGAGTTGTAAGTGATCTGAACGTTTCATGATGATAGCACTTTCCTAAGGGGGTCTACCCATGTCCCAAAGGTCACCGGATCTGGTGTCAATTTAAAGAAGTAGTCCAGTTACTCATTTGTGGGCTTATAACTTGGCTTCTGAATGTCCTAGAGAGATCAGGGTTGTTTTAATGTACTCCAATCAACAGCCCCTACAACCACAAAAAGGAATGGAGTCATTAGCACTTATGGTATGTAAATGGCACCGAGAATTATGTTGCACGAAGCACAATTTCACATCATTCTGGGTTCATTTGTGTGAAAACAAGGTCCAATCAGGCTGAAACGTTACAGGAAGGTAGAATCTATTGAGTTGTAAGTTATCTGAACGTTTCATGATGATAGCACTTTCCTAAGGGGGTCAAGCCATGTCCCAAAGGTCACCGGATCTAGTGTCAATTTAAAGAAGTAGTCCAGTTACACATTTGTGGGCTTATAACTTGGCTTCTGAATGTCCTAGAGAGATCAGGTTTGTTTTAATGTACTCCAATCAAGAGACCCTACAAACACAAAAAGGAATGGAGTCATTAGCACTTATGGTTTGTAAATGGCACCCAGAATTATGTTGCACGATTCACAATTTCACATCATTCTGGGTCCATTTGTGTGAAAACAAGGTCCAATCAGGCTGAAACGCTACAAGAAGGTAGAATCTATTGAGTTGTAAGTGATCTGAACGTTTCAAGATGATAGCACATTCCTATAGGGGGTAAAACCATTTCCCAAAGGTCACCGGGCCTGGTGTCACTTTAAAGAAGTAGTCCAGTTACACCTTTGTGGGCTTATAACATGGCTTCTGAATGTCCTAGAGAGATCAGGTTTGTTTTAATGTACTCCAATCAACAGCCCCTACAACCACAAAAAGGAATGGAGATATTAGCACTTATGGTTTGTAAATGGCACCCAGAATTATGTTGCACGAAGCACAATTTCACATCATTCTGGGTTCATTTGTGTGAAAACAAGGTCCAATCAGGCTGAAACGTTACAGGAAGGTAGAATCTACTGAGTTGTAAGTGATCTGAAAGTTTCATGATGATAGCACTTTCCTAATGGGGTCAAACCATGTCCCAAAGGTCACCGGATCTGGTGTTAATTTAAAGAAGCAGTCCAGTTACACATTTGTGGGCTTATAACTTGGCTTCTGAATATCCTGGAGAGGTCAGGTTTGTTTTAATGTACTCCAATCAACAGCCCCTACAACCACAAAAAGGAATGGAGTAATTAGCACTTATGGTTTTTAAATGGCACCCAGAATTATGTTGCACGAAGCACAATTTCACATCATTCTGGGTTCATTTGTGTGAAAACAAGGTCCAATCAGGCTGAAACGTTACAGGAAGGTAGAATCTATTGAGTTGTAAGTGATCTGAACGTTTCATGATGATAGCACTTTCCTAAGGGGGTCAAACCATGTCCCAAATGTCACCGGATCTGGTGTCAATTTAAAGTAGTAGTCCAGTTACACATTTGTGGGCTTATAACTTTGCTTCTGAATATCCTGGAGAGGTCAGGTTTGTTTTAATGTACTCCAATCAACAGCCCCTACAACCACAAAAAGGAATGGAGTCATTAGCACTTATGGTTTGTAAATGGCACCCAGAATTATGTTGCACGAAGCAAAATTTCACATCATTCTGGGTTCATTTGTGTGAAAACAAGGTCTAATCAGGCAGAAACGTTACAGGAAGGTAGAATCTATTGAGTTGTAAGTGATCTGAACGTTTCATGATGATAGCACTTTCCTATAGGGGGTCAAACCATGTCCCAAAGGTCACCGGGCCTGGTGTCACTTTAAAGAAGTAGTCCAGTTACACCTTTGTGGGCTTATAACTTGGCTTCTGAATGTCCTAGAGAGATCAGGGTTGTTTTAGTGTACTCCAATCAACAGCCCCTACAACCACAAAAAGGAATGGAGTCATTAGCACTTATGGTTTGTAAATGGCACCCAGAATTATGTTGCACGAAGCACAATTTCACATCATTCTGGGTTCATTTGTGTGAAAACAAGGTCTAATCAGGCAGAAACGTTACAGGAAGGTAGAATCTATTGAGCTGTAAGTGATCTGAACGTTTCATGATGATAGCACTTTCCTATAGGGGGTCAAACCATGTCCCAAAGGTCACCGGGCCTGGTGTCACTTTAAAGAAGTAGTCCAGTTACACCTTTGTGGGCTTATAACTTGGCTTCTGAATGTCCTAGAGAGATCAGGGTTGTTTTAGTGTACTCCAATCAACAGCCCCTACAACCATAAAAAGGAATGGAGTCATTAGCACTTATGGTTTGTAAATGGCACCCAGAATTATGTTGCACGAAGCACAATTTCACATCATTCTGGGTTCATTTGTGTGAAAACAAGGTCCAATCAGGCTGAAACGCTACAAGAAGGTAGAATCTATTGAGTTGTAAGTGATCTGAACATTTCAAGATGATCGCACATTCCTATAGGGGGTAAAACCATGTCCCAAAGGTCACCGGGCCTGGTGTCACTTTAAATAAGTCGTCCAGTTACACCTTTGTGGGCTTATAACTTGGCTTCTGAATGTCCTAGAGAGGTTAGGTGTGTTTTAGTGTACTCCAATCAACAGCCCCTACAACCACAAAAAGGAATGGAGTCATTAGCACTTATGGTTTGTAAATGGCACCCAGAATTATGTTGCACGAAGCACAATTTCACATCATTCTGGGTTCATTTGTGTGAAAACAAGGTCCAATCAGGCTGAAACGTTACAGGAAGGTAGAATCTATTTAGTTGTAAGTGATCTGAACGTTTCATGATGATCGCACATTCCTATAGGGGGTCAAACCATGTCCCAAAGGTCACCGGGCCTGGTGTCACTTTAAAGAAGTAGTCCAGTTACACCATTGTGGGCTTATAACTTGGCTTCTGAATGTCCTAGAGAGGTCAGGTTTGTTTTAGTGTACTCCAATCAACAGCCCCTACAACCACAAAAGGAATGGAGTCATTAGCACTTATGGTTTGTAAATGGCACCCAGAATTATGTTGCACGAAGCACAATTTCACATCATTCTGGGTCCATTTGTGTGAAAACAAGGTTCAATCAGGCTGAAACGTTACAAGAAGGTAGAATCTATTGAGTTGTAAGTGATCTGAACGTTTCATGATGATCGCACATTCCTATAGGGGGTCAAACCATGTCCCAAAGGTCACCGGGCCTGGTGTCACTTTAAAGAAGTAGTCCAGTTACACCATTGTGGGCTTATAACTTGGCTTCTGAATGTCCTAGAGAGGTCAGGTTTGATTTAGTGTACTCCAATCAACAGCCCCTAAAACCACAAAAAGGAATGGAGTCTTTAGCACTTATGGTTTGTAAATGGCACCCAGAATTATGTTGCACGAAGCACAATTTCACATCATTCTGGGTTCATTTGTGTGAAAACAAGGTCCAATCAGGCTGACACCTTACAGGAAGGTAGAATCTATTGAGTTGTAAGTGATCTGAACGTTTCATGATGATAGCACTTTCCTAAGGGGGTCTACCCATGTCCCAAAGGTCACCGGATCTGGTGTCAATTTAAAGAAGTAGTCCAGTTACTCATTTGTGGGCTTATAACTTGGCTTCTGAATGTCCTAGAGAGATCAGGGTTGTTTTAATGTACTCCAATCAACAGCCCCTACAACCACAAAAAGGAATGGAGTCATTAGCACTTATGGTATGTAAATGGCACCGAGAATTATGTTGCACGAAGCACAATTTCACATCATTCTGGGTTCATTTGTGTGAAAACAAGGTCCAATCAGGCTGAAACGTTACAGGAAGGTAGAATCTATTGAGTTGTAAGTGATCTGAACGTTTCATGATGATAGCACTTTCCTAAGGGGGTCAAGCCATGTCCCAAAGGTCACCGGATCTAGTGTCAATTTAAAGAAGTAGTCCAGTTACACATTTGTGGGCTTATAACTTGGCTTCTGAATGTCCTAGAGAGATCAGGTTTGTTTTAATGTACTCCAATCAAGAGACCCTACAAACACAAAAAGGAATGGAGTCATTAGCACTTATGGTTTGTAAATGGCACCCAGAATTATGTTGCACGATTCACAATTTCACATCATTCTGGGTCCATTTGTGTGAAAACAAGGTCCAATCAGGCTGAAACGCTACAAGAAGGTAGAATCTATTGAGTTGTAAGTGATCTGAACGTTTCAAGATGATAGCACATTCCTATAGGGGGTAAAACCATTTCCCAAAGGTCACCGGGCCTGGTGTCACTTTAAAGAAGTAGTCCAGTTACACCTTTGTGGGCTTATAACATGGCTTCTGAATGTCCTAGAGAGATCAGGTTTGTTTTAATGTACTCCAATCAACAGCCCCTACAACCACAAAAAGGAATGGAGATATTAGCACTTATGGTTTGTAAATGGCACCCAGAATTATGTTGCACGAAGCACAATTTCACATCATTCTGGGTTCATTTGTGTGAAAACAAGGTCCAATCAGGCTGAAACGTTACAGGAAGGTAGAATCTACTGAGTTGTAAGTGATCTGAACGTTTCATGATGATAGCACTTTCCTAATGGGGTCAAACCATGTCCCAAAGGTCACCGGATCTGGTGTTAATTTAAAGAAGCAGTCCAGTTACACATTTGTGGGCTTATAACTTGGCTTCTGAATATCCTGGAGAGGTCAGGTTTGTTTTAATGTACTCCAATCAACAGCCCCTACAACCACAAAAAGGAATGGAGTAATTAGCACTTATGGTTTTTAAATGGCACCCAGAATTATGTTGCACGAAGCACAATTTCACATCATTCTGGGTTCATTTGTGTGAAAACAAGGTCCAATCAGGCTGAAACGTTACAGGAAGGTAGAATCTATTGAGTTGTAAGTGATCTGAACGTTTCATGATGATAGCACTTTCCTAAGGGGGTCAAACCATGTCCCAAATGTCACCGGATCTGGCGTCAATTTAAAGTAGTAGTCCAGTTACACATTTGTGGGCTTATAACTTTGCTTCTGAATATCCTGGAGAGGTCAGGTTTGTTTTAATGTACTCCAATCAACAGCCCCTACAACCACAAAAAGGAATGGAGTCATTAGCACTTATGGTTTGTAAATGGCACCCAGAATTATGTTGCACGAAGCAAAATTTCACATCATTCTGGGTTCATTTGTGTGAAAACAAGGTCTAATCAGGCAGAAACGTTACAGGAAGGTAGAATCTATTGAGTTGTAAGTGATCTGAACGTTTCATGATGATAGCACTTTCCTATAGGGGGTCAAACCATGTCCCAAAGGTCACCGGGCCTGGTGTCACTTTAAAGAAGTAGTCCAGTTACACCTTTGTGGGCTTATAACTTGGCTTCTGAATGTCCTAGAGAGATCAGGGTTGTTTTAGTGTACTCCAATCAACAGCCCCTACAACCACAAAAAGGAATGGAGTCATTAGCACTTATGGTTTGTAAATGGCACCCAGAATTATGTTGCACGAAGCACAATTTCACATCATTCTGGGTTCATTTGTGTGAAAACAAGGTCTAATCAGGCAGAAACGTTACAGGAAGGTAGAATCTATTGAGTTGTAAGTGATCTGAACGTTTCATGATGATAGCACTTTCCTATAGGGGGTCAAACCATGTCCCAAAGGTCACCGGGCCTGGTGTCACTTTAAAGAGGTAGTCCAGTTACACCTTTGTGGGCTTATAACTTGGCTTCTGAATATCCTGGAGAGGTTAGGTTTGTTTTAATGTACTCCAATCAACAGCCCCTACAACCACAAAAAGGAATGGAGTCATTAGCACTTATGGTTTGTAAATGGCACCCAGAATTATGTTGCACGAAGCAAAATTTCACATCATTCTGGGTTCATTTGTGTGAAAACAAGGTCTAATCAGGCAGAAACGTTACAGGAAGGTAGAATCTATTGAGTTGTAAGTGATCTGAACGTTTCATGATGATAGCACTTTCCTATAGGGGGTCAAACCATGTCCCAAAGGTCACCGGGCCTGGTGTCACTTTAAAGAAGTAGTCCAGTTACACCTTTGTGGGCTTATAACTTGGCTTCTGAATGTCCTAGAGAGATCAGGGTTGTTTTAGTGTACTCCAATCAACAGCCCCTACAACCACAAAAAGGAATGGAGTCATTAGCACTTATGGTTTGTAAATGGCACCCAGAATTATGTTGCACGAAGCACAATTTCACATCATTCTGGGTCCATTTGTGTGAAAACAAGGTCCAATCAGGCTGAAACGCTACAAGAAGGTAGAATCTATTGAGTTGTAAGTGATCTGAACATTTCAAGATGATCGCACATTCCTATAGGGGGTAAAACCATGTCCCAAAGGTCACCGGGCCTGTTGTCACTTTAAAGAAGTAGTCCAGTTACACCTTTGTGGGCTTATAACTTGGCTTCTGAATGCCCTAGAGAGGTTAGGTGTGTTTTAGTGTACTCCAATCAACAGCCCCTACAACCACAAAAAGGAATGGAGTCATTAGCACTTATGGTTTGTAAATGGCACCCAGAATTATGTTGCACGAAGCACAATTTCACATCATTCTGGGTTCATTTGTGTGAAAACAAGGTCCAATCAGGCTGAAACGTTACAGGAAGGTAGAATCTATTTAGTTGTAAGTGATCTGAACGTTTCATGATGATAGCGCTTTCCTAAGGGGATCAAACCATGTCCCAAAGGTCACCGGATCTGGTGTCAATTTAAAGTAGTCCAGTTACACATTTGTGGGCTTATAACTTGGCTTCTGAATGTCCTACAGAGATCAGGTTTGTTTTAGTGTACTCCAATCAACAGCCCCTACAACCACAAAAGGAATGGAGTCATTAGCACTTATGGTTTGTAAATGGCACCCAGAATTATGTTGCACGAAGCACAATTTCACATCATTCTGGGTCCATTTGTGTGAAAACAAGGTTCAATCAGGCTGAAACGTTACAAGAAGGTAGAATCTATTGAGTTGTAAGTGATCTGAACGTTTCATGATGATCGCACATTCCTATAGGGGGTCAAACCATGTCCCAAAGGTCACCGGGCCTGGTGTCACTTTAAAGAAGTAGTCCAGTTACACCATTGTGGGCTTATAACTTGGCTTCTGAATGTCCTAGAGAGGTCAGGTTTGTTTTAGTGTACTCCAATCAACAGCCCCTACAACCACAAAAAGGAATGGAGTCATTAGCACTTATGGTTTGTAAATGGCACCGAGAATTATGTTGCACGAAGCACAATTTCACACCATTCTGGGTTCATTTGTGTGAAAACAAGGTCCAATCAGGCTGAAACGTTACAGGAAGGTAGAATCTATTGAGTTGTAAGTGATCTGAACGTTTCATGATGATAGCACTTTCCTAAGGGGGTCAAGCCATGTCCCAAAGGTCACCGGATCTAGTGTCAATTTAAAGAAGTAGTCCAGTTACACATTTGTGGGCTTATAACTTGGCTTCTGAATGTCCTAGAGAGATCAGGTTTGTTTTAATGTACTCCAATCAAGAGACCCTACAAACACAAAAAGGAATGGAGTCATTAGCACTTATGGTTTGTAAATGGCACCCAGAATTATGTTGCACGATTCACAATTTCACATCATTCTGGGTCCATTTGTGTGAAAACAAGGTCCAATCAGGCTGAAACGCTACAAGAAGGTAGAATCTATTGAGTTGTAAGTGATCTGAACGTTTCAAGATGATAGCACATTCCTATAGGGGGTAAAACCATTTCCCAAAGGTCACCGGGCCTGGTGTCACTTTAAAGAAGTAGTCCAGTTACACCTTTGTGGGCTTATAACATGGCTTCTGAATGTCCTAGAGAGATCAGGTTTGTTTTAATGTACTCCAATTAACAGCCCCTACAACCACAAAAAGGAATGGAGATATTAGCACTTATGGTTTGTAAATGGCACCCAGAATTATGTTGCACGAAGCACAATTTCACATCATTCTGGGTTCATTTGTGTGAAAACAAGGTCCAATCAGGCTGAAACGTTACAGGAAGGTAGAATCTACTGAGTTGTAAGTGATCTGAACGTTTCATGATGATAGCACTTTCCTAATGGGGTCAAACCATGTCCCAAAGGTCACCGGATCTGGTGTTAATTTAAAGAAGCAGTCCAGTTACACATTTGTGGGCTTATAACATGGCTTCTGAATGTCCTAGAGAGATCAGGTTTGTTTTAATGTACTCCAATCAACAGCCCCTACAATCACAAAAAGGAATGGAGATATTAGCACTTATGGTTTGTAAATGGCACCCAGAATTATGTTGCACGAAGCACAATTTCACATCATTCTGGGTTCATTTGTGTGAAAACAAGGTCCAATCAGGCTGAAACGTTACAGGAAGGTAGTATCTACTGAGTTGTAAGTGATCTGAACGCTTCATGATGATAGCACTTTCCTAATGGGGTCAAACCATGTCCCAAAGGTCACCGGAACTGGTGTCAATTTAAAGAAGTAGTCCAGTTACACATTTGTGGGCTTATAACTTGGCTTATGAATGTCCTAGAGAGATCAGGTTTGTTTTAGCGTACTCCAATTAACAGCCCCCATTACCCCAAAAAGGAATGGAGTCATTAGCACTTATGGTTTTTAAATGGCACCCAGAATTATGTTGCACGAAGCACAATTTCACATCATTCTGGGTTCATTTGTGTGAAAACAAGGTCCAATCAGGCTGAAACGTTACAGGAAGGTAGAATCTATTGAGTTGCAAGTGATCTGAACGTTTCATGATGATAGCACTTTCCTAAGGGGGTCAAACCATGTCCCAAAAGTCACCGGATCTGGTGTCATTTTAAAGAAGTAGTCCAGTTACACATTTGTGGGCTTATAACTTGGCTTCTGAATGTCCTAGAGAGATCAGGTTTGTTTTAGTGTACTCCAATCAACAGCCCCTACAACCACAAAAGGAATGGAGTCATTAGCCTTATGGTTTGTAAATGGCACCCAGAATTATGTTGCACGAAGCACAATTTCACATCATTCTGGGTCCATTTGTGTGAAAACAAGGTCCAATCAGGCTGAAACATTACAAGAAGGTAGAATCTATTGAGTTGTAAGTGATCTGAACGTTTCATGATGATCTCACATTCCCATAGGGGGTCAAACCATGTCCCAAAGGTCACCGGGCCTGGTGTCACTTTAAAGAAGTAGTCCAGTTACACCTTTGTGGGCTTATAACTTGGCTTCTGAATGTCCTAGAGAGGTCAGGTTTGTTTTAATGTACTCCAATCAACAGCCCCTACAACCACAAAAAGGAATGGAGTCATTAGCACTTATGGTTTGTAAATGGCACCCAGAATTATGTTGCACGAAGCACAATTTCACATCATTCTGGGTCCATTTGTGTGAAAACAAGGTCCAATCAGGCTGAAACGCTACAAGAAGGTAGAATCTATTGAGTTGTAAGTGATCTGAACATTTCAAGATGATCACACATTCCTATAGGGGGTAAAACCATGTTCCAAAGGTCACCGGGCCTGGTGTCACTTTAAAGAAGTAGTCCAGTTACACCTTTGTGGGCTTATAACTTGGCTTCTGAATGTCCTAGAGAAGTCAGGTTTGTTTTAGTGTACTCCAATCAACAGCCCCTACAACCACAAAAAGGAATGGAGTCATTAGCACTTATGGTTTGTAAATGGCACCCAGAATTATGTTGCACGAAGCACAATTTCACATCATTCTGGGTTCATTTGTGTGAAAACAAGGTCCAATCAGGCTGACACCTTACAGGAAGGTAGAATCTATTGAGTTGTAAGTGATCTGAATGTTTCATGATGATAGCACTTTCCTAAGGGGGTCTACCCATGTCCCAAAGGTCACCGGATCTGGTGTCAATTTAAAGAAGTAGTCCAGTTACTCATTTGTGGGCTTATAACTTGGCTTCTGAATGTCCTAGAGAGATCAGGGTTGTTTTAGTATACTCCAATCAAAATACCCTACAACCACAAAAAGGAATGGAGTCATTAGCAATTATGGTTTTTAAATGGCACCCAGAATTATGTTGCACGAAGCACAATTTCACATCATTCTGGGTTCATTTGTGTGAAAACAAGGTCCAATCAGGCTGAAACGTTACAGGAAGGTAGAATCTATTGAATTGTAAGTGATCTGAACGTTTCATGATGATAGCACTTTCCTAAGGGGGTCAATCCATGTCGCAAAGGTCACCGGATCTGGTGTCAATTTAAGGAAGTAGTCCAGTTACACATTTGTGGGCTTATAACTTGGCTTCTGAATGTCCTAGAGATGTCAGATTTGTTTTAATGTACTCCAATCAACAGCCCCTACAACCACAAAAAGGAATGGAGTCATTAGCACTTATGGTATGTAAATGGCACCCAAAATTATGTTGCACGAAGCACAATTTCACATCATTCAGGGTTCATTTGTGTGAAAACAAGGTCCAATCAGGCTGAAACGTTACAGGAAGGTAGAATCTATTGAGTTGTAAGTGATCTGAACGTTTCATGATGATAGCACTTTCCTAAGGGGGTCAAACCATGTCCCAAAGGTCACCGGATCTGGTGTCAATTTAAAGAAGTAGTCCAGTTACACATTTGTGGGCTTATAACTTGGCTTCTGAATGTCCTAGAGGGATCAGGTTTGTTTTAATGTACTCCAATCAAGAGACCCTACAAACACAAAAAGGAATGGAGTCATTAGCACTTATGGTTTGTAAATGGCACCCAGAATTATGTTGCACGATTCACAATTTCACATCATTCTGGGTCCATTTGTGTGAAAACAAGGTCCAATCAGGCTGAAACGCTACAAGAAGGTAGAATCTATTGAGTTGTAAGTGATCTGAACGTTTCAAGATGATAGCACATTCCTATAGGGGGTAAAACCATTTCCCAAAGGTCACCGGGCCTGGTGTCACTTTAAAGAAGTAGTCCAGTTACACCTTTGTGGGCTTATAACATGGCTTCTGAATGTCCTAGAGAGATCAGGTTTGTTTTAATGTACTCCAATCAACAGCCCCTACAACCACAAAAAGGAATGGAGATATTAGCACTTATGGTTTGTAAATGGCACCCAGAATTATGTTGCACGAAGCACAATTTCACATCATTCTGGGTTCATTTGTGTGAAAACAAGGTCCAATCAGGCTGAAACGTTACAGGAAGGTAGAATCTACTGAGTTGTAAGTGATCTGAACGTTTCATGATGATAGCACTTTCCTAATGGGGTCAAACCATGTCCCAAAGGTCACCGGATCTGGTGTTAATTTAAAGAAGCAGTCCAGTTACACATTTGTGGGCTTATAACATGGCTTCTGAATGTCCTAGAGAGATCAGGTTTGTTTTAATGTACTCCAATCAACAGCCCCTACAATCACAAAAAGGAATGGAGATATTAGCACTTATGGTTTGTAAATGGCACCCAGAATTATGTTGCACGAAGCACAATTTCACATCATTCTGGGTTCATTTGTGTGAAAACAAGGTCCAATCAGGCTGAAACGTTACAGGAAGGTAGTATCTACTGAGTTGTAAGTGATCTGAACGTTTCATGATGATAGCACTTTCCTAATAGGGTCAAACCATGTCCCAAAGGTCACCGGAACTGGTGTCAATTTAAAGAAGTAGTCCAGTTACACATTTGTGGGCTTATAACTTGGCTTATGAATGTCCTAGAGAGATCAGGTTTGTTTTAGCGTACTCCAATTAACAGCCCCCATTACCCCAAAAAGGAATGGAGTCATTAGCACTTATGGTTTTTAAATGGCACCCAGAATTATGTTGCACGAAGCACAATTTCACATCATTCTGGGTTCATTTGTGTGAAAACAAGGTCCAATCAGGCTGAAACGTTACAGGAAGGTAGAATCTATTGAGTTGTAAGTGATCTGAACGTTTCATGATGATCTCACATTCCCATAGGGGGTCAAACCATGTCCCAAAGGTCACCGGGCCTGGTGTCACTTTAAAGAAGTAGTCCAGTTACACCTTTGTGGGCTTATAACTTGGCTTCTGAATGTCCTAGAGAGGTCAGGTTTGTTTTAATGTACTCCAATCAACAGCCCCTACAACCACAAAAAGGAATGGAGTCATTAGCACTTATGGTTTGTAAATGGCACCCAGAATTATGTTGCACGAAGCACAATTTCACATCATTCTGGGTCCATTTGTGTGAAAACAAGGTCCAATCAGGCTGAAACGCTACAAGAAGGTAGAATCTATTGAGTTGTAAGTGATCTGAACATTTCAAGATGATCGCACATTCCTATAGGGGGTAAAACCATGTTCCAAAGGTCACCGGGCCTGGTGTCACTTTAAAGAAGTAGTCCAGTTACACCTTTGTGGGCTTATAACTTGGCTTCTGAATGTCCTAGAGAAGTCAAGTTTGTTTTAGTGTACTCCAGTCAACAGCCCCTACAACCACAAAAAGGAATGGAGTCATTAGCACTTATGGTTTGTAAATGGCACCCAGAATTATGTTGCACGAAGCACAATTTCACATCATTCTGGGTTCATTTGTGTGAAAACAAGGTCCAATCAGGCTGACACCTTACAGGAAGGTAGAATCTATTGAGTTGTAAGTGATCTGAATGTTTCATGATGATAGCACTTTCCTAAGGGGGTCTACCCATGTCCCAAAGGTCACCGGATCTGGTGTCAATTTAAAGAAGTAGTCCAGTTACTCATTTGTGGGCTTATAACTTGGCTTCTGAATGTCCTAGAGAGATCAGGGTTGTTTTAGTATACTCCAATCAAAATACCCTACAACCACAAAAAGGAATGGAGTCATTAGCAATAATGGTTTTTAAATGGCACCCAGAATTATGTTGCACGAAGCACAATTTCACATCATTCTGGGTTCATTTGTGTGAAAACAAGGTCCAATCAGGCTGAAACGTTACAGGAAGGTAGAATCTATTGAATTGTAAGTGATCTGAACGTTTCATGATGATAGCACTTTCCTAAGGGGGTCAATCCATGTCGCAAAGGTCACCGGATCTGGTGTCAATTTAAGGAAGTAGTCCAGTTACACATTTGTGGGCTTATAACTTGGCTTCTGAATGTCCTAGAGATGTCAGGTTTGTTTTAATGTACTCCAATCAACAGCCCCTACAACCACAAAAAGGAATGGAGTCATTAGCACTTATGGTATGTAAATGGCACCCAGAATTATGTTGCACGAAGCACAATTTCACATCATTCTGGGTTCATTTGTGTGAAAACAAGGTCCAATCAGGCTGAAACGTTACAGGAAGGTAGAATCTATTGAGTTGTAAGTGATCTGAACGTTTCATGATGATAGCACTTTCCTAAGGGGGTCAAACCATGTCCCAAAGGTCACCGGATCTGGTGTCAATTTAAAGAAGTAGTCCAGTTACACATTTGTGGGCTTATAACTTGGCTTCTGAATGTCCTAGAGGGATCAGGTTTGTTTTAATGTACTCCAATCAAGAGACCCTACAAACACAAAAAGGAATGGAGTCATTAGCACTTATGGTTTGTAAATGGCACCCAGAATTATGTTGCACGATTCACAATTTCACATCATTCTGGGTCCATTTGTGTGAAAACAAGGTCCAATCAGGCTGAAACGCTACAAGAAGGTAGAATCTATTGAGTTGTAAGTGATCTGAACGTTTCAAGATGATAGCACATTCCTATAGGGGGTAAAACCATTTCCCAAAGGTCACCGGGCCTGGTGTCACTTTAAAGAAGTAGTCCAGTTACACCTTTGTGGGCTTATAACATGGCTTCTGAATGTCCTAGAGAGATCAGGTTTGTTTTAATGTACTCCAATCAACAGCCCCTACAACCACAAAAAGGAATGGAGATATTAGCACTTATGGTTTGTAAATGGCACCCAGAATTATGTTGCACGAAGCACAATTTCACATCATTCTGGGTTCATTTGTGTGAAAACAAGGTCCAATCAGGCTGAAACGTTACAGGAAGGTAGAATCTACTGAGTTGTAAGTGATCTGAACGTTTCATGATGATAGCACTTTCCTAATGGGGTCAAACCATGTCCCAAAGGTCACCGGATCTGGTGTTAATTTAAAGAAGCAGTCCAGTTACACATTTGTGGGCTTATAACATGGCTTCTGAATGTCCTAGAGAGATCAGGTTTGTTTTAATGTACTCCAATCAACAGCCCCTACAATCACAAAAAGGAATGGAGATATTAGCACTTATGGTTTGTAAATGGCACCCAGAATTATGTTGCACGAAGCACAATTTCACATCATTCTGGGTTCATTTGTGTGAAAACAAGGTCCAATCAGGCTGAAACGTTACAGGAAGGTAGTATCTACTGAGTTGTAAGTGATCTGAACGTTTCATGATGATAGCACTTTCCTAATAGGGTCAAACCATGTCCCAAAGGTCACCGGAACTGGTGTCAATTTAAAGAAGTAGTCCAGTTACACATTTGTGGGCTTATAACTTGGCTTATGAATGTCCTAGAGAGATCAGGTTTGTTTTAGCGTACTCCAATTAACAGCCCCCATTACCCCAAAAAGGAATGGAGTCATTAGCACTTATGGTTTTTAAATGGCACCCAGAATTATGTTGCACGAAGCACAATTTCACATCATTCTGGGTTCATTTGTGTGAAAACAAGGTCCAATCAGGCTGAAACGTTACAGGAAGGTAGAATCTATTGAGTTGCAAGTGATCTGAACGTTTCATGATGATAGCACTTTCCTAAGGGGGTCAAACCATGTCCCAAAAGTCACCGGATCTGGTGTCATTTTAAAGAAGTAGTCCAGTTACACATTTGTGGGCTTATAACTTGGCTTCTGAATGTCCTAGAGAGATCAGGTTTGTTTTAGTGTACTCCAATCAACAGCCCCTACAACCACAAAAGGAATGGAGTCATTAGCCTTATGGTTTGTAAATGGCACCCAGAATTATGTTGCACGAAGCACAATTTCACATCATTCTGGGTCCATTTGTGTGAAAACAAGGTCCAATCAGGCTGAAACATTACAAGAAGGTAGAATCTATTGAGTTGTAAGTGATCTGAACGTTTCATGATGATCTCACATTCCCATAGGGGGTCAAACCATGTCCCAAAGGTCACCGGGCCTGGTGTCACTTTAAAGAAGTAGTCCAGTTACACCTTTGTGGGCTTATAACTTGGCTTCTGAATGTCCTAGAGAGGTCAGGTTTGTTTTAATGTACTCCAATCAACAGCCCCTACAACCACAAAAAGGAATGGAGTCATTAGCACTTATGGTTTGTAAATGGCACCCAGAATTATGTTGCACGAAGCACAATTTCACTTCATTCTGGGTCCATTTGTGTGAAAACAAGGTCCTATCAGGCTGAAACGCTACAAGAAGGTAGAATCTATTGAGTTGTAAGTGATCTGAACGTTTCATGATGATAGCGCTTTCCTAAGGGGATCAAACCATGTCCCAAAGGTCACCGGATCTGGTGTCAATTTAAAGAAGTAGTCCAGTTACACATTTGTGGGCTTATAACTTGGCTTCTGAATGTCCTACAGAGATCAGGTTTGTTTTAGTGTACTCCAATCAACAGCCCCTACAACCACAAAAGGAATGGAGTCATTAGCACTTATGGTTTGTAAATGGCACCCAGAATTATGTTGCACGAAGCACAATTTCACATCATTCTGGGTCCAATTGTGTGAAAACAAGGTTCAATCAGGCTGAAACGTTACAAGAAGGTAGAATCTATTGAATTGTAAGTGATCTGAACGTTTCATGATGATAGCACTTTCCTAAGGGGGTCAATCCATGTCGCAAAGGTCACCGGATCTGGTGTCAATTTAAGGAAGTAGTCCAGTTACACATTTGTGGGCTTATAACTTGGCTTCTGAATGTCCTGGAGATGTCAGGTTTGTTTTAATGTACTCCAATCAACAGCCCCTACAACCACAAAAAGGAATGGAGTCATTAGCACTTATGGTATGTAAATGGCACCCAGAATTATGTTGCACGAAGCACAATTTCACATCATTCTGGGTTCATTTGTGTGAAAACAAGGTCCAATCAGGCTGAAACGTTACAGGAAGGTAGAATCTATTGAGTTGTAAGTGATCTGAATGTTTCATGATGATAGCACTTTCCTAAGGGGTTCAAACCATGTCCCAAATGTCACCGGATCTGGTGTCAATTTAAAGAAGTAGTCCAGTTACACATTTGTGGGCTTATAACTTGGCTTCTGAATGTCCTAGAGGGATCAGGTTTGTTTTAATGTACTCCAATCAAGAGACCCTACAAACACAAAAAGGAATGGAGTCATTAGCACTTATGGTTTGTAAATGGCACCCAGAATTATGTTGCACGATTCACAATTTCACATCATTCTGGGTCCATTTGTGTGAAAACAAGGTCCAATCAGGCTGAAACGCTACAAGAAGGTAGAATCTATTGAGTTGTAAGTGATCTGAACGTTTCAAGATGATCGAACATTCCTATAGGGGGTAAAACCATTTCCCAAAGGTCACCGGGCCTGGTGTCACTTTAAAGAAGTAGTCCAGTTACACCTTTGTGGGCTTATAACATGGCTTCTGAATGTCCTAGAGAGATCAGGTTTGTTTTAATGTACTCCAATCAACAGCCCCTACAACCACAAAAAGGAATGGAGATATTAGCACTTATGGTTTGTAAATGGCACCCAGAATTATGTTGCACGAAGCACAATTTCACATCATTCTGGGTTCATTTGTGTGAAAACAAGGTCCAATCAGGCTGAAACGTTACAGGAAGGTAGAATCTACTGAGTTGTAAGTGATCTGAACGTTTAATGATGATAGCACTTTCCTAATGGGGTCAAACCATGTCCCAAAGGTCACCGGATCTGGTGTTAATTTAAAGAAGCAGTCCAGTTACACATTTGTGGGCTTATAACATGGCTTCTGAATGTCCTAGAGAGATCAGGTTTGTTTTAATGTACTCCAATCAACAGCCCCTACAATCACAAAAAGGAATGGAGATATTAGCACTTATGGTTTGTAAATGGCACCCAGAATTATGTTGCACGAAGCACAATTTCACATCATTCTGGGTTCATTTGTGTGAAAACAAGGTCCAATCAGGCTGAAACGTTACAGGAAGGTAGAATCTACTGAGTTGTAAGTGATCTGAACGTTTCATGATGATAGCACTTTCCTAATGGGGTCAAACCATGTCCCAAAGGTCACCGGAACTGGTGTCATTTTAAAGAAGTAGTCCAGTTACACATTTGTGGGCTTATAACTTGGCTTATGAATGTCCTAGAGAGATCAGGTTTGTTTTAGCGTACTCCAATTAACAGCCCCCATTACCCCAAAAAGGAATGGAGTCATTAGCACTTATGGTTTTTAAATGGCACCCAGAATTATTTTGCACAAAGCACAATTTCACATCATTCTGGGTTCATTTGTGTGAAAACAAGGTCCAATCAGGCTGAAACGTTACAGGAAGGTAGAATCTATTGAGTTGCAAGTGATCTGAACGTTTCATGATGATAGCACTTTCCTAAGGGGGTCAAACCATGTCCCAAAAGTCACCGGATCTGGTGTCATTTTAAAGAAGTAGTCCAGTTACACATTTGTGGGCTTATAACTTGGCTTCTGAATGTCCTAGAGAGATCAGGTTTGTTTTAGTGTACTCCAATCAACAGCCCCTACAACCACAAAAAGGAATGGAGTCATTAGCACTTATGGTTTGTAAATGGCACCCAGAATTATGTTGCACGAAGCACAATTTCACATCATTCTGGGTCCATTTGTGTGAAAACAAGGTCCAATCAGGCTGAAACGCTACAAGAAGGTAGATTCTATTGAGTTGTAAGTGATCTGAATGTTTCAAGATGATCGCACATTCCTATAGGGGGTAAAACCATGTCCCAAAGGTCACCGGGCCTGGTGTCACTTTAAAGTAGTAGTCCAGTTACACCTTTGTGGGCTTATAACTTGGATTCTGAATGTCCTAGAGAGGTTAGTTTGTTTTAGTGTACTCCAATCAACAGCCCCTAAAACCACAAAAAGGAATGGAGTCATTAGCACTTATGGTTTGTAAATGGCACCCATAATTATGTTGCACGAAGCACAATTTCACATCATTCTGGGTTCATTTGTGTGAAAACAAGGTCCAATCAGGCTGAAACGTTACAGGAAGGTAGATTCTATTGAGTTGTAAGTGATCTGAACGTTTCATGATGATAGCACTTTCCTAAGAGGGTCAAACCATGTCCCAAATGTCACCGGATCTGGTGTCACTTTAAAGAAGTAGTCCAGTTACACCTTTGTTGGCTTATAACTTGGCTTCTGAATGTCCTAGAGAGGTTAGGTTTGTTTTAGTGTTCTCCAATCAACAGCCCCTACAACCACAAAAAGGAATGGAGTCATTAGCACTTATGGTTTGTAAATGGCACCCAGAATTATGTTGCACGAAGCACAATTTCACATCATTCTGGGTTCATTTGTGTGAAAACAAGGTCCAATCAGGCTGAAACATTACAAGAAGGTGGAATCTATTGAGTTGTAAGTGATCTGAACGTTTCATGATGATAGCACTTTCCTAAGGGGGTCAAACCATGTCCCAAAGGTCACCGGATCTGGTGTCAATTTAAAGAAGTAGTCCAGTTACACATTTGTGGGCTTATAACTTGGCTTCTGAATGTCCTAGAGGGATCAGGTTTGTTTTAATGTACTCCAATCAAGAGACCCTACAAACACAAAAAGGAATGGAGTCATTAGCACTTATGGTTTGTAAATGGCACCCAGAATTATGTTGCACGATTCACAATTTCACATCATTCTGGGTCCATTTGTGTGAAAACAAGGTCCAATCAGGCTGAAACGCTACAAGAAGGTAGAATCTATTGAGTTGTAAGTGATCTGAACGTTTCAAGATGATAGCACATTCCTATAGGGGGTAAAACCATTTCCCAAAGGTCACCGGGCCTGGTGTCACTTTAAAGAAGTAGTCCAGTTACACCTTTGTGGGCTTATAACATGGCTTCTGAATGTCCTAGAGAGATCAGGTTTGTTTTAATGTACTCCAATCAACAGCCCCTACAACCACAAAAAGGAATGGAGATATTAGCACTTATGGTTTGTAAATGGCACCCAGAATTATGTTGCACGAAGCACAATTTCACATCATTCTGGGTTCATTTGTGTGAAAACAAGGTCCAATCAGGCTGAAACGTTACAGGAAGGTAGAATCTACTGAGTTGTAAGTGATCTGAACGTTTCATGATGATAGCACTTTCCTAATGGGGTCAAACCATGTCCCAAAGGTCACCGGATCTGGTGTTAATTTAAAGAAGCAGTCCAGTTACACATTTGTGGGCTTATAACATGGCTTCTGAATGTCCTAGAGAGATCAGGTTTGTTTTAATGTACTCCAATCAACAGCCCCTACAATCACAAAAAGGAATGGAGATATTAGCACTTATGGTTTGTAAATGGCACCCAGAATTATGTTGCACGAAGCACAATTTCACATCATTCTGGGTTCATTTGTGTGAAAACAAGGTCCAATCAGGCTGAAACGTTACAGGAAGGTAGTATCTACTGAGTTGTAAGTGATCTGAACGTTTCATGATGATAGCACTTTCCTAATAGGGTCAAACCATGTCCCAAAGGTCACCGGAACTGGTGTCAATTTAAAGAAGTAGTCCAGTTACACATTTGTGGGCTTATAACTTGGCTTATGAATGTCCTAGAGAGATCAGGTTTGTTTTAGCGTACTCCAATTAACAGCCCCCATTACCCCAAAAAGGAATGGAGTCATTAGCACTTATGGTTTTTAAATGGCACCCAGAATTATGTTGCACGAAGCACAATTTCACATCATTCTGGGTTCATTTGTGTGAAAACAAGGTCCAATCAGGCTGAAACGTTACAGGAAGGTAGAATCTATTGAGTTGCAAGTGATCTGAACGTTTCATGATGATAGCACTTTCCTAAGGGGGTCAAACCATGTCCCAAAAGTCACCGGATCTGGTGTCATTTTAAAGAAGTAGTCCAGTTACACATTTGTGGGCTTATAACTTGGCTTCTGAATGTCCTAGAGAGATCAGGTTTGTTTTAGTGTACTCCAATCAACAGCCCCTACAACCACAAAAGGAATGGAGTCATTAGCCTTATGGTTTGTAAATGGCACCCAGAATTATGTTGCACGAAGCACAATTTCACATCATTCTGGGTCCATTTGTGTGAAAACAAGGTCCAATCAGGCTGAAACATTACAAGAAGGTAGAATCTATTGAGTTGTAAGTGATCTGAACGTTTCATGATGATCTCACATTCCCATAGGGGGTCAAACCATGTCCCAAAGGTCACCGGGCCTGGTGTCACTTTAAAGAAGTAGTCCAGTTACACCTTTGTGGGCTTATAACTTGGCTTCTGAATGTCCTAGAGAGGTCAGGTTTGTTTTAATGTACTCCAATCAACAGCCCCTACAACCACAAAAAGGAATGGAGTCATTAGCACTTATGGTTTGTAAATGGCACCCAGAATTATGTTGCACGAAGCACAATTTCACTTCATTCTGGGTCCATTTGTGTGAAAACAAGGTCCTATCAGGCTGAAACGCTACAAGAAGGTAGAATCTATTGAGTTGTAAGTGATCTGAACATTTCAAGATGATCGCACATTCCTATAGGGGGTAAAACCATGTTCCAAAGGTCACCGGGCCTGGTGTCACTTTAAAGAAGTAGTCCAGTTACACCTTTGTGGGCTTATAACTTGGCTTCTGAATGTCCTAGAGAAGTTAGGTGTGTTTTAGTGTACTCCAATCAACAGCCCCTACAACCACAAAAAGGAATGGAGTCATTAGCACTTATGGTTTGTAAATGGCACCCAGAATTATGTTGCACGAAGCACAATTTCACATCATTCTGGGTTCATTTGTGTGAAAACAAGGTCCAATCAGGCTGAAACGTTACAGGAAGGTAGAATCTATTTAGTTGTAAGTGATCTGAACGTTTCATGATGATAGCGCTTTCCTAAGGGGATCAAACCATGTCCCAAAGGTCACCGGATCTGGTGTCAATTTAAAGAAGTAGTCCAGTTACACATTTGTGGGCTTATAACTTGGCTTCTGAATGTCCTACAGAGATCAGGTTTGTTTTAGTGTACTCCAATCAACAGCCCCTACAACCACAAAAGGAATGGAGTCATTAGCACTTATGGTTTGTAAATGGCACCCAGAATTATGTTGCACGAAGCACAATTTCACATCATTCTGGGTCCATTTGTGTGAAAACAAGGTTCAATAAGGCTGAAACGTTACAAGAAGGTAGGATCTATTGAATTGTAAGTGATCTGAACGTTTCATGATGATAGCACTTTCCTAAGGGGGTCAATCCATGTCGCAAAGGTCACCGGATCTGGTGTCAATTTAAGGAAGTAGTCCAGTTACACATTTGTGGGCTTATAACTTGGCTTCTGAATGTCCTAGAGATGTCAGGTTTGTTTTAATGTACTCCAATCAACAGCCCCTACAACCACAAAAAGGAATGGAGTCATTAGCACTTATGGTATGTAAATGGCACCCAGAATTATGTTGCACGAAGCACAATTTCACATCATTCTGGGTTCATTTGTGTGAAAACAAGGTCCAATCAGGCTGAAACGTTACAGGAAGGTAGAATCTATTGAGTTGTAAGTGATCTGAATGTTTCATGATGATAGCACTTTCCTAAGGGGGTCAAACCATGTCCCAAAGGTCACCGGATCTGGTGTCAATTTAAAGAAGTAGTCCAGTTACACATTTGTGGGCTTATAACTTGGCTTCTGAATGTCCTAGAGGGATCAGGTTTGTTTTAATGTACTCCAATCAAGAGACCCTACAAACACAAAAAGGAATGGAGTCATTAGCACTTATGGTTTGTAAATGGCACCCAGAATTATGTTGCACGATTCACAATTTCACATCATTCTGGGTCCATTTGTGTGAAAACAAGGTCCAATCAGGCTGAAACGCTACAAGAAGGTAGAATCTATTGAGTTGTAAGTGATCTGAACGTTTCAAGATGATCGCACATTCCTATAGGGGGTAAAACCATTTCCCAAAGGTCACCGGGCCTGGTGTCACTTTAAAGAAGTAGTCCAGTTACACCTTTGTGGGCTTATAACATGGCTTCTGAATGTCCTAGAGAGATCAGGTTTGTTTTAATGTACTCCAATCAACAGCCCCTACAACCACAAAAAGGAATGGAGATATTAGCACTTATGGTTTGTAAATGGCACCCAGAATTATGTTGCACGAAGCACAATTTCACATCATTCTGGGTTCATTTGTGTGAAAACAAGGTCCAATCAGGCTGAAACGTTACAGGAAGGTAGAATCTACTGAGTTGTAAGTGATCTGAACGTTTAATGATGATAGCACTTTCCTAATGGGGTCAAACCATGTCCCAAAGGTCACCGGATCTGGTGTTAATTTAAAGAAGCAGTCCAGTTACACATTTGTGGGCTTATAACATGGCTTCTGAATGTCCTAGAGAGATCAGGTTTGTTTTAATGTACTCCAATCAACAGCCCCTACAATCACAAAAAGGAATGGAGATATTAGCACTTATGGTTTGTAAATGGCACCCAGAATTATGTTGCACGAAGCACAATTTCACATCATTCTGGGTTCATTTGTGTGAAAACAAGGTCCAATCAGGCTGAAACGTTACAGGAAGGTAGAATCTACTGAGTTGTAAGTGATCTGAACGTTTCATGATGATAGCACTTTCCTAATGGGGTCAAACCATGTCCCAAAGGTCACCGGAACTGGTGTCATTTTAAAGAAGTAGTCCAGTTACACATTTGTGGGCTTATAACTTGGCTTATGAATGTCCTAGAGAGATCAGGTTTGTTTTAGCGTACTCCAATTAACAGCCCCCATTACCCCAAAAAGGAATGGAGTCATTAGCACTTATGGTTTTTAAATGGCACCCAGAATTATTTTGCACAAAGCACAATTTCACATCATTCTGGGTTCATTTGTGTGAAAACAAGGTCCAATCAGGCTGAAACGTTACAGGAAGGTAGAATCTATTGAGTTGCAAGTGATCTGAACGTTTCATGATGATAGCACTTTCCTAAGGGGGTCAAACCATGTCCCAAAAGTCACCGGATCTGGTGTCATTTTAAAGAAGTAGTCCAGTTACACATTTGTGGGCTTATAACTTGGCTTCTGAATGTCCTAGAGAGATCAGGTTTGTTTTAGTGTACTCCAATCAACAGCCCCTACAACCACAAAAAGGAATGGAGTCATTAGCACTTATGGTTTGTAAATGGCACCCAGAATTATGTTGCACGAAGCACAATTTCACATCATTCTGGGTCCATTTGTGTGAAAACAAGGTCCAATCAGGCTGAAACGCTACAAGAAGGTAGATTCTATTGAGTTGTAAGTGATCTGAATGTTTCAAGATGATCGCACATTCCTATAGGGGGTAAAACCATGTCCCAAAGGTCACCGGGCCTGGTGTCACTTTAAAGTAGTAGTCCAGTTACACCTTTGTGGGCATATAACTTGGATTCTGAATGTCCTAGAGAGGTTAGTTTGTTTTAGTGTACTCCAATCAACAGCCCCTAAAACCACAAAAAGGAATGGAGTCATTAGCACTTATGGTTTGTAAATGGCACCCATAATTATGTTGCACGAAGCACAATTTCACATCATTCTGGGTTCATTTGTGTGAAAACAAGGTCCAATCAGGCTGAAACGTTACAGGAAGGTAGAATCTATTGAGTTGTAAGTGATCTGAACGTTTCATGATGATAGCACTTTCCTAAGAGGGTCAAACCATGTCCCAAATGTCACCGGATCTGGTGTCACTTTAAAGAAGTAGTCCAGTTACACATTTGTGGGCTTATAACTTGGCTTCTGAATGTCCTAGAGAGGTCAGGTTTGTTTTAGTGTACTCCAATCAACAGCCCCTACAACCACAAAAAGGAATGGAGTCATTAGCACTTATGGTTTGTAAATGGCACCTAGAATTATGTTGCACGAAGCACAATTTCACATCATTCTGGGTCCATTTGTGTGAAAACAAGGTCCAATCAGGCTGAAACGTTACAAGAAGGTAGAATCTATTGAATTGTAAGTGATCTGAACGTTTCATGATGATAGCACTTTCCTCAGGGGGTCAATCCATGTCGCAAAGGTCACCGGATCTGGTGTCAATTTAAGGAAGTAGTCCAGTTACACATTTGTGGGCTTATAACTTGGCTTCTGAATGTCCTAGAGATGTCAGGTTTGTTTTAATGTACTCCAATCAACAGCCCCTACAACCACAAAAAGGAATGGAGTCATTAGCACTTAAGGTTTGTAAATGACACCCAGAATTATGTTGCACGAAGCACAATTTCACATCATTCTGGGTCCATTTGTGTGAAAACAAGGTCCAATCAGGCTGAAACGCTACAAGAAGGTAGAATCTATTGAGTTGTAAGTGATGTGAACGTTTCATGATGATAGCACTTTCCTAAGGGGGTAAAACCATGTCCCAAAGGTCACCGGGCCTGGTGTCACTTTAAAGAAGTAGTCCAGTTACACCTTTGTTGGCTTATAACTTGGCTTCTGAATGTCCTAGAGAGGTTAGGTTTGTTTTAGTGTTCTCCAATCAACAGCCCCTACAACCACAAAAAGGAATGGAGTCATTAGCACTTATGGTTTGTAAATGGCACCCAGAATTATGTTGCACGAAGCACAATTTCACATCATTCTGGGTTCATTTGTGTGAAAACAAGGTCCAATCAGGCTGAAATGTTACAGGAAGGTAGAATCTATTGAGTTGTAAGTGATCTGAATGTTTCATGATGATAGCACTTTCCTAAGGGGGTCAAACCATGTCCCAAAGGTCACCGGATCTGGTGTCAATTTAAAGTAGTAGTCCAGTTACACATTTGTGGGCTTATAACTTGAATTCTGAATGTCCTAAGCCCCTTTCAGACAGGCCATGAAAAATGGAAATTTGCCGGAATCTGTCCGTAAGACCTTTCTGTCTGATTGACACATGGCATGGTTTGACCCCCTTAGGAAAAGTGCGATCATCATGAAATGTTCAGATCACTTACAACTCAATAGATTCTACCTTCCTGTATTGTTTCAGCCTGATTGGACCTTGTTTTCACACAAATGAACCCAGAATGATGTGATATTGTGCTTCGTGCAACATAATTCTGGGTGCCATTTAAAAACCATAAGTGCTAATGTCTCCATTCCTTTTTGTGGTTGTAGGGGCTGTTGATTGGAGTACACTAAAGCAAACCTGATCGCTCTAGGACATTCAGAAGCCAAGTTATAAGCCCACAAATCTGTAACTGGACTACTTCTTTAAATTGACACCAGATCCGGTGACCTTTGGGACATGGTTTGACCCCCTTAGGAAAGTGCTATCATCATGAAACGTTCAGATCACTTACAACTAAATAGATTCTACCTTCCTGTAACGTTTCAGCCTGATTGGACCTTGTTTTCACACAAATGAACCCAGAATGATGTGAAATTGTGCTTCGTGCAACATAATTCTGGGTGCCATTTACAAACCATAAATGCTAATGACTCCATTCCTTTTTGTGGTTGTAGGGGCTGTTGATTGGAGTACACTAAAACAAACCTGACCTCTCTAGGACATTCAGAAGCCAAGTTATAAGCCCACAAAGGTGTAACTGGACTACTTCTTTAAAGTGACACCAGGCCCGGTGACCTTTGGGACATGGTTTGACCCCCTATGGGAATGTGAGATCATCATGAAACGTTCAGATCACTTACAACTCAATAGATTCTACCTTCTTGTAACGTTTCAGCCTGATTGGACCTTGTTTTCACACAAATGGACCCAGAATGATGTGAAATTGTGCTTCGTGCAACATAATTCTGGGTGCCATTTACAAACCATAAGTGCTAATGACTCCATTCCTTTTGTGGTTGTAGGGGCTGTTGATTGGAGTACACTAAAACAAACCTGATCTCTCTAGGACATTCAGAAGCCAAGTTATAAGCCCACAAATGTGTAACTGGACTACTTCTTTAAATTGACACCAGATCCGGTGACCTTTGGGACATGGTTTGATCCCCTTAGGAAAGTGCTATCATCATGAAACGTTCAGCTCACTTACAACTAAATAGATTCTACCTTCCTGTAACGTTTCAGCCTGATTGGACCTTGTTTTCACACAAATGAACCCAGAATGATGTGAAATTGTGCTTCGTGCAACATAATTCTGGGTGCCATTTACAAACCATAAATGCTAATGACTCCATTCCTTTTTGTGGTTGTAGGGGCTGTTGATTGGAGTACATTAAAACAAACCTGATCTCTCTAGGACATTCAGAAGCCAAGTTATAAGCCCACAAATGTGTAACTGGACTACTTCTTTAAATTGACACTTGGCCCGGTGACCTTTGGGACATGGTTTGACCCCCTATAGGAATGTGCGATCATCTTGAAACGTTCAGATCACTTACAATCAATAGATTCTACCTTCTTGTAGCGTTTCAGCTGGATTGGACCTTGTTTTCACACAAATTGACCCAGAATGATGTGAAATTGTGCTTCGTGCAACATAATTCTGGGTGCCATTTAAAAACCATAAGTGCTAATGTCTCCATTCCTTTTTGTGGTTCTAGGGGCTGTTGATTGGAGTACACTAAAACAAACCTGATCTCTCTAGGACATTCAGAAGCCAAGTTAGAAGCCCACACACCAAGATGTAACTGGACTACTTCTTTAAAGTGACACTTGGCCCGGTGACCTTTGGGACATGGTTTGAGCCCCTATAGGAATGTGCCATCATCTTGAAACGTTCAGATCACTTACAACTCAATAGATTCTACCTTCTTGTAGCGTTTCAGCCGGATTGGACCTTGTTTTCACACAAATTGACCCAGAATCATGTGAAATTGTGCTTAGTGGAGCATAATTCTGGGTGCCATTTAAGAACCATAAGTGCTAATGACTCCATTCCTTTTTGTGGTTGTAGGGGCTGTTGATTGGAGTACACTAAAATAAACCTGATCTCTCTAGGACATTCAGAAGCCAAGTTATAAGCCCACAAATGTGTAAATGGACTACTTCTTTAAATTGACACCAGATCCGGTGACCTTTGGGACATGGTTTGACCCCCTTAGGAAAGCGCTATCATCATGAAACGTTCAGATCACTTACAACTCAATAGATTCTAGCTTCCAGTAATGTTTCAGCCTGATTGGACCTTGTTTTCACACAAATGAACCCAGAATGATGTGAAATTGTGCTTCGTGCAAAATAATTCTGGGTGCCATTTACAAACCATAAGTGCTAATGACTCCATTCCTTTTTGTGGTTGTAGGGGCTGTTGATTGGAGTACACTAAAACAAACCTAACCTCTCTAGGACATTCAGAAGCCAAGTTATAAGCCCACAAAGGTGTAACTGGACTACTTCTTTAAAGTGACACCAGGCCCGGTGACCTTTGGGACATGGTTTTACCCCCTATAGGAATGTGCGATCATTTTGAAACGTTCAGATCACTTACAACTCAATAGATTCTACCTTCTTGTAGCGTTTCAGCCTGATTGGACCTTGTTTTCACACAAATGGACCCAGAATGATGTGAAATTGTGCTTCGTGCAACATAATTCTGGGTGCCATTTACAAACCATAAGTGCTAATGACTCCATTCCTTTTTGTGGTTGTAGGGGCTGTTGATTGGAGTACACTAAAACAAACCTGATCTCTCTAGGACATTCAGAAGCCAAGTTATAAGCCCACAAATGTGTAACTGGACTACTTCTTTAAATTGACACCAGATCCGGTGATCTTTGGGACATGGTTTGACCCCCTTAGGAAAGTGCTATCATCATGAAACGTTCAGATCACTTACAACTCAGTAGATTCTACCTTCCTGTAACGTTTCAGCCTGATTGGACCTTGTTTTCACACAAATGAACCCAGAATGATGTGAAATTGTGCTTCGTGCAACATAATTCTGGGTGCCATTTAAAAACCATAAGTGCTAATGACTCCATTCCTTTTTGTGGTTGTAGGGGCTGTTGATTGGAGTACACTAAAACAACCCTGACCTCTCTAGGACATTCAGAAGCCAAGTTATAAGCCCACAAATGTGTAACTGGACTACTTCTTTAAAGTGACACCAGATCCGGTGACCTTTGGGACATGGTTTGACCCCCTTAGGAAAGTGCGATCATCATGAAACGTTCAGATCACTTACAACTCAATAGATTCTACCTTCCTGTATTGTTTCAGCCTGATTGGACCTTGTTTTCACACAAATGAACCCAGAATGATGTGAAATTGTGCTTCGTGCAACATAATTCTGGGTGCCATTTAAAAACCATAAGTGCTAATGTCTCCATTCCTTTTTGTGGTTGTAGGGGCTGTTGATTGGAGTACACTAAAGCAAACCTGATCGCTCTAGGACATTCAGAAGCCATGTTATAAGCCCACAAAGGTGTAACTGGACTACTTCTTTAAAGTGACACCAGACCCGGTGACCTTTGGGACATGGTTTGACCCCATTAGGAAAGTGCTATCATCATGAAACGTTCAGAACACTTACAACTCAATAGATTCTACCTTCTTGTAACGTATCAGCCTGATTGGACCTTGTTTTCACACAAATGGACCCAGAATGATGTGAAATTGTGCTTCGTGCAACATAATTCTGGGTGCCATTTACAAACCATAAGTGCTAATGACTCCATTCCTTTTTGTGGTTGTAGGGGCTGTTGATTGGAGTATACTAAAACAAACCTGATCTCTCTAGGACATTCAGAAGCCAAGTTATAAGCCCACAAATGTGTAACTGGACTACTTCTTTAAATTGACACCAGATCCGGTGACATTTGGGACATGGTTTGACCCCCTTAGGAAAGCGCTATCATCATGAAACATTCAGATCACTTACAACTCAATAGATTCTAGCTTCCAGTAACGTTTCAGCCTGATTGGACCTTGTTTTCACACAAATGAACCAAGAATGATGTGAAATTGTGCTTCGTGTAAAATATTTCTGGGTGCCATTTACAAACCATAAGTGCTAATATCTCCATTCCTTTTTGTGGTTGTAGGGTATGTTGATTGGAGTATACTAAAACAAACCTGATCTCTCTAGGACATTCAGAAGCCAAGTTATAAGCCCACAAATTTGTAACTGGACTACTTCTTTAGACACCAGATCCGGTGACCTTTGGGACATGGTTTGACCCCCTTAGGGAAGTGCTATCATCATGAAACGTTCAGATCACTTACAACTTAATAGATTCTACCTTCCTGTAATGTTTCAGCCTGATTGGACCTTGTTTTAACACAAATGGACCCAGAATGATGTGAAATTGTGCTTCGTGCAACATAATTCTGGGTGCCATTTACAAACCATAAGTGCTAATGACTCCATTCCTTTTTGTGGTTGTAGGGGCTGTTGATTGGAGTATACTAAAAAAACCTGACCTCTCTAGGACATTCAGAAGCCAAGTTATAAGCCCACAAATGAGTAACTGGACTACTTCTTTAAAGTGACACCAGATCCGGTGACCTTTGGGACATGGTTTGACCCCCTTAGGAAAGTGCTATCGTCATGAAACGTTCAGATCACTTACAACTCAATAGATTCTACCTTCCTGTAACGTTTCAGCCTGATTGGACCTTGTTTTCACACAAATGGACCCAGAATCATGTGAAATTGTGCTTCGTGCAACATAATTCTGGGTGCCATTTAAAAACCATAAGTGCTAATGACTCCATTCCTTTTTGTGGTTGTAGGGGCTGTTGATTGGAGTACACTAAAACAAACCTAACCTCTCTAGGACATTCAGAAGCCAAGTTATAAGCCCACAAAGGTTTAACTGGACTTCTTTAAAGTGACACCTGATCTGGTGACCTTTGGGACATGGTTTGACCCCCTTAGGAAAGTGCTATCATCATGAAACGTTCAGATCACTTACAACTCAATAGATTCTACCTTCCTGTAATGTTTCAGCCTGATTGGACCTTGTTTTCACACAAATGGACCCAGAATGATGTGAAATTGTGCTTCGTGCAACATAATTCTGGGTGCCATTTAAAAACCATAAGTGCTAATGACTCCATTCCTTTTTGTGGTTGTAGGGGCTGTTGATTGGAGTACACTAAAACAAACCTAACCTCTCTAGGACATTCAGAAGCCAAGTTATAAGCCCACAAATGTGTAACTGGACTACTTATTTAAAGTGACACCAGGCCCGGTGACCTTTGGGACATGGTTTTACCCCCTATAGGAATGTGCGATCATCTTGAAACGTTCAGATCACTTACAACTCAATAGATTCTACCTTCTTGTAGCGTTTCAGCCTGATTGGACCTTGTTTTCACACAAATGGACCCAGAATGATGTGAAATTGTGCTTCGTGCAACATAATTCTGGGTGCCATTTAAAAACCATAAGTGCTAATGACTCCATTCCTTTTTGTGGTTGTAGGGGCTGTTGATTGGAGTACACTAAAACAAACCTGATCTCTCTAGGACATTCAGAAGACAAGTTATAAGCCCACAAATGTGTAACTGGACTACTTCTTTAAATTTACAGCAGATCCGGTGACCTTTGGGACATGGTGTGACCCCCTTAGGAAAGTGCTATCATCATGAAACGTTCAGATCACTTACAACTCAATAGATTCTACCTTCCTGTAACGTTTCAGCCTGATTGGACCTTGTTTTCACACAAATGGACCCAGAATGATGTGAAATTGTGCTTCGTGCAACATAATTCTGGGTGCCTTTTACAAACCATAAGTGCTAATGACTCCATTCCTTTTTGTGGTTGAAGGGGCTGTTGATTGGAATACACTAAAACAACCCTGACCTCTCTAGGACATTCAGAAGCCAAGTTATAAGCCCACAAATGTGTAACTGGACTACTTCTTTAAAGTGACACCAGATCCGGTGACCTTTGGGACATGGTTTGACCCCCTTAGGAAAGTGCGATCATCATGAAACGTTCAGATCACTTACAACTCAATAGATTCTACCTTCCTGTATTGTTTCAGCCTGATTGGACCTTGTTTTCACAAAAATGAACCCAGAATGATGTGAAATTGTGCTTTGTGCAACATAATTCTGGGTGCCATTTAAAAACCATAAGTGCTAATGTATCCATTCCTGTTTGTGGTTGTAGGGGCTGCTGATTGGAGTACACTAAAGCAAACCTGATCGCTTTAGGACATTCAGAAGCCAAGTTATAAGCCCACAAATGTGTAACTGGACTACTTCTTTAAATTGACACCAGATCCGGTGACCTTTGGGACATTGTTTGACCCCCTTAGGAAAGTGCTATCATCATGAAACGTTCAGATCACTTACAACTCAATAGATTCTACCTTCCTGTAACGTTTCAGCCTGATTGGACCTTGTTTTCACACAAATGAACCCAGAATGATGTGAAATTGTGCTTCGTGCAACATAATTCTGGGTACCATTTAAAAACCATAACTGCTAATGACTCCATTCCTTTTTGTGGTTGTAGGGGCTGTTGATTGGAGTATACTAAAACAAACCTGATCTCTCTAGGACATTCAGAAGCCAAGTTATAAGCCCACAAATGTGTAACTGGACTACTTCTTTAGACACCAGATCCGGTGACCTTTGGGACATGGTTTGACCCCCTTAGGAAAGTGCTATCATCATGAAACGTTCAGATCACTTACAACTCAATAGATTCTACCTTCCTGTAACGATTCAGCCTGATTGGACCTTGTTTTCACACAAATGAACCCAGAATGATGTGAAATTGTGCTTCGTGCAACATAATTCTGGGTGCCATTTAAAAACCATAAGTGCTAATGTCTCCATTCCTTTTTGTGGTTCTAGGGGCTGTTGATTGGAGTACACTAAAACAAACCTGATCGCTCTAGGACATTCAGAAGCCAAGTTATAAGCCCACAAATGTGTAACTGGACTACTTCTTTAAATTGACGCCAGATCCGCTGACCTTTGAGACATGGTTTGAACCCCTTAGGAAAGTGCTATCATCATGAAACCTTCAGATCACATACAACTCAATAGATTCTACCTTCATGTAACGTTTCAGCCTGATTGGACCTTGTTTTCACACAATGAACCCAGAATGATGTGAAATTGTGCTTCGTGCAACATAATTCTGGGTGCCATTTAAAAGCCATAAGTGCTAATGACTCCATTCCTTTTTGTGGTTGTAGGGGCTGTTGATTGGAGTACACTAAAACAAACCTGATCGCTCTAGGACCTTCAGAAGCCAAGTTATAAGCCCATAAATGTGTAACTGGACTACTTCTTTAAATTGACACCAGATCCGGTGACCTTTGGGACATGGTTTGACCCCCTTAGGAAAGTGCTATCATCATTAAACGTTCAGATCACTTACAACTCAATAGATTCTACCTTCCTGTAACGTTTCAGCCTGATTGGACCTTGTTTTCACACAAATGGACCCAGAATGATGTGAAATAGTGCTTCGTGCAACATATTTCTGGGTGCCATTTACAAACCATAAGTGCTAATGACTCCATTCCTTTTTGTGGTTGTAGGGGCTGTTGATTGGAGTACACTACAATAAACCTGATCTCTCTAGGACATTCAGAAGCCAAGTTATAAGCCCACAAATGTGTAACTGGACTACTTATTTAAATTGACACCAGATCCGGTGACCTTTGGGACATGGTTTGACCCCCTTAGGAAAGTGCCATCATCATTAAACGTTCAGATCACTTACAACTCAATAGATTCTACCTTCCTGTAACGTTTCAGCCTGATTGGACCTTGTTTTCACACAAATGAACCCAGAATGATGTGAAATTGTGCTTCGTGTAACATAATTCTGGGTGCCATTTACAAACCATAAGTGCTAATGACTCCATTCCTTTTTGTGGTTGTAGGGGCTGTAGATTGGAGTACACTAAAACAAACCTAACCTCTCTAGGACATTCAGAAGCCAAGTTATAAGCCCACAAAGGTGTAACTGGACTACTTTTTAAATTGACACCAGATCCGGTGACCTTTGGGACATGGTTTGACCCCCTTAGGAAAGTGCTATCATCATGAAATGTTCAGATCACTTACAACTCAATAGATTCTACCTTCTTGTAACGTTTCAGCCTGATTGGACCTTGTTTTCACGCAAATGGACCCAGAATGATGTGAAATAGTGCTTCGTGCAACATAATTCTGGGTGCCATTTACAAACCATAAGTGCTAATGACTCCATTCCTTTTTGTGGTTGTAGGGGCTGTTGATTGGAGTACACTAAAATAAACTTGATCTCTCTAGGACATTCAGAAGCCAAGTTATAAGCCCACACATGTGTAACTGGACTACTTCTTTAAATTGACACCAGATCCGGTGACCTTTGGGACATGGTTTGACCCCCTTAGGAAAGTGCTATCATCATGAAATGTTCAGATCACTTAAAACTCAATAGATTCTACCTTCCTGTAACGTTTCAGCCTGATTGGACCTTGTTTTCACACAAATGGACCCAGAATGATGTGAAATAGTGCTTCGTGCAACATAATTCTGGGTGCCATTTACAAACCATAAGTGATAATGACTCCATTCCTTTTTGTGGTTGTAGGGGCTGTTGATTGGAGTACACTAAAATAAACCTGATCTCTCTAGGACATTCAGAAGCCAAGTTATAAGCCAACAAATGTGTAACTGGACTACTTCTTTAAATTGACACCAGATCCGGTGACCTTTGGGACATGGTTTGACCCCCTTAGGAAAGTGCTATCATCATGAAACGTTCAGATCACTTACATCTCAATAGATTCTACCTTCTTGTAGCGTTTCAGCCTGATTGGACCTTGTTTTCACACAAATGGACCCAGAATGATGTGAAATTGTGCTTCGTGCAACATAATTCTGGGTGCCATTTAAAAACCATAAGTGCTAATGACTCCATTCCTTTTTGTGGTTGTAGGGGCTGTTGATTGGAGTACACTAAAACAAACCTGATCTCTCTAGGAAATTCAGAAGCCAAGTTATAAGCCCACACATGTGTAACTGGACTACTTCTTTAAATTGACACCAGATCCGGTGACCTTTGGGACATGGTGTGACCCCCTTAGGAAAGTGCTATCATCATGAAACGTTCAGATCACTTACAACTCAATAGATTCTACCTTCCTGTAACGTTTCAGCCTGATTGGACCTTGTTTTCACACAAATGGACCCAGAATGATGTGAAATTGTGCTTCGTGCAACATAATTCTGGGTGCCATTTACAAACCATAAGTGCTAATGACTCCATTCCTTTTTGTGGTTGTAGGGGCTGTTGATTGGAGTACACTAAAACAACCCTGACCTCTCTAGGACATTCAGAAGCCAAGTTATAAGCCCACAAATGTGTAACTGGCCTACTTCTTTAAAGTGACACCAGATCCGGTGACCTTTGGGACATGGTTTGACCCCCTTAGGAAAGTGCGATCATCATGAAACGTTCAGATCACTTACAACTCAATAGATTCTACCTTCCTGTATTGTTTCAGCCTGATTGGACCTTGTTTTCACACAAATGAACCCAGAATGATGTGAAATTGTGCTTCGTGCAACATAATTCTGGGTGCCATTTAAAAACCATAAGTGCTAATGTCTCCATTCCTGTTTGTGGTTGTAGGGGCTGTTGATTGGAGTACACTAAAGCAAACCTGATCGCTCTAGGACATTCAGAAGCCAAGTTATAAGCCCACAAATGTGTAACTGGACTACTTCTTTAAATTGACACCAGATCCGGTGACCTTTGGGACATTGTTTGACCCCCTTAGGAAAGTGCTGTCATCATGAAACGTTCAGATCACTTACAACTCAATAGATTCTACCTTCCTGTAACGTTTCAGCCTGATTGGACCTTGTTTTCACACAAATGAACCCAGAATGATGTGAAATTGTGCTTCGTGCAACATAATTCTGGGTGCCATTTAAAAACCATAAGTGCTAATGACTCCATTCCTTTTTGTGGTTGTAGGGGCTGTTGATTGGAGTATACTAAAACAAACCTGATCTCTCTAGGACATTCAGAAGCCAAGTTATAAGCCCACAAATGTGTAACTGGACTACTTCTTTAGACACCAGATCCAGTGACCTTTGGGACATGGTTTGACCCCCTTAGGAAAGTGCTATCATCATGAAACGTTCAGATCACTTACAACTCAATAGATTCTACCTTCCTGTAACGATTCAGCCTGATTGGACCTTGTTTTCACACAAATGAACCCAGAATGATGTGAAATTGTGCTTCGTGCAACATAATTCTGGGTGCCATTTAAAAACCATAAGTGCTAATGACTCCATTCCTTTTTGTGGTTGTAGGGGCTGTTGATTGGAGTACACTAAAACAAACCTGATCTCTCTAGGAAATTCAGAAGCCAAGTTATAAGCCCACACATGTGTAACTGGACTACTTCTTTAAATTGACACCAGATCCGGTGACCTTTGGGACATGGTGTGACCCCCTTAGGAAAGTGCTATCATCATGAAACGTTCAGATCACTTACAACTCAATAGATTCTACCTTCCTGTAACGTTTCAGCCTGATTGGACCTTGTTTTCACACAAATGGACCCAGAATGATGTGAAATTGTGCTTCGTGCAACATAATTCTGGGTGCCATTTACAAACCATAAGTGCTAATGACTCCATTCCTTTTTGTGGTTGTAGGGGCTGTTGATTGGAGTACACTAAAACAACCCTGACCTCTCTAGGACATTCAGAAGCCAAGTTATAAGCCCACAAATGTGTAACTGGCCTACTTCTTTAAAGTGACACCAGATCCGGTGACCTTTGGGACATGGTTTGACCCCCTTAGGAAAGTGCGATCATCATGAAACGTTCAGATCACTTACAACTCAATAGATTCTACCTTCCTGTATTGTTTCAGCCTGATTGGACCTTGTTTTCACACAAATGAACCCAGAATGATGTGAAATTGTGCTTCGTGCAACATAATTCTGGGTGCCATTTAAAAACCATAAGTGCTAATGTCTCCATTCCTGTTTGTGGTTGTAGGGGCTGTTGATTGGAGTACACTAAAGCAAACCTGATCGCTCTAGGACATTCAGAAGCCAAGTTATAAGCCCACAAATGTGTAACTGGACTACTTCTTTAAATTGACACCAGATCCGGTGACCTTTGGGACATTGTTTGACCCCCTTAGGAAAGTGCTGTCATCATGAAACGTTCAGATCACTTACAACTCAATAGATTCTACCTTCCTGTAACGTTTCAGCCTGATTGGACCTTGTTTTCACACAAATGAACCCAGAATGATGTGAAATTGTGCTTCGTGCAACATAATTCTGGGTGCCATTTAAAAACCATAAGTGCTAATGACTCCATTCCTTTTTGTGGTTGTAGGGGCTGTTGATTGGAGTATACTAAAACAAACCTGATCTCTCTAGGACATTCAGAAGCCAAGTTATAAGCCCACAAATGTGTAACTGGACTACTTCTTTAGACACCAGATCCAGTGACCTTTGGGACATGGTTTGACCCCCTTAGGAAAGTGCTATCATCATGAAACGTTCAGATCACTTACAACTCAATAGATTCTACCTTCCTGTAACGATTCAGCCTGATTGGACCTTGTTTTCACACAAATGAACCCAGAATGATGTGAAATTGTGCTTCGTGCAACATAATTCTGGGTGCCATTTAAAAACCATAAGTGCTAATGTCTCCATTCCTTTTTGTGGTTCTAGGGGCTGTTGATTGGAGTACACTAAAACAAACCTGATCGCTCTAGGACATTCAGAAGCCAAGTTATAAGCCCACAAATGTGTAACTGGACTACTTCTTTAAATTGACGCCAGATCCGCTGACCTTTGAGACATGGTTTGACCCCCTTAGGAAAGTGCTATCATCATGAAACCTTCAGATCACATACAACTCAATAGATTCTACCTTCATGTAACGTTTCAGCCTGATTGGACCTTGTTTTCACACAAATGAACCCAGAATGATGTGAAATTGTGCTTCGTGCAACATAATTCTGGGTGCCATTTAAAAGCCATAAGTGCTAATGACTCCATTCCTTTTTGTGGTTGTAGGGGCTGTTGATTGGAGTACACTAAAACAAACCTGATCGCTCTAGGACCTTCAGAAGCCAAGTTATAAGCCCATAAATGTGTAACTGGACTACTTCTTTAAATTGACACCAGATCCGGTGACCTTTGGGACATGGTTTGACCCCCTTAGGAAAGTGCTATCATCATTAAACGTTCAGATCACTTACAAGTCAATAGATTCTACCTTCCTGTAACGTTTCAGCCTGATTGGACCTTGTTTTCACACAAATGGACCCAGAATGATGTGAAATAGTGCTTCGTGCAACATAATTCTGGGTGCCATTTACAAACCATAAGTGCTAATGACTCCATTCCTTTTTGTGGTTGTAGGGGCTGTTGATTGGAGTACACTACAATAAACCTGATCTCTCTAGGACATTCAGAAGCCAAGTTATAAGCCCACAAATGTGTAACTGGACTACTTATTTAAATTGACACCAGATCCGGTGACCTTTGGGACATGGTTTGACCCCCTTAGGAAAGTGCTATCATCATTAAACGTTCAGATCACTTACAACTCAATAGATTCTACCTTCCTGTAACGTTTCAGCCTGATTGGACCTTGTTTTCACACAAATGAACCCAGAATGATGTGAAATTGTGCTTCGTGCAACATAATTCTGGGTGCCATTTACAAACCATAAGTGCTAATGACTCCATTCCTTTTTGTGGTTGTAGGGGCTGTAGATTGGAGTACACTAAAACAAACCTAACCTCTCTAGGACATTCAGAAGCCAAGTTATAAGCCCACAAAGGTGTAACTGGACTACTTCTTTAAATTGACACCAGATCCGGTGACCTTTGGGACATGGTTTGACCCCCTTAGGAAAGTGCTATCATCATGAAATGTTCAGATCACTTACAACTCAATAGATTCTACCTTCTTGTAACGTTTCAGCCTGATTGGACCTTGTTTTCACACAAATGGACCCAGAATGATGTGAAATAGTGCTTCGTGCAACATAATTCTGGGTGCCATTTACAAACCATAAGTGCTTATGACTCCATTCCTTTTTGTGGTTGTAGGGGCTGTTGGTTGGAGTACACTAAAATAAACTTGATCTCTCTAGGACATTCAGAAGCCAAGTTATAAGCCCACACATGTGTAACTGGACTACTTCTTTAAATTGACACCAGATCCGGTGACCTTTGGGACATGGTTTGACCCCCTTAGGAAAGTGCTATCATCATGAAACGTTCAGATAACTTACAACTCAATAGATTCTACCTTCCTGTAACGTTTCAGCCTGATTGGACCTTGTTTTCACACAAATGGACCCAGAATGATGTGAAATAGTGCTTCGTGCAACATAATTCTGGGTGCCATTTACAAACCATAAGTGATAATGACTCCATTCCTTTTTGTGGTTGTAGGGGCTGTTGATTGGAGTACACTAAAATAAACCTGATCTCTCTAGGACATTCAGAAGCCAAGTTATAAGCCCACAAATGTGTAACTGGACTACTTCTTTAAATTGACACCAGATCCGGTGACCTTTGGGACATGGTTTGACCCCCTTAGGAAAGTGCTATCATCATGAAACGTTCAGATCACTTACAACTCAATAGATTCTACCTTCCTGTAACGTTTCAGCCTGATTGGACCTTGTTTTCACACAAATGGACCCAGAATCATGTGAAATTGTGCTTCGTGCAACATAATTCTGGGTGCCATTTAAAAACCATAAGTGCTAATGTCTCCATTCCTTTTTGTGGTTCTAGGGGCTGTTGATTGGAGTACACTAAAACAAACCTGATCGCTCTAGGACATTCAGAAGCCAAGTTATAAGCCCACAAATGTGTAAGTGGACTACTTCTTTAAATTGACGCCAGATCCGCTGACCTTTGAGACATGGTTTGACCCCCTTAGCAAAGTGCTATCATCATGAAACCTTCAGATCACATACAACTCAATAGATTCTACCTTCATGTAACGTTTCAGCCTGATTGGACCTTGTTTTCACACAAATGATCCCAGAATGATGTGAAATTGTGCTTCGTGCAACATAATTCTGGGTGCCATTTAAAAGCCATAAGTGCTAATGACTCCATTCCTTTTTGTGGTTGTAGGGGCTGTTGATTGGAGTACACTAAAACAAACCTGACCGCTCTAGGACCTTCAGAAGCCAAGTTATAAGCCCATAAATGTGTAACTGGACTACTTCTTTAAATTGACACCAGATCCGGTGACCTTTGGGACATGGTTTGACCCCCTTAGGAAAGTGCTATCATCATTAAACGTTCAGATCACTTACAAGTCAATAGATTCTACCTTCCTGTAACGTTTCAGCCTGATTGGACCTTGTTTTCACACAAATGGACCCAGAATGATGTGAAATAGTGCTTCGTGCAACATAATTCTGGGTGCCATTTACAAACCATAAGTGCTAATGACTCCATTCCTTTTTGTGGTTGTAGGGGCTGTTGATTGGAGTACACTACAATAAACCTGATCTCTCTAGGACATTCAGAAGCCAAGTTATAAGCCCACAAATGTGTAACTGGACTACTTATTTAAATTGACACCAGATCCGGTGACCTTTGGGACATGGTTTCACCCCCTTAGGAAAGTGCTATCATCATTAAATGTTCAGATCACTTACAACTCAATAGATTCTACCTTCCCGTAACGTTTCAGCCTGATTGGACCTTGTTTTCACACAAATGAACCCAGAATGATGTGAAATTGTGCTTCGTGCAACATAATTCTGGGTGCCATTTACAAACCATAAGTGCTAATGACTCCATTCCTTTTTGTGGGTGTAGGGGCTGTAGATTGGAGTACACTAAAACACACCTAACCTCTCTAGGACATTCAGAAGCCAAGTTATAAGCCCACAAAGGTGTAACTGGACTACTTCTTTAAATTGACACCAGATCCGGTGACATTTGGGACATGGTTTGACCCCCTTAGGAAAGTGCTATCATCATGAAATGTTCAGATCACTTACAACTCAATAGATTCTACCTTCTTGTAACGTTTCAGCCTGATTGGACCTTGTTTTCACACAAATGGACCCAGAATGATGTGAAATAGTGCTTCGTGCAACATAATTCTGGGTGCCATTTACAAACCATAAGTGCTTATGACTCCATTCCTTTTTGTGGTTGTAGGGGCTGTTGGTTGGAGTACACTAAAATAAACTTGATCTCTCTAGGACATTCAGAAGCCAAGTTATAAGCCCACACATGTGTAACTGGACTACTTCTTTAAATTGACACCAGATCCGGTGACCTTTGGGACATGGTTTGACCCCCTTAGGAAAGTGCTATCATCATGAAACGTTCAGATCACTTACAACTCAATAGATTCTACCTTCCTGTAACGTTTCAGCCTGATTGGACCTTGTTTTCACACAAATGGACCCAGAATGATGTGAAATAGTGCTTCGTGCAACATAATTCTGGGTGCCATTTACAAACCATAAGTGATAATGACTCCATTCCTTTTTGTGGTTGTAGGGGCTGTTGATTGGAGTATACTAAAACAAACCTGATCTCTCTAGGACATTCAGAAGCCACGTTATAAGCCCCCAAATGTGTAACTGGACTACTTCTTTAAAGTGACACCAGGTCCGGTGACCTTTGGGACATGGTTTGACCCCCTATAGGAATGTGCGATCATCATGAAACGTTCAGATCACTTACAACTCAATAGATTCTACCTTCTTGTAACGTTACAGCCTGATTGGACCTTGTTTTCACAAAAATGGACCCAGAATGATGTGAAATTGTGCTTCATGCAACATAATTCTGGGTGCCATTTACAAACCATAAGTGCTAATGACTCCATTCCTTTTTGTGGTTGTAGGGGCTGTTGATTGGAGTACACTAAAACAAACCTGATCTCTCCAGGACATTCAGAAGCCAAGTTATAAGCCCACAAATGTGTAACTGGACTACTTCTTTAAAGTGACACCAGGCCCGGTGACCTTTGGGACATGGTTTGACCCCCTATAGGAATGTGCGATCATCATGAAACGTTCAGATCACTTACAACTCAATAGATTCTACCTTCTTGTAACGTTTCAGCCTGATTGGACCTTGTTTTCACACAAATGAACCCAGAATGATGTGAAATTGTGCTTCGTGCAACATAATTCTGGGTGCCATTTACAAACCATAAGTGCTAATGACTCCATTCCGTTTTGTGGTTGTAGGGGCTGTTGATTGGAGTACACTAAAACAAACCTAACCTCTCTAGGACATTCAGAAGCCAAGTTATAAGCCCACAAAGATGTAACTGGACTACTTCTTTAAAGTGACACCAGGCCCGGTGGCCTTTGGGACATGGTTTTACCCCCTATAGGAATGTGCGATCATCTTGAAACATTCAGATCACTTACAACTCAATAGATTCTACCTTCTTATAGCGTTTCAGCCTGATTGGACCTTGTTTTCACACAAATGGACCCAGAATGAAGTGAAATTGTGCTTCGTGCAACATAATTCTGGGTGCCATTTACAAACCAAAAGTGCTAATGACTCCATTCCTTTTTGTGGTTGTAGGGGCTGTTGATTGGAGTACACTAAAACAAACCTGATCTCTCTAGGACATTCAGAAGCCAAGTTATAAGCCCACAAATGTGTAACTGGACTACTTCTTTAAATTGACACCAGATCCGGTGACCTTTGGGACATGGTTTTACCCCCTTAGGAAAGTGCTATCATCATGAAACGTTCAGATCACTTACAACTCAATAGATTCTACCTTCTTGTAACGTTTCAGCCTGATTGGACCTTGTTTTCACACAAATGAACCCAGAATGATGTGAAATTGTGCTTCGTGCAACATAATTCTGTGTGCCATTTACAAACCATAAATGCTAATGACTCCTTTCCTTTTTGTGGTTGTAGGGGCTGTTTATTGGAGTACATTAAAACAAACCTGATCTCTCTAGGACATTCAGAAGCCAAGTTATAAGCCTACAAAGATGTAACTGGATTACTTCTTTAAATTGACACCAGATCCGGTGACCTTTGGGACATGGTTTGACCCCCTTAGGAAAGTGCGATCATCTTGAAACGTTCAGATCACTTACAACTCAACAGATTCTACCTTCTTGTAACGTTTCAGCCTGATTGGACCTTGTTTTCACACAAATGGACCCAGAATGATGTGAAATTGTGCTTCATGCAACATAATTCTGGGTGCCATTTACAAACCATAAGTGCTAATGACTCCATTCCTTTTTGTGGTTCTAGGGGCTGTTGATTGGAGTACACTAAAACAAACCTGATCTCTCTAGGACATTCAGAAGCCAAGTTATAAGCCCACACACAAAGATGTAACTGGACTACTTCTTTAAAGTGACACTTGGCCCGGTGACCTTTGGGACATGGTTTGACCCCCTATAGGAATGTGCGATCATCTTGAAACGTTCAGATCACTTACAACTCAATAGATTCTACCTTCTTGTAGCGTTTCAGCCGGATTGGACCTTGTTTTCACACAAATTGACCCAGAATCATGTGAAATTGTGCTTAGTGCAGCATAATTCTGGGTGCCATTTAAGAACCATAAGTGCTAATGACTCCATTCCTTTTTGTGGTTGTAGGGGCTGTTTATTGGAGTATACTAAAATAAACCTGATCTCTCTAGGACATTCAGAAGCCAAGTTATAAGCCCACAAATGTGTAACTGGACTACTTCTTTAAATTGACACCAGATCCGGTGACCTTTGGGACATGGTTTGACCCCCTTAGGAAAGCGCTATCATCATGAAACATTCAGATCACTTACAACTCAATAGATTCTAGCATCCAGTAACATTTCAGCCTGATTGGACCTTGTTTTCACACAAATGAACCCAGAATGATGTGAAATTGTGCTTCGTGCAAAATAATTCTGGGTGCCATTTACAAACCATAAGTGCTAATGACACCATTCCTTTTTGTGGTTGTAGGGGCTGTTGATTGGAGTACACTAAAACAAACCTAACCTCTCTAGGACATTCAGAAGCCAAGTTATAAGCCCACAAAGGTGTAACTGGACTACTTCTTTAAAGTGACACTTGGCCCGGTGACCTTTGGGACATGGTTTGACCCCCTATAGGAATGTGCGATCATCATGAAACGCTCAGATCACTTACAACTCAATAGATTCTACCTTCTTGTAACGTTTCAGCCTGATTGGACCTTGTTTTCACACAAATGAACCCAGAATGATGTGAAATTGTGCTTCGTGCAACATAATTCTGGGTGCCATTTACAAACCATAAGTGCTAATGACTCCATTCCGTTTTGTGGTTGTAGGGGCTGTTGATTGGAGTACACTAAAACAAACCTAACCTCTCTAGGACATTCAGAAGCCAAGTTATAAGCCCACAAAGATGTAACTGGACTACTTCTTTAAAGTGACACCATGCCCGGTGGCCTTTGGGACATGGTTTTACCCCCTATAGGAATGTGCGATCATCTTGAAACGTTCAGATCACTTACAACTCATTAGATTCTACCTTCCTGTAACGTTTCAGCCTGATTGGACCTTGTTTTCACACAAATGGACCCAGAATGAAGTGAAATTGTGCTTCGTGCAACATAATTCTGGGTGCCATTTACAAACCAAAAGTGCTAATGACTCCATTCCTTTTTATGGTTGTAGGGGCTGTTGATTGGAGTACACTAAAACAAACCTGATCTCTCTAGGACATTCAGAAGCCAAGTTATAAGCCCACAAATGTGTAACTGGACTACTTCTTTAAATTGACACCAGATCCGGTGACCTTTGGGACATGGCTTGACCCCCTTAGGAAAGTGCTATCATCATGAAACGTTCAGATCACTTACAACTCAATAGATTCTACCTTCTTGTAACGTTTCAGCCTGATTGGACCTTGTTTTCACACAAATGGACCCAGAATGATGTGAAATTGTGCTTCGTGCAACATAATTCTGGGTGCCATTTACAAACCATAAGTGCTAATGACTCCATTCCTTTTTGTGGTTGTAGGGGCTGTTGATTGGAGTACACTAAAACAAACCTGACCGCTCTAGGACATTCAGAAGCCAAGTTATAAGCCCACAAATGTGTAACTGGACTAATTCTTTAAAGTGACACCAGATCCGGTGACCTTTGCGACATGGTTTGACCCCCTTAGGAAAGTGCTATCATCATGAAACGTTCAGATCACTTACAACTCAATAGATTCTACCTTCCTGTAACGTTTCTGCCTGATTGGACCTTGTTTTCACACAAATGAACCAAGAATGATGTGAAATTGTGCTTCGTGCAACATAATTCTGTGTGCCATTTACAAACCATAAGTGCTAATGACTCCATTCATTTTTGTGGTTGTAGGGGCTGTTGATTGGAGTACATTAAAACAAACCTGATCTCTCTAGGACATTCAGAAGCCAAGTTATAAGCCTACAAAGATGTAACTGGACTACTTCTTTAAAGTGACACCAGGCCCGGTGACCTTTGGGACATGGTTTTACCCCCTATAGGAATGTGCGATCATCTTGAAACGTTCAGATCACTTACAACTCAATAGATTCTACCTTCCTGTAACGTTTCAGCCTGATTGGACCTTGTTTTCACACAAATGGACCCAGAATGATGTGAAATTGTGCTTCGTGCAACATAATTCTGGGTGCCATTTAAAAACCATAAGTGCTAATGACTCCATTCCTTTTTGAGGTTGTAGGGGCTGTTGATTGGAGTACACTAAAACAAACTTGATCTCTCTCGGACATTCAGAAGCCAAGTTATAAGCCCTCAAAGGTGTAATTGGACTACTTCTTTAAAGTGACACCAGGCCCGGTAACCTTTGGGACATGGTTTGACCCCCTATAGGAATGTGCGATCATCATGAAACGTTCAGATCACTTACAATTCAATAGATTCTACCTTCCTGTAACGTTTCAGCCTGATTGTCCCTTGTTTTCACACAAATGTACCCAAAATGATGTCAAATTGTGCTTCGTGCAACATAATTCTGGGTGCCATTTAAAAACCATAAGTGCTAATGACTCCATTCTTTTTGTGGTTGTAGGGGCTGTTGATTGGAGTATACTAAAACAAACCTGATCTCTCTAGGACATTCAGAAGCCAAGTTATAAGCCCACAAATGTGTAACTGGATTACTTCTTTAAATTGACACCAGATCCGGTGACCTTTGGGACATGGTTTGACCCCCTTAGGAAAGTGCGATCATCTTGAAACGTTCAGATCACTTACAACTCAATAGATTCTACCTTCTTGTAACGTTTCAGCCTGATTGGACCTTGTTTTCACACAAATGGACCCAGAATGATGTGAAATTGTGCTTCATGCAACATAATTCTGGGTGCCATTTACAAACCATAAGTGCTAATGACTCCATTCCTTTCTGTGGTTGTAGGGGCTGTTGATTGGAGTACATTAAAACAAACCTGATCTCTCTAGGACATTCAGAAGCCAAGTTATAAGCCCACAAATGTGTAACTGGACTACTTCTTCAAAGTGACACCAGGCGCGGTGACCTTTGGGACATGGTTTTACCCCTTATAGGAATGTGCGATCATCATGAAACGTTCAGATCACTTACAACTCAATAGATTCTACCTTCTTGTAACGTTTCAGCCTGATTGGACCTTGTTTTCACACAAATGGACCCAGAATGATGTGAAATTGTGCTTCGTGCAACATAATTCTGGGTGCCATTTACAAACCATAAGTGCTAATGACTCCATTCCTTTTTGTGGTTGTAGGGGCTGTTGATTGGAGTACATTAAAACAAACCTGATCTCTCTAGGACATTCAGAAGCCAAGTTATAAGCCTACAAAGATGTAACTGGACTACTTCTTTAAAGTGACACCAGGCCCGGTGACCTTTGGGACATGGTTTTACCCCCTATAGGAATGTGCGATCATCTTGAAACGTTCAGATCACTTACAACTCAATAGATTCTACCTTCCTGTAACGTTTCAGCCTGATTGGACCTTGTTTTCACACAAATGGACCCAGAATGATGTGAAATTGTGCTTCGTGCAACATAATTCTGGGTGCCATTTAAGAACCATAAGTGCTAATGACTCCATTCCTTTTTGTGGTTGTAGGGGCTGTTGATTGGAGTACACTAAAACAAACCTGATCTCTCCAGGACATTCAGAAGCCAAGTTATAAGCCCACAAATGTGTAACTGGACTACTTCTTTAAAGTGACACCAGGCCCGATGACCTTTGGGACATGGTTTGACCCCCTATAGGAATGTGCGATCATCATGAAACGTTCAGATCACTTACAACTCAATAGATTCTACCTTCTTGTAACGTTTCAGCCTGATTGGACCTTGTTTTCACACAAATGAACCCAGAATGATGTGAAATTGTGCTTCGTGCAACATAATTCTGGGTGCCATTTACAAACCATAAGTGCTAATGACTCCATTCCTTTTTGTGGTTGTAGGGGCTGTTGATTGGAGTACACTAAAACAAACCTAACCTCTCTAGGACATTCAGAAGCCAAGTCATAAGCCCACAAAGATGTAACTGGACTACTTCTTTAAAGTGACACCAGGCCCGGTGACCTTTGGGACATGGTTTTACCCCCTATAGGAATGTGCGATCATCTTGAAACATTCAGATCACTTACAACTCAATAGATTCTACCTTCTTATAGCGTTTCAGCCTGATTGGACCTTGTTTTCACACAAATGGACCCAGAATGAAGTGAAATTGTGCTTCGTGCAACATAATTCTGGGTGCCATTTACAAACCAAAAGTGCTAATGACTCCATTCCTTTTTGTGGTTGTAGGGGCTGTTGATTGGAGTACACTAAAACAAACCTGATCTCTCTAGGACATTCAGAAGCCAAGTTATAAGCCCACAAATGTGTAACTGGACTACTTCTTTAAATTGACACCAGATCCGGTGACCGTTGGGACATGGTTTGACCCCCTTAGGAAAGTGCTATCATCATGAAACGTTCAGATCACTTACAACTCAATAGATTCTACCTTCTTGTAACGTTTCAGCCTGATTGGACCTTGTTTTCACACAAATGGACCCAGAATGATGTGAAATTGTGCTTCGTGCAACATAATTCTGGGTGCCATTTACAAACCATAAGTGCTAATGACTCCATTCCTTTTTGTGGTTGTAGGGGCTGTTGATTGGAGTACACTAAAACAAACCTGATCTCTCTAGGACATTCAGAAGCCAAGTTATAAGCCCACAAATGTGTAACTGGACTACTTCTTTAGACACCAGATCCGGTGACCTTTGGGACATGGTTTGACACCCTTAGGGAAGTGCTATCATCATGAAACCTTCAGATCACTTACATTTTAATAGATTCTACCTTCCTGTAATGTTTCAGCCTGATTGGACCTTGTTTTCACACAAATGGACCCAGAATGATGTGAAATTGTGCTTCGTGCAACATAATTCTGGGTGCCATTTACAAACCATAAGTGCTAATGACTCCATTCCTTTTTGTGGTTGTAGGGGCTGTTGATTGGAGTACACTAAAACAAACCTGATCTCTCTAGGACATTCAGAAGCCAAGTTATAAGCCCACAAATGTGTAACTGGACTACTTCTTTAAATTGACACCAGATCCGGTGACCTTTGGAACATGGTTTGACCCCCTTAGGAAAGTGCTATCATCATGAAACGTTCAGATCACTTACAACTCAATAGATTCTACCTTCCTGTAACGTTTCTGCCTGATTGGACCTTGTTTTCACACAAATGAACCCAGAATGTGAAATTGTGCTTCGTGCAACATAATTCTGTGTGCCATTTACAAACCATAAGTGCTACTGACTCCATTCCTTTTTGTGGTTGTAGGGGCTGTTGATTGGAGTACATTAAAACAAACCTGATCTCTCTAGGACATTCAGAAGCCAAGTTATAAGCCTACAAAGATGTAACTGGACTACTTCTTTAAAGTGACACCAGGCCCGGTGACCTTTGGGACATGGTTTTACCCCCTATAGGAATGTGCGATCATCTTGAAACGTTCAGATCACTTACAACTCAATAGATTCTACCTTCCTGTAACGTTTCTGCCTGATTGGACCTTGTTTTCACACAAATGAACCCAGAATGATGTGAAATTTTGCTTCGTGCAACATAATTCTGGGTGCCATTTACAAACCATAAGTGCTAATGACTCCATTCCTTTTTGTGGTTGTAGGGGCTGTTGATTGGAGTACATTAAAACAAACCTGACCTCTCCAGGACATTCAGAAGCCAAGTTATAAGCCCACAAATGTGTAACTGGACTACTACTTTAAATTGATACCAGATCCGGTGACATTTGGGACATGGTTTGACCCCCTTAGGAAAGTGCTATCATCATGAAACGTTCAGATCACTTACAACTCAATAGATTCTACCTTTCTGTAACGTTTCAGCCTGATTGGACCTTGTTTTCACACAAATGAACCCAGAATGATGTGAAATTGTGCTTCGTGCAACATAATTCTGGGTGCCATTTAAAAACCATAAGTGCTAATGACTCCATTCCTTTTTGTGGTTGTAGGGGCTGTTGATTGGAGTATACTAAAACAAACCTGATCTCTCTAGGACATTCAGAAGCCAAGTTATAAGCCCACAAATGTGTAACTGGACTACTTCTTTAGACACCAGATCCGGTGACCTTTGGGACATGGTTTGACACCCTTAGGGAAGTGCTATCATCATGAAACCTTCAGATCACTTACATTTTAATAGATTCTACCTTCCTGTAATGTTTCAGCCTGATTGGACCTTGTTTTCACACAAATGGACCCAGAATGATGTGAAATTGTGCTTCGTGCAACATAATTCTGGGTGCCATTTACAAACCATAAGTGCTAATGACTCCATTCCTTTTTGTGGTTGTAGGGGCTGTTGATTGGAGTACACTAAAACAAACCTGATCTCTCTAGGACATTCAGAAGCCAAGTTATAAGCCCACAAATGTGTAACTGGACTACTTCTTTAAATTGACACCAGATCCGGTGACCTTTGGAACATGGTTTGACCCCCTTAGGAAAGTGCTATCATCATGAAACGTTCAGATCACTTACAACTCAATAGATTCTACCTTCCTGTAACGTTTCAGCCTGATTGGACCTTGTTTTCACACAAATGAACCCAGAATGATGTGAAATTGTGCTTCGTGCAAAATAATTCTGGGTGCCATTTAAAAACCATAAGTGCTAATGACTCCATTCCTTTTTGTGGTTGTAGGGGCTGTTGATTGGAGTACACTAAAACAAACCTGATCGCTCTAGGACATTCAGAAGCCAAGTTATAAGCCCACAAATGTGTAACTGGACTACTTCTTTAAATTGACACCAGATCCGGTGACCTTTGGGACATGGTTTGACCCCCTTAGGAAAGTGCTATCATCATGAAACGTTCAGATCACTTACAACGCAATAGATTCTACCTTCCTGTAACGTTTCAGCCTGATTGGACCTTGTTTTCACACAAATGAACCCAGAATGATGTGAAATTGTGCTTCGTGCAACATAATTCTGGGTGCCATTTACAAACCATAAGTGCTAATGACTCCATTCCTTTTTGTGGTTGTAGGGGCTGTTGATTGGAGTACACTAAAACAAACCTAACCTCTCTAGGACATTCAGAAGCCAAGTTATAAGCCCACAAAGATGTAACTGGACTACTTCTTTAAAGTGACACCAGGCCCGGTGACCTTTGGGACATGGTTTTACCCCCTATAGGAATGTGCGATCATCTTGAAACATTCAGATCACTTACAACTCAATAGATTCTACCTTCTTATAGCGTTTCAGCCTGATTGGACCTTGTTTTCACACAAATGGACCCAGAATGAAGTGAAATTGTGCTTCGTGCAACATAATTCTGGGTGCCATTTACAAACCAAAAGTGCTAATGACTCCATTCCTTTTTGTGGTTGTAGGGGCTGTTGATTGGAGTACACTAAAACAAACCTGATCTCTCTAGGACATTCAGAAGCCAAGTTATAAGCCCACAAATGTGTAACTGGACTACTTCTTTAAATTGACACCAGATCCGGTGACCCATGGGACATGGTTTGACCCCCTTAGGAAAGTGCTATCATCATGAAACGTTCAGATCACTTACAACTCAATAGATTCTACCTTCTTGTAACGTTTCAGCCTGATTGGACCTTGTTTTCACACAAATGGACCCAGAATGATGTGAAATTGTGCTTCGTGCAACATAATTCTGGGTGCCATTTACAAACCATAAGTGCTAATGACTCCATTCCTTTTTGTGGTTGTAGGGGCTGTTGATTGGAGTACACTAAAACAAACCTGACCGCTCTAGGACATTCAGAAGCCAAGTTATAAGCCCACAAATGTGTAACTGGACTAATTCTTTAAAGTGACACCAGATCCGGTGACCTTTGCGACATGGTTTGACCCCCTTAGGAAAGTGCTATCATCATGAAACCTTCAGATCACTTACAACTCAATAGATTCTACCTTCCTGTAACGTTTCTGCCTGATTGGACCTTGTTTTCACACAAATGAACCCAGAATGTGAAATTGTGCTTCGTGCAACATAATTCTGTGTGCCATTTACAAACCATAAGTGCTAATGACTCCATTCCTTTTTGTGGTTGTAGGGGCTGTTGATTGGAGTACATTAAAACAAACCTGATCTCTCTAGGACATTCAGAAGCCAAGTTATAAGCCTACAAAGATGTAACTGGACTACTTCTTTAAAGTGACACCAGGCCCGGTGACCTTTGGGACATGGTTTTACCCCCTATAGGAATGTGCGATCATCTTGAAACGTTCAGATCACTTACAACTCAATAGATTCTACCTTCCTGTAACGTTTCTGCCTGATTGGACCTTGTTTTCACACAAATGAACCCAGAATGATGTGAAATTTTGCTTCGTGCAACATAATTCTGGGTGCCATTTACAAACCATAAGTGCTAATGACTCCATTCCTTTTTGTGGTTGTAGGGGCTGTTGATTGGAGTACATTAAAACAAACCTGACCTCTCCAGGACATTCAGAAGCCAAGTTATAAGCCCACAAATGTGTAACTGGACTACTACTTTAAATTGATACCAGATCCGGTGACATTTGGGACATGGTTTGACCCCCTTAGGAAAGTGCTATCATCATGAAACGTTCAGATCACTTACAACTCAATAGATTCTACCTTTCTGTAACGTTTCAGCCTGATTGGACCTTGTTTTCACACAAATGAACCCAGAATGATGTGAAATTGTGCTTCGTGCAACATAATTCTGGGTGCCATTTAAAAACCATAAGTGCTAATGACTCCATTCCTTTTTGTGGTTGTAGGGGCTGTTGATTGGAGTATACTAAAACAAACCTGATCTCTCTAGGACATTCAGAAGCCAAGTTATAAGCCCACAAATGTGTAACTGGACTACTTCTTTAGACACCAGATCCGGTGACCTTTGGGACATGGTTTGACCCCCTTAGGGAAGTGTTTTCATCATGAAACCTTCAGATCACTTACATTTTAATAGATTCTACCTTCCTGTAATGTTTCAGCCTGATTGGACCTTGTTTTCACACAAATGGACCCAGAATGATGTGAAATTGTGCTTCGTGCAACATAATTCTGGGTGCCATTTACAAACCATAAGTGCTAATGACTCCATTCCTTTTTGTAGTTGTAGGGGCTGTTGATTGGAGTACACTAAAACAAACCTGATCTCTCTAGGACATTCAGAAGCCAAGTTATAAGCCCACAAATGTGTAACTGGACTACTTCTTTAAATTGACACCAGATCCGGTGACCTTTGGAACATGGTTTGACCCCCTTAGGAAAGTGCTATCATCATGAAACGTTCAGATCACTTACAACTCAATAGATTCTACCTTCCTGTAACGTTTCAGCCTGATTGGACCTTGTTTTCACACAAATGAACCCCGAATGATGTGAAATTGTGCTTCGTGCAACATAATTCTGGGTGCCATTTAAAAACCATAAGTGCTAATGACTCCATTCCTTTTTGTGGTTGTAGGGGCTGTTGATTGGAGTACACTAAAACAAACCTGATCGCTCTAGGACATTCAGAAGCCAAGTTATAAGCCCACAAATGTGTAACTGGACTACTTCTTTAAATTGACACCAGATCCGGTGACCTTTGGGACATGGTTTGACCCCCTTAGGAAAGTGCTATCATCATGAAACGTTCAGATCACTTACAACGCAATAGATTCTACCTTCCTGTAACGTTTCAGCCTGATTGGACCTTGTTTTCACACAAATGAACCCAGAATGATGTGAAATTGTGCTTCGTGCAACATGATTCTGGGTGCCATTTAAAAACCATAAGTCTAATGACTCCATTCCTTTTTGTGGTTGTAGGGGCTGTTGATTGGAGTATACTAAAACAAACCTGATCTCTCTAGGACATTCAGAAGCCAAGTTATAAGCCCACAAATTTGTAACTGGACTACTTCTTTAGACACCAGATCCGGTGACCTTTGGGACATGGTTTGACCCCCTTAGGAAAGTGCTATCATCATGAAACATTCAGATCACTTACAACAATAGATTCTACCTTCCTGTAACGTTTCAGCCTGATTGGACCTTGTTTTCACACAAATGAACCCAGAATGATGTGAAATTGTGCTTCGTGCAACATAATTCTGGGTGCCATTTAAAAACCATAAGTGCTAATGTCTCCATTCCTTTTTGTGGTTCTAGGGGCTGTTGATTGGAGTACACTAAAACAAACCTGATCTCTCTAGGACATTCAGAAGCCAAGTTATAAGCCCACACACAAAGATGTAACTGGACTACTTCTTTAAAGTGACACTTGGCCCGGTGACCTTTGGGACATGGTTTGACCCCCTATAGGAATGTGCGATTATCTTGAAACGTTCAGATCACTTACAACTCAATATATTCTACCTTCTTGTAGCGTTTCAGCCGGATTGGACCTTGTTTTCACACAAATTGACCCAGAATCATGTGAAATTGTGCTTAGTGCAGCATAATTCTGGGTGCCATTTAAGAACCATAAGTGCTAATGACTCCATTCCTTTTTGTGGTTGTAGGGGCTGTTTATTGGAGTATACTAAAATAAACCTGATCTCTCTAGGACATTCAGAAGCCAAGTTATAAGCCCACAAATGTGTAACTGGACTACTTCTTTAAATTGACACCAGATCCGGTGACCTTTGGGACATGGTTTGACCCCCTTAGGAAAGCGCTATCATCATGAAACATTCAGATCACTTACAACTCAATAGATTCTAGCATCCAGTAACGTTTCAGCCTGATTGGACCTTGTTTTCACACAAATGAACCCAGAATGATGTGAAATTGTGCTTCGTGCAAAATAATTCTGGGTGCCATTTACAAACCATAAGTGCTAATGACACCATTCCTTTTTGTGGTTGTAGGGGCTGTTGATTGGAGTACACTAAAACAAACCTAACCTCTCTAGGACATTCAGAAGCCAAGTTATAAGCCCACAAAGGTGTAACTGGACTACTTCTTTAAAGTGACACTTGGCCCGGTGACCTTTGGGACATGGTTTGACCCCCTATTGGAATGTGCGATCATCTTGAAACGTTCAGATCACTTACAACTCAATAGATTCTACCTTCTTGTAGCGTTTCAGCCGGATTGGACCTTGTTTTCACACAAATTGACCCAGAATGATGTGAAATTGTGCTTCGTGCAACATAATTCTGGGTGCCACTTACAAACCATAAGTGCTAATGACTCCATTCATTTTTGTGGTTGTAGGGGCTGTTGATTGGAGTACATTAAAACAAACCTGATCTCTCTAGGACATTCAGAAGCCAAGTTATAAGCCCACAAATGTGTAACTGAACTACTTCTTTAAATTGACACCAGATCCAGTGACCTTTGGGAGATGGTTTGACCCCCTTAGGAAAGTGCTATCATCATGAAACGTTCAGATCACTTACAACTCAATAGATTCTACCTTCCTGTAACGTTTCAGCCTGATTGGACCTTGTTTTCACACAAATGAACCCAGAATGATGTGAAATTGTGCTTCGTGCAACATAATTCTGGGTGCCATTTAAAAACCATAAGTCTAATGACTCCATTCCTTTTTGTGGTTGTAGGGGCTGTTGATTGGAGTATACTAAAACAAACCTGATCTCTCTAGGACATTCAGAAGCCAAGTTATAAGCCCACAAATTTGTAACTGGACTACTTCTTTAGACACCAGATCCGGTGACCTTTGGGACATGGTTTGACCCCCTTAGGAAAGTGCTATCATCATGAAACGTTCAGATCACTTACAACAATAGATTCTACCTTCCTGTAACGTTTCAGCCTGATTGGACCTTGTTTTCACACAAATGAACCCAGAATGATGTGAAATTGTGCTTCGTGCAACATAATTCTGGGTGCCATTTAAAAACCATAAGTGCTAATGTCTCCATTCCTTTTTGTGGTTCTAGGGGCTGTTGATTGGAGTACACTAAAACAAACCTGATCTCTCTAGGACATTCAGAAGCCAAGTTATAAGCCCACACACAAAGATGTAACTGGACTACTTCTTTAAAGTGACACTTGGCTCGGTGACCTTTGGGACATGGTTTGACCCCCTATAGGAATGTGCGATCATCTTGAAACGTTCAGATCACTTACAACTCAATAGATTCTACCTTCTTTTAGCGTTTCAGCCGGATTGGACCTTGTTTTCACACAAATTGACCCAGAATCATGTGAAATTGTGCTTAGTGCAGCATAATTCTGGGTGCCATTTAAGAACCATAAGTGCTAATGACTCCATTCCTTTTTGTGGTTGTAGGGGCTGTTGATTGTAGTACACTAAAATAAACCTGATCTCTTTAGGACATTCAGAAGCCAAGTTATAAGCCCACAAATGTGTAACTGGACTACTTCTTTAAATTGACACCAGATCCGGTGACCTTTGGGACATGGTTTGACCCCCTTAGGAAAGCGCTATCATCATGAAGCGTTCAGATCACTTACAACTCAATAGATTCTAGCATCCAGTAACGTTTCAGCCTGATTGGACCCTGTTTTCACAAAAATGAACCCAGAATGATGTGAAATTGTGCTTCGTGCAACATAATTCTGGGTGCCATTTACAAACCATAAGTGCTAATGACTCCATTCCTTTTTGTGGTTGTAGGGGCTGTTGATTGGAGTACACTAAAACAAACCTAACCTCTCTAGGACATTCAGAAGCCAAGTTATAAGCCCACAAAGGTGTAACTGGACTACTTCTTTAAAGTGACACTTGGCCCGGTGACCTTTGGGACATGGTTTGACCCCCTATAGGAATGTGCGATCATCTTGAAACGTTCAGATCACTTACAACTCAATAGATTCTACCTTCTTGTAGCGTTTCAGCCGGATTGGACCTTGTTTTCACACAAATTGACCCAGAATCATGTGAAATTGTGCTTAGTGCAGCATAATTCTGGGTGCCATTTAAGAACCATAAGTGCTAATGACTCCATTCCTTTTTGTGGTTGTAGGGGCTGTTGATTGGAGTACACTAAAATAAACCTGATCTCTCTAGGACATTCAGAAGCCAAGTTATAAGCCCACAAATGTGTAACTGGACTACTTCTTTAAATTGACACCAGATCCGGTGACCTTTGGGACATGGTTTGACCCCCTTAGGAAAGCGCTATCATCATGAAACGTTCAGATCACTTACAACTCAATAGATTCTAGCATCCAGTAACGTTTCAGCCTGATTGGACATTGTTTTCACACAAATGAACCCAGAATGATGTGAAATTGTGCTTCGTGCAAAATAATTCTGGGTGCCATTTACAAACCATAAGTGCTAATGACTCCATTCCTTTTTGTGGTTGTAGGGGCTGTTGATTGGAGTACACTAAAACAAACCTAACCTCTCTAGGACATTCAGAAGCCAAGTTATAAGCCCACAAAGGTGTAACTGGACTACTTCTTTAAAGTGACACTTGGCCCGGTGAATTTTGGGACATGGTTTGACCCCCTATAGGAATGTGCGATCATCTTGAAACGTTCAGATCACTTACAACTCAATAGATTCTACCTTCTTGTAGCGTTTCAGCCGGATTGGACCTTGTTTTCACACAAATTGACCCAGAATGATGTGAAATTGTGCTTCGTGCAACATAATTCTGGGTGCCACTTACAAACCATAAGTGCTAATGACTCCATTCATTTTTGTGGTTGTAGGGGCTGTTGATTGGAGTACATTAAAACAAACCTGATCTCTCTAGGACATTCAGAAGCCAAGTTATAAGCCCACAAATGTGTAACTGGACTACTTCTTTAAATTGACACCAGATCCAGTGACCTTTGGGAGATGGTTTGACCCCCTTAGGAAAGTGCTATCATCATGAAACGTTCAGATCACTTACAACTCAATAGATTCTACCTTCCTGTAACGTTTCAGCCTGATTGGACCTTGTTTTCACACAAATGGACCCAGAATGATGTGAAATTGTGCTTTGTGCAACATAATTCTGAGTGCCATTTAAAAACCATAAGTGCTAATGACTCCATTCCTTTTTGTGGTTGTAGGGGCTGTTGATTGGAGTACACTAAAATAAACCTGATCTCTCTAGGACATTCAGAAGCCAAGTTATAAGCCCACAAATGTGTAACAGGACTACTTCTTTAAATTGACACCAGATCCGGTGACCTTTGGGACATGGTTTGACCCCCTTAGGAAAGTGCTATCATCATGAAACATTCATATCACTTACAACTCAATAGATTCTACTTTCCTGTAACGTTTCAGCCTGATTGGACCTTGTTTTCACACAAATGAACCCAGAATGATGTGAAATTGTGCTTCGTGCAACATAATTCTGGTTGCCATTTACAAACCATAAGTGCTAATGACTCCATTCCTTTTTGTGGTTGTAGGGGCTGTTGATTGGAGTACACTAAAACAAACCTGATCTCTCTAGGACATTCAGAAGCCAAGTTATAAGCCCACAAAGGTGTAACTGGACAACTTCTTTAAAGTGACACCAGGCCCGGTGACCTTTGGGACATGGTTTTACCCCCTATAAGAATGTGCGATCATCTTGAAACCTTCAGATCACTTACAACTCAATAGATTCTACCTTCTTGTAGCGTTTCAGCCTGATTGGACCTTGTTTTCACACAAATGGACCCAGAATGATGTGAAATTGTGCTTCGTGCAACATGATTCTGGGTGCCATTTACAAACCATAAGTGCTAATGACTCCATTCCTTTTTGTGGTTGTAGGGGCTGTTGATTGGAGTACATTAAAACAAACCTGATCTCTCTAGGACATTCAGAAGTCAAGTTATAAGCCCACAAATGTGTAACTGGACTACTACTTTAAATTGACACCAGATCCGGTGACCTTTGGGACATGGTTTGACCCCCTTAGGAAAGTGCTATCATCATGAAACATTCAGATCACTTACAACTCAATAGATTCTACCTTCCTGTAACGTTTCAGCCTGATTGGACCTTGTTTTCACACAAATGAACCCAGAATGATGTGAAATTGTGCTTTGTGCAACATAATTCTGGGTGCCATTTACAAACCATAAGTGCTAATGACTCCATTCCTTTTTCTGGTTGTAGGGGCTGTTGATTAGAGAACACTAAAACAAACCTAACCTCTCTAGGACATTCAGAAGCCAAGTTATAAGCCCACAAAGGTGTAACTGGACTACTTCTCTAAAGTGACACCAGGCCCGGTGACCTTTGGGACATGGTTTTATCCCCTATAGGAATGAGCGATCATCTTGAAACGTTCAGATCACTTACAACTCAATAGATTCTACCTTCTTGTAGCGTTTCAGCCTGATTGGACCTTGTTTTCACACAAATGGACCCAGAATGATGTGAAATTGTTCTTCCTGCAACATAATTCTGGGTGCCATTTACAAACCATAAGTGCTAATGACTCCATTCCTTTTTGTGGTTTTAGGAGCTGTTGATTGGAGTACACTAAAACAAACTAACCTCTCTTGGACATTCAGAAGCCAAGTTATAAGCCCAAAAGGTGTAACTGGACTACTACTTTAAAGTGACACCAGGCCCGGTGACCTTTGGGACATGGTTTTACCCCCTATAGGAATGTGCGATCATCTTGAAATGTTCAGATCACTTACAACTCAATAGATTCTACCTTCTTGTAGCGTTTCAGCCTGATTGGACCTTGTTTTCACACAAATGGACCCAGAATGATGTGAAATTGTGCTTCGTGCAACATAATTCTGGGTGCCATTTACAAACCATAAGTGCTAATGACTCCATTCCTTTTTGTGGTTTTAGGAGCTGTTGATTGGAGTACACTAAAACAAACTAACCTCTCTTGGACATTCAGAAGCCAAGTTATAAGCCCAAAAGGTGTAACTGGACTACTACTTTAAAGTGACACCAGGCCCGGTGACCTTTGGGACATGGTTTTACCCCCTATAGGAATGTGCGATCATCTTGAAATGTTCAGATCACTTACAACTCAATAGATTCTACCTTCTTGTAGCGTTTCAGCCTGATTGGACCTTGTTTTCACACAAATGGACCCAGAATGATGTGAAATTGTGCTTCGTGCAACATAATTCTGGGTGCCATTTACAAACCATAAGTGCTAATGACTCCATTCCTTTTTGTGGTTGTAGGGGCTGTTGATTGGAGTACACTAAAACAAACCTGATCTCTCTAGGACATTCAGAAGCCAAGTTATAAGCCCACAAATGTGTAACTGGACTACTTCTTTAAATTGACACCAGATCCGGTGACTTTTGGGACATGGTTTGACCCCCTTAGGAAAGTGCTATCATCATGAAACGTTCAGATCACTTGCAACTCAATAGATTCTACCTTCCTGTAACGTTTCAGCCTGATTGGACCTTGTTTTCACACAAATGAACCCAGAATTATGTGAAATTGTGCTTCGTGCAACATAATTCTGGGTGCCATTTACAAACCATAAGTGCTAATATCTCCATTCCTTTTTGTGGTTGTAGGGGCTGTTGATTGGAGTACATTAAAACAAACCTGATCTCTCTAGGTCATTCAGAAGCCAAGTTATAAGCCCACAAATGTGTAACTGGACTGCTTCTTTAAATTGACACCAGATCCGGTGACCTTTGGGACATGGTTTGACCCCCTTAGGAAAGTGCTATCATCATGAAACGTTCAGATAACTTACAACTCAATAGATTCTACCTTCCTGTAACGTTTCAGCCTGATTGGACCTTGTTTTCACACAAATGGACCCAGAATGATGTTAAATTGTGCTTCGTGCAACATAATTCTGGGTGCCATTTACAAACCTTAAGTGATAATGACTCCATTCCTTTTTGTGGTTGTAGGGGCTGTTGATTGGAGTACACTAAAACAACCCTGATCTCTCTAGGACATTCAGAAGCCAAGTTATAAGCCCACAAAGGTGTAACTGGACAACTTCTTTAAAGTGACACCAGGCCCGGTGACCTTTGGGACATGGTTTTACCCCCTATAAGAATGTGCGATCATCTTGAAACCTTCAGATCACTTACAACTCAATAGATTCTACCTTCTTGTAGCGTTTCAGCCTGATTGGACCTTGTTTTCACACAAATGGACCCAGAATGATGTGAAATTGTGCTTCGTGCAACATAATTCTGGGTGCCATTTACAAACCATAAGTGCTAATGACTCCATTCCTTTTTGTAGTTGTAGGGGCTGTTGATTGGAGGACAATAAAACAAACCTGATCTCTCTAGGACATTCAGAAGTCAAGTTATAAGCCCACAAATGTGTAACTGGACTACTACTTTAAATTGACACCAGATCCGGTGACCTTTGGGACATGGTTTGACCCCCTTAGGAAAGTGCTATCATCATGAAACATTCAGATCACTTACAACTCAATAGATTCTACCTTCCTGTAACGTTTCAGCCTGATTGGACCTTGTTTTCACACAAATGAACCCAGAATGATGTGAAATTGTGCTTCGTGCAACATAATTCTGGGTGCCATTTACAAACCATAAGTGCTAATGACTCCATTCCTTTTTGTGGTTGTAGGGGCTGTTGATTGGAGAACACTAAAACAAACCTAACCTCTCTAGGACATTCAGAAGCCAAGTTATAAGCCCACAAAGGTGTAACTGGACTACTTCTTTAAATTGACACCAGATCCGGTGACCTTTGGGACATGGTTTGACCCCCTTAGGAAAGTGCTCTCATCATGAAACGTTCAGATCACTTACAACTCAATAGATTCTACCTTCCTGTAACGTTTCAGCCTGATTGGACCTTGTTTCCACACAAATGAACCCAGAATGATGTGAAATTGTGCTTCGTGCAACATAATTCTGGGTGCCATTTACAAACCATAAGTGCTAATGACTCCATTCCTTTTTGTGGTTTTAGGGGCTGTTGATTGGAGTACACTAAAACAAACTAACCTCTCTAGGACATTCAGAAGCCAAGTTATAAGCCCAAAAGGTGTAACTGGACTACTACTTTAAAGTGACACCAGGCCCGGTGACCTTTGGGACATGGTTTTACCCCCTATAGGAATGTGCGATCATCTTTAAATGTTCAGATCACATACAACTCAATAGATTCTACCTTCTTGTAGCGTTTCAGCCTGATTGGACCTTGTTTTCACACAAATGGACCCAGAATGATGTGAAATTGTGCTTCGTGCAACATAATTCTGGGTGCCATTTACAAACCATAAGTGCTAATGACTCCATTCCTTTTTGTGGTTGTAGGGGCTGTTGATTGGAGTACACTAAAACAAACCTGATCTCTCTAGGACATTCAGAAGCCAAGTTATAAGCCCACAAATGTGTAACTGGACTACTTCTTTAAATTGACACCAGATCCGGTGACTTTTGGGACATGGTTTGACCCCCTTAGGAAAGTGCTATCATCATGAAACGTTCAGATCACTTGCAACTCAATAGATTCTACCTTCCTGTAACGTTTCAGCCTGATTGGACCTTGTTTTCACACAAATGAACCCAGAATGATGTGAAATTGTGCTTCGTGCAACATAATTCTGGGTGCCATTTACAAACCATAAGTGCTAATATCTCCATTCCTTTTTGTGGTTGTAGGGGCTGTTGATTGGAGTACATTAAAACAAACCTGATCTCTCTAGGTCATTCAGAAGCCAAGTTATAAGCCCACAAATGTGTAACTGGACTGCTTCTTTAAATTGACACCAGATCCGGTGACCTTTGGGACATGGTTTGACCCCCTTAGGAAAGTGCTATCATCATGAAACGTTCAGATAACTTACAACTCAATAGATTCTACCTTCCTGTAACGTTTCAGCCTGATTGGACCTTGTTTTCACACAAATGAACCCAGAATGATGTGAAATTGTGCTTCGTGCAACATAATTCTGGGTGCCATTTACAAACCATAAGTGCTAATGACTCCATTCCTTTTTGTGGTTGTAGGGGCTTTGATTGGAGTACACTAAAACAAACCTAACCTCTCTAGGACATTCAGAAGCCAAGTTATAAGCCCACAAAGGTGTAACTGGACTACTTCTTTAAAGTGACACCAGGCCCGGTGACCTTTGGGAAATGGTTTTACCCCCTATAGGAATGTGCGATCATCTTGAAACGTTCAGATCACTTACAACTCAATCGATTCTACCTTCTTGTAGCGTTTCAGCCTGATTGGACCTTGTTTTCACACAAATGGACCCAGAATGATGTGAAATTGTGCATCGTGCAACATAATTCTGGGTGCCATTTACAAACCATAAGTGCTAATGACTCCATTCCCTTTTGTGTTTGTAGGGGCTCTTGATTGGAGTACATTAAAACAAACCTGATCTCTCTAGGACATTCAGAAGCCAAGTTATAAGCCCACAAATGTGTAACTGGACTACTTCTTTAAATTGACACCAGATCCGGTGACCTTTGGGACATGGTGTGACCCCCTTAGGAAAGTGCTATCATCATGAAACGTTCAGATCACTTACAACTCATTACATTCTACCTTCCTGTAACATTTCAGCCTGATTGGACCTTGTTTTCACACAAATGAACCCAGAATGATGTGAAATTGTGCTTCGTGCAACATAATTCTGGGTGCCATTTACATACCATAAGTGCTCATGATTCCATTCCTTTTTGTGGTTGTAGGGGCTGTTGATTGGAGTACATTAAAACAAACCTGATATCTCTAGGACATTCAGAAGCCAAGTTATAAGCCCACAAATGTGTAACTGGACTACTTCTTTAAATTGACACCAGATCCGGTGACCTTTGCGACATGGTTTGACCCCCTTAGGAAAGTGCTATCATCATGAAACGTTCAGATCACTTACAACTAAATAGATTCTACCTTCCTGTAACGTTTCAGCCTGATTGGACCTTGTTTTCACACAAATGAACCCAGAATGATGTGAAATTGTGCTTCGTGCAACAAACATCCGGATAACGTGCTCCGGAATTTCTCCGGACGAAGCCCCTAGTAACAGGTCCGGACTTGTTACGGACAGGGTGGCTGCTTTCAGACTCGTGAGATAAATTTCCGAACAAGGGGGAGGGGGGAGGAGGGGACCGGGCGACGCTGTGCGCACCTAGATAACGTAAATGTCACGTGACCGGGAAGGTATACCACATGATGTCCCGAGTCCTGAGCACAAACACACAGAGGAAAGAAGGCGAACATCTGAACAGCATCTCCAACATGTCGACCAATTGGACAGATTCAGAGATTCGAGACCTACTCACGGTGAGGGGAGACATGGTCATTATGAAAAGTATTCAAGGTACAGCGCGAGACTCTGTCACCTACGACCGCCTAATAACGAAGTTGCGTGATCTGGGAACGCACCGGAGCAAACAACAGGCCATATCGAAGCTCAAGGCCTTAAAGCGTCGATACCACGAGGTATGTGACCACAATAGGAGAAGTGGTAACGACCGGATGGAGTGGGGCTACTTCGACTTATGTGAAGCTATATGGGGTGCTCAAAAAACCACAAACCCTGTTGTGGTGTGTGGAAGCATGGCGGCGGCTTCCAACCGACCAGAGGACTGCTCTGAGGCCAGCTGCAGCTCCCTTGAGAGGGCCCAAGAAGACGCAACGGACGGCAGCGAGAACCACAGGCCCCAAGTCGCGTCGGACAGTGACTGCTCTTCCATAGCAGGTAAATATTCACGTTAGCAAGCAGATGCTGTTGTAAGACTGGGTGTGCAGATGTACAGCTTATAGCTATAAAAACGTTAATTGCAGACAACTGCGACCTAAACAGCAGGCTTTTAACTTCTGGTATCTAAACTGCTCCAACTGAGCACGTGATGAGAAAAGCGCTGGGTGACGTGTTTGAATTACGTGCACATTGGGGGTTACAGTTATTGGAAAACTCACCAAAAAATGGAGGACATACATTACGTGTCCCATTTTGAACATGTATTTTGTTACTATATCTGAGTTGAGTTTAAATGTTTGTCTTTGTGGTAAACCTGTAGTGCACCATATTCAGATAATCACCCCACTGCACAAAATACATTGAAACACTACAGCATATATGTGACACTAATGTCTGCCTTTTTCAATAGGGCCATCATGCAGCACCCCATCGCAGGCGGCATCCAGCACTCCAAGGCAAAGAAAGAGGAAGAGAGACAAGTCTTCCTACACAGAATGGAGCGAGGCTTTGGAACGCATGGATGAGAGAAGTCATCAGCGTGACAGAGAATTAATGCAGGAGCAGAGGGAGTTTGAACAGCAATATATGCGTGAATACTTAGCGGTCAGGCGACAAGAAGTGGCTACATTCCAGGATATAACATCTTTGATGCGTCAACTTGTTAACAGGTTGACTCAGCCACAGCAGGAATGGATGCCGGGTCCAAACTACCACAATTTGTAGTTCATTGTCCCTCCACCTTCACTGGCTGATGTAACATTCTGACCTGCAGAGCTCCATCAGTGCAGACTGCTGCACCCCACATTCTCCATCTGTAGACAGTTTCATTTCAGTATTAATTTTCAGTTTTTATTTGTTACACTTTATTTAAACTTTTGCCATTTATACAATCTACAAAAATAAGTTGTTTTTTGTGTTTTTTTTATACAAGCCTTTCATGGCAAACCTTTAGTCTCGATTAAATTGGGGGGGGGGGGGGGGGGTATTGAGTTTAATTTTTTTGGACAAGTTTACCACATTTTAATTAAATGTCTTTTACTTGAAATGACAGATTTTGCACAACACAACTTATACCTCTGTTTGCAGTGTCTATTTTACTTTTTTTGCTTGGCAAATAAAAACCTTTTTGGGTGAAACTATGAATACATTCTCATCTATGTGAAGAATTGTTAACACTGTTAAAAGTTTTCTTTTTAATTAGGGGAAGCAGACATAGTTACAGTCCCAAAATGTACAACGCAGTTTTGGACAAGAAGCACAATCAATTTGAAATGCAGTTAAAGTACTGACATGATTGCCCCTCGAATTTGCTGTGCCCCTCCAACTGGAGGGGCATACACAGCTTCTGCATTAGGTTCAGGTAGTTCAGTGGCATCAGTATTCCATTCAGCAAGGTAATTGTCTTTGTTGATCTCGCAGACATTGTGAAGAATGCAACAAGCAATCACAATGTCCGGCATAATGTGAATGTCCACATCACAACGCTTGGCCAGACACTTCCAGCGGCCCTTAAGCCGCCCAAATGCATTTTCAACAACCATCCGAGCAGAGCTTAAACGATAGTTGAAGGTGCTTTGTTCAGGCGTCAGACGATGGTGTTGTGTGAACCCCTTCATCAGCCACTTCTTCAGTGGATATGCCGCATCCCCAATCAGATGAACGGGAACCTCTACACCATTGATGTCTCTGGACATCTAGAAGGACAGAAAACCAAGATTAGAGGTGTAGGGGTGTGTGTGTGTGTGTGTGTGTGCGCGCGCAGATTTAGATGTTAAGGCATACCTCACGGGGGAACAGGTAGCCATCTTGTTGTTCGGCTTTGATGAAGATGGTAGAGTTGCTGAGTACTCTGGCGTCATGCGTTCGACCAGGCCAACCAACATAAACATCTGTGAAACTGAACAAAGCATTTCGTTAGTGCTGCAACATAACAGCCCCAAACAACAAAGGGATGCATAAAATGTAAATTTGCTCTTGACAACAACATAGAAATTCATGCTCTCACAAAACCAGTCTTACTAGAAACGGTGGTCAACAACAGCCTGCAGAACAATGGAATGCCAGCCTTTTCTGTTGTGATATGAAGCTCGATCGTCCTTCGGAGCAATGATTGGAATGTGGCTTCCATCTATAGCTCCACCACACATTGGGTAGCCGCGTGCAGCAAATCCATCCATTGTGACCTGTAGCTGGTCCAGCTTTGGTAATGAAATGAAACATTCTAGCAAACGGTCCTTCAGAGCACTTGTCACCTCTCGCAAAAAAACACAGACAGTGGATATACCAACACCAAACAGGCAGCTTATGGTTCTGTACTCGCTCGGTGTGGCATACCACCAGATAACAACGGCTAGCCTGAGGGAAGGTTCGTAAGGCATGCGCCTGTTTGTAGTTTTCCGTGCCAAAACAGTCCTAACCAAGCTTAACAGGTAGTTGAAGGTCCTGCGAGACATTCGAAAATGTTGATACCACTCCTCATCTCCAAAGTTTTTCAACGCGTTTGACCAGAAAACTTCGCCACTTGGTCGTGAATGTTTCCATATACGCCGGGTCGCGGTCTCCTGAAGCATGCGGCGAACCATGGCAGCTCGCCTCCTACGGTACCGTCTCCTACACGCGCGACGGAGCGTTTCACACTACTCCCGTGATTCCTTTATTACCAATTGAGCTTCATCATCCAGGTCTCTAATGCGTTTTCGTGTGCGCAGGATTACGCTTAACATAAGTCCGATCAGTGAGAGGAATTCTAGCTCTTCGCCGGCCATGTTGGACTGAATAGCTTTGTTTGGGGAAATGGAGTCATTAGCACTTATGGTTTGTAAATGGCACCCAGAATTATGTTGCACGAAGCACAATTTCACATCATTCTGGGTTCATTTGTGTGAAAACAAGGTCCAATCAGGCTGAAACGTTACAGGAAGGTAGAATCTATTGAGTTGTAAGTTATCTGAACGTTTCATGATGATAGCACTTTCCTAAGGGGGTCAAACCATGTCCCAAAGGTCACCGGATCTGGTGTCAATTTAAAGAAGCAGTCCAGTTACACATTTGTGGGCTTATAACTTGGCTTCTGAATGACCTAGAGAGATCAGGTTTGTTTTAATGTACTCCAATCAACAGCCCCTACAACCACAAAAAGGAATGGAGATATTAGCACTTATGGTTTGTAAATGGCACCCAGAATTATGTTGCACGAAGCACAATTTCACATCATTCTGGGTTCATTTGTGTGAAAACAAGGTCCAATCAGGCTGAAACGTTACAGGAAGGTAGAATCTATTGAGTTGCAAGTGATCTGAACGTTTCATGATGATTGCACATTCCTAAGGGGGTCAAACCATGTCCCAAAAGTCACCGGATCTGGTGTCAATTTAAAGAAGTAGTCCAGTTACACATTTGTGGGCTTATAACTTGGCTTCTGAATGTCCTAGAGAGATCAGGTTTGTTTTAGTGTACTCCAATCAACAGCCCCTACAACCACAAAAAGGAATGGAGTCATTAGCACTTATGGTTTGTAAATGGCACCCAGAATTATGTTGCACGAAGCACAATTTCACATCATTCTGGCTCCATTTGTGTGAAAACAAGGTCCAGTCAGGCTGAAACGCTACAAGAAGGTAGAATCTATTGAGTTGTAAGTGATCTGAACATTTCAATATGATCGCACATTCCTATAGGGGGTAAAACCATGTCCCAAAGGTCACCGGGCCTGGTGTCACTTTAAAGTAGTAGTCCAGTTACACCTTTTGGGCTTATAACTTGGCTTCTGAATGTCCTAGAGAGGTTAGTTTGTTTTAGTGTACTCCAATCAACAGCCCCTACAACCACAAAAAGGAATGGAGTCATTAGCACTTATGGTTTGTAAATGGCACCCAGAATTATGTTGCACGAAGCACAATTTCACATCATTCTGGGTTCATTTGTGTGAAAAAAAGGTCCAATCAGGCTGAAACGTTACAGGAAGGTAGAATCTATTGAGTTGTAAGTGATCTGAACGTTTCATGATGATAGCACTTTCCTAAGGGGGTCAAACCATGTCCCAAAGGTCACCGGATCTGGTGTCAATTTAAAGAAGTAGTCCAGTTACACATTTGTGGGCTTATAACTTGGCTTCTGAATGTCCTAGAGAGATAAGGTTTGTTTTAGTGTACTCCAATCAACAGCCCCTACAACCACAAAAAGGAATGGAGTCATAAGCACTTAAGGTTTGTAAATGGCACCCAGAATTATGTTGCAGGAAGAACAATTTCACATCATTCTGGGTCCATTTGTGTGAAAACAAGGTCCAATCAGGCTGAAATATTACAAGAAGGTAGAATCTATTGAGTTGTAAGTGATCTGAACGTTTCAAGATGATCGCTCATTCCTATAGGGGGTAAAACCATGTCCCAAAGGTCACCGGGCCTGGTGTCACTTTAAAGAAGTAGTCCAGTTACACCTTTGTGGGCTTATAACTTGGCTTCTGAATGTCCTAGAGAGGTTAGGTTTGTTTTAGTGTTCTCCAATCAACAGCCCCTACAACCACAACAAGGAATGGAGTCATTAGCACTTATGGTTTGTAAATGGCACCCAGAATTATGTTGCACGAAGCACAATTTCACATCATTCTGGGTTCATTTGTGTGAAAACAAGGTCCAATCAGGCTGAAATGTTACAGGAAGGTAGAATCTATTGAGTTGTAAGTGATCTGAATGTTTCATGATGATAGCACTTTCCTAAGGGGGTCAAACCATGTCCCAAAGGTCACCGGATCTGGTGTCAATTTAAAGTAGTAGTCCGGTTACACATTTGTGGGCTTATAACTTGACTTCTGAATGTCCTAGAGAGATCAGGTTTGTTTTAATGTACTCCAATCAACAGCCCCTACAACCACAAAAAGGAATGGAGTCATTAGCACTTATGGTTTGTAAATGGCACCCAGAATTATGTTGCACGAAGCACAATTTCACATCATTCTGGGTCCATTTGTGTGAAAACAAGGTCCAATCAGGCTGAAACGCTACAAGAAGGTAGAATCTATTGAGTTGTAAGTGATCTGAAGGTTTCAAGATGATGGCACATTCTTATAGGGGGTAAAACCATGTCCCAAAGGTCACCGGGCCTGGTGTCACTTTAAAGAACTTGTCC